>NC_056749.1:259860288-260162168 GCF_019279795.1 Protopterus annectens
TCGATGTCTGTGCAGTAACAGAAACCTGGTTCAAGGCTCCTGAGAGCACCCCAGCACTACCAGGTTATAACTCTTACCATGCGTTTCGGCCCCAAAACTCCGACCGAAGCACAAAAGGAGGGGGGGAGTATCTATATTCATCAAGGATACCTACACCTCCAAGTTAGTGGCACTGCACTAAGCATCGGAAACCATCCATGTGCAACTAACAGCGGGCAAAACTGCCTTTCAGTTTGTAGCCTGCTACAGAACACCCTCCCTATTACAGGAACCCCACTTGGCATTCCTGAGAACACTGGAGAATATGAAGGTCTCTTCAAACACTATGTTATTGGGAGACTTCAACTACCCAAACATTGACTGGGAAAACTACTCAAGCCCAAACACCCTCGCCCAACGGGTCTTTGAATTTATAAATTCAAACGCAATGGAACAATTGGTCACCACTCCCACAAGAGGGAACAACATATTGGACCTGGTCATCACCAACTTGGGGACTCTGTGTTCCACACCAGAGGTAAACCCCTCATTGGTAAGATCAGACCATAAACAAATTTCCCTGGACATCCATATCTCATCCCCACCCCCAGCCAAGGAAATCACTGTAAAGAATTTCTCAAAAGCCAACTTTACACTTCTCAAGACTGAGGTGGAATCCAAAGCCCCTGGGCCAGAGGATAATACAGCCCAATCCACAGAATCCTTTACAAATGCATTCTATGAGCACCTGCAGGAATGCATGGATTGTGCTATCCCAAATAAAACCAAGACTCACTCCTCCAAAAACAGGAGATTGGTCTGGTGGACCCCGGCCATAAATAAGCTATACAACAGAAGGAGGAAGCTACTACATGACAGAGCAAAATCCCAAAAAGGGAAGGCATCTTTGATCAGTATTGGAAAGAAATTTTGATCCCTCATAAAATCATCAAAGGCCAGTTTCGAAAGAAAAATTGCCCTAGACACTAAAGATAATCACAAGGCCTTCTTTAGTTATGTCAGGAACATGGGCGGAAACTCCCAGATATGCTCTGAATTGTTGCTTAACGGTACAAAATATACCGAACCTACAGACATGGCCAACATCCTGGCAGACAGATTCAGCGCAAACTTCTCCCCCCTTTCCCCTCTAAAGGAGCAAATGCCTGTCCCAACTGAATGTAACCTCCCTGACATCACAGATGCACAGGTGAAAGCTGCCCACTCCAAAGCAAAAAAACACAGCATCTATAGGACCAGACGGTGTCCCAGGCTGCGTCTTACACAAGCTCCAAGAAGAACTGAACTCTCACATTAAGTCACTATTCAATCTTAGCCTTACTACAGGATATGTACCCAATGAATGGCGTACAGCTACAGTGGTCCCACTTCACAAAGGTGGTGCCACAACGGACCCTGGAAACTATCGCCCCATAAGCCTGACTAGTCTGGTCTGTAAAGCTATGGAGCGTATTATCATGGAACTCATAAATAAAGACATTGGGAGCCTCCAGACACTGGACCCTACCCAATTCGGCTTTGTTAAGGGCAGATCTTGCCTCTTAAACCTAGCTGATTTCTTTGAAGCAGTTACCAAAGCCATAGATGAGGGCAAGGTAAGTCCACACAGCCTACCTGGACCTCACAAAAGCCTTCGACACAATACCCCACTCAGGCATCATAAATAAGCTTACCATCTTAAATATCAACCCCTATATCACAAGATGGGTTGCAAACTGGCTCAGAGATAGAACCCACATGGTCAGAATCGCAGGTGCCATGTCCGAATCCAAACCAGTTACAAGTGGCATCCCACAGGGCTTAGTTCTGGGACCTCTCTTGTTCGGTGTATACTTCTCTGAGGTTCAGGCTAACCTGGGGGGATTATGGCTGGCAAAGTTCGCAGATGACTGCAAACTGGAGGCCATAATCGAATCTCCAGCTGACACAAGCATCCTCCAAAAGGTCTCAGAGACAGATGCTTGGTGCCAGAGCCCCGGCCTCAAGCTAAATGCTAAAAAGTGCATAGTCATCCCCTTTGGGAAAAACAAGGTGCCCACAAATTACCACATAGGTGAGGTAATCCATTAAGTACAGAAGAAGTAATTAGAGATTTGGGGATCAACGTAGATAGTAATCTCTCCTTTGATAATCACGTTGCCAAAGTGGTTAGAAAGACCTTCTATATAGCCCACCTTATCACAAAAGGGTTCGCATCTAGATCAAGAGAGGTCATTGTGCCCCTCAACTCGTCAATCATCAGGCCCATAATTGAATACAATGCCCCTTTTGGGGTGTACCTTACCCGACACCTGCAGCAACTGGAGAGACCCCAAAAGTACCTCACCAAGAGGATCATGGGCTAAAACAGATGTGCTATGCAGCTTGACTAAAGAAACTCCAGCTCTACTCAGTTGCTTACCGCCTACTCAGAGGCGATCTATGCCTGACGTACAAAGCCATGTCAAACCCAGAATTAATGGACATGCTCCACCTCAAGAAATCCAAGTCCCTTAGAGCTACATGCTCCAGGGACCTAAACCTCAGCACAAAAATAAATAGGACATACTGGAGGGACAGATTAATTTCCCAGAGGCTCCCCTCACTCTGGAATAGAATCCCAGTTCATGTTAGACATACCCCTCGCTGACCCTATTCAAGCGAAGTCTGGACGCATGGATGGGAAATCGCAAATTCACCCCTGGGATCTCTTTAGTGTCCCTGCTAGACAGAGGCACAGTAAACTAATCTTAAAAGGGTACCTTCTGTGACCTACTTTATAGTATAGAGGGCACAGTAGGCTAATAAGGAGGCGGAAGCCAAATACACTCTGGCTAGGCTTATAAATGCCCTAGGGCAGATAGCCTAGTATCTACCTATGAACCTATAACACATTTGCTAAAGTAAATTCAGCAGATTTACCGTCAGTGGTTACCTTCCTTTGTATACTAGAAAATAGTCATGCATTCCATCTGTGTAAGGACTGACTCAGTCAGTGGGAGATGTCTCTTTCCATGGATCTGTGTACCCAACTGTCCATCATCCTCTGAAAGAATGACACAAAGCATAAAAGATCTTCTTATAAACAGTACCTCTCTGATCGGGTTGCTGTGTGTCTCTTTTCTTGCAGAGCAGTCTTGATTTGGACATTGCTTTCCTGATTCGGGGGGGGGGGGGCAAGAAAATAGTAAATGAGTTGCTCCATTACAGGAGAAAAGTATTTTTTGACTTTCAAGTTATATAAACAACCAACAGTTAAAGCTTAGCAATTCAGTGCTGTGATGCTGCTTATCTAAATCTGTCAGAAGAGGTGGCAACTTCCTTTGAGCAATTGGCTGATTTATTTGCTTTATTATGCTATGAAAGACTGTTACATTGGAAGCAGCTGTGAATCCGTGCAAGTTCTGTTCCAATCTGCAGTAAAAGCTGGTGGAAAATGGTTCAACACCTGTCTTTTTTTATTGGTGCTGCTGACATCAGAAGGACTGATTGCCCATATAAGATTTTCATGAGTACCTGACAGGTTAAGGTACAGATTTCTATGTAGTACATCATGCAAGTAGAGACAAACTCCTGTACAAAGTATGTGAGAAGTTAAGTTTAAAAAATTAAGTGGGTAAACTTTTCTTTCCTTAGATTTCAAGGCAAAAACAATGAGTAAAAAGGTCAAAGAGAAAAAACAGTTGGTTAAAAACACAAAAAGAAAAATTTAGCAAAGCTAGAGTTTCCACCGTGTGATATATCAAACCTCTTGCGTCAGAGGCAACATGGGATATTTGCAAATTATCCTTTAAGGATATCAGGTGTTTCAGCTAAATGACAATTCTAAATGTCCATGACTTTTTTCTTTCTTTTTAGACTTTTACTTTTAAGTCCATTTATGGACAATTTCAGCCCAATAAAGCCAAACCCCCTTTAACTTGTGGACATGCATGTTTCTGCCTTCTTATGGCTTCATCAGCACAGCATAAGAGGAATGTTTGACTTAGAATTGCAATTTAGCTGTGAAACACCTGATATCTTTAAAGGGTAATTTGCATATATCCCATGTTGCCTCTGACACAAGAGGTTTAAGATGTATCACAGTGGAAACTCTAGCTTTGCTAGATTTTTCTTTTAGATTTCAAGGCAAGGAAATGAAAAGTTTTGCAAACTACAAGCAGGTTTCTGGTACCTACTGAATACTGTAACCATATTGAAGGTAAAGAAGCAACATATAGGTTCAGTTAAACTGTAGGAGAAGATGAAGTTTTCCTTTCAAGTTAATATGCTGTAATCTTGAGTTGTTGAAGTGGGGATGAGGTGTAAAAGTGCACAGATTGTAATATATGTAGAGTTAATGTGTTTTCTCTTTTGCATAAGTAACTATCTGGATTAAAGCATTTGGCTTAATCTAATAAGTTTTTTTTTGTGTAAGCAAGTAAATTAGAGGACACTGAATGTAATTTAAAAAGTTTTCCTTTGGCAAATAAATGTTCAATGTGAGTTGAGAGATTTGCACAACTGTACATTTGGTCCCTGTGTTTCCTTGGAGACGAGATGACTATAGGAGGAAGCAATAAAAGCCAAAACACATCTTTAAGGCTAAAGGTTAATGTGTTCTCTAAGCATATAAACTGCTTCCCATATCTGGAAGGGGAATGAAGATAAGACAAGAACAGAAAAAATCATGTAAGTAGAAGTACAAGTTATAATATTCATTTTAGCTTGGATGACCTTAATTTCAGATTAAGTTATGCATGGTGTGTGTGTGGCTAGTGATTTGGGACAAAAGGGTTGAACATTATTTGAAGATGTACACATAGTTTTGTGTCTGTTTTAAATTACTAGGTTATGGAGTGTTCTGTGGGTGTTTTGTGCTGGTCAAGGGTTTTCATTAAAACAAAAACTCTTGTAAAACAACTGTATAAGAAATTACCTTGCCAAACATTAGCAAGTACATGTAACACAAAAACTGGAATTAGACATTTAAAAAAGCAGTCATATAATAGGTGGGAATATTAACTTCTTATAATACCTACACTAAACATATTATTTTTGAACATGAATTGCTTCACTGGTGTAGACAAAAAGTAAGAGTACTGATTATATTAAGAAATGCAGAGTACAAATAGAAATGTTATAGGGGGCGCATTTGAAAGGAATTGAGCTTGTGAATTTGATAAAGGATTTATAGGATGAAATAGGATCATAGGACCATTAGAGATTACTAGGCTATCGACCCAGAGGTCATTTTAAGCCTAGCTGTTTCAACCCAATGCAATACCGTAGAGGTACTAGTCAGTACCCAAGACTGCATTTAGTGATGACTGCCCATGTCCAGGAGGGTTGTGGGCACTATCTTTGGTAAGAATTTACAGTGCCCCATCCACTCATCCAGGTTCCTCTTGAACAGTGTCATAGAGGTGCTGTGTTTCACATGAATTAGTAGCCTGTTCCAAAGATATGGCAGTCGCTGGGAGATGAATCTGTCCCTCCAGCATGTCCTATTTAAGTCGGAGGCCATATTCAAGTCCCTGAAACAGGTGGCCCTGGACCCATTTGATTTACAGATGTGCAGTAAGTTCATTAGGTTTGGTTCCTGGGTTGCCCTGTAGGCCAGGCTTAAGTCTCCCCTAAGAAGTCTTTATGATATAGAGTATAGTGACTGGGATTTTTAGTTCGTCCATGTAAGGCACATGATGGATGCCTTTGATCATCTTTGTTTGGAAACCTCTGAGGTGTCTCTAATTGCTATAGATGCTTAGTAAGGTACATTTCGAATGGGGTGTTGCACTCAATTATGGGCAGCATAAGTGCCAAGTATAGGGAGGTTATAACTTTTACTGTCAAGGCTATGCCTTTACTAATCAAGTGAGCTACATGGAAAGCTTTCCTTACAATGGTAGACACGTGGTGGTCGAACTTAAGGTTGCAGTCAACCTGTGATTCCAGGTCCCTTACCACTTCATGGGTACTTAGGGTATTGTTATTGATTTGATAGTGTGAAGGGACATTGTGCTGAAGGGAATGAGGATGCATTATTTTTGCATTAGTTTGAGACCATGACTAATACACCAGTCAGTCAGTATTGGTCCATCCTGGAGTATACTGATATCATTTCGGGATTCAATGGTTGCACCTAGTTTGCAGTCGTCTGCAAACTTGGTCAGCCACAACCATTTAGTTTTGACCTGAACTTCTGAGAAGTATATACCATACAGGGGGGCCCAGCACTGATCCCTGTGGCAGCCTGCTGGTAACAGGTCTGCTGGTTGATATGGAGTCACCCACTTTGATAGTGTGTGTCTGGTTTGTGAGCCATTTGGCAACCCATCTTACAATGAAGGGGTTTTCGTTCAGTTTGCTAAGTTTATTGGTAATGCTTGAATGTGGGATTGTGTCGAAAATCTTTGCCATGTGGAGATATGCTGTGTGCACAGATTTGTACTCAGTGGCCGTGGTCACACACAGAAATCCACCAGCTTTAACAGGCAGGATTTGCCCTTCATGAATCCAGATTGGGTAGGATCTAGGATTTGGAGGTCACCTGCGCCTTTATGAGGTCCATAATGGTATGTTCCATGGCCTTACAGATGAGGCTGGGTCAGGCTTATGGTTCTGTAATTCCCCACATTTGTTGCTAGGCCATCTTTATGGAGGGCAGTAACTGTAGCGCTTCTCCATTCTTCAGGAACAAAGCTTGTGGTTAGGCTGTGATTGAAAAGAGTACTTAGTGGTGATGCTAGTTGTGACAAAAGGAGGTACTGCCAGCATGGCTTGCTGGAAATTTGTAAATAATTGTCATTTGTGAATATCAAACTAATTTATACAAGATGCTTGTGGTACAAATCTATTAGAAATGTATGTCATGTACATATCAAACTGCTTGTGCAGATGTTTGTCTTGAAAGGGTATTTGTAAAGTGCTTGTGCTTAAAATGTATCAGTGTGCCCTACTGGAATAGAACAGAAATGTACATGCACTCTTGTAACTGTTTAAATGTATATGTTAACAGAGGAAACTGGGAGAGTTGACCTCAGTCCAACAAACTTTAGAAAAATATTTGAAATTAAATCACCTTGTAGGCTAGGCCACAAAGAGGCTATCTCTCAGGTTTCAGTGTAGCCAGAGAGACAAAGTCTGTACTAGGACGCTTTTTGTCTGGTCTTTGTGGTGAACTAATTGCTACTCTGTAAGTATGGAGAATACTTTTGATCTTCGTGTTTCACTGTTGCAGTCATTACATTTGGTTAATCTGCTTGCAGGTTGCCCTCAGTCGGCCTGATTAACAAAGTCTTGGATCCTGCGTCAGTTGCTGTCCCTTCTTCCATGACGTCAGGGGTATAAAACATGCAGCCGACACCATTACATCAGTCTTTCTTGCCGTGAGGTGCCCAAAGCAGAAGCAGTTCGCAAGTGCTTGTCGGCCGACTCCTGAAATTTTCGTTTACAAGTTTCAGAACCGAAGTCTTAAACTAAAGTCAAGTACCCCATTGAGGTAACATTTTCTTGCTGTTTACCGATGTCCGTTAAAGTTAATAATTGCATTACTTGTGGAAAGCAAATACCTCATAAAGATTTTCATTTGTATTGTATTCCTTGCCTTGGCCCTGATCACGACGTACCTTGCTGTCGGTTTTGTGCTTTATTTAATCAGTCATCTGTATATTTTTGCCTCTAAATATTTAGGTTCTCTGTTTAATTATCCAGAAATGTCGTCTGTTAGCCATCCGACTAACGAGATTCTGAAAAAATGCAAAGATAAAGATAAAGACAGAGACAGGCCGCTGAGGTCCAAAACTGCCAACCACGCTTCTCCTAAGCCAGTCGCCAGTTTACCAGTACTCAGTGAGGCGCTTTCGCAGACCCTGATACCCACTACTTCTGATTCGCAGGCCTCTACTGAAACCCATTCGAAGTCTGGTATGCTGCGAGATGCTTCAGCTATGGAACCCGCGGATGTCTCTACCTTGGATGGGTCCGGAGCCGCTGTGCAGGCACCGGCTACTGAGGGTGTATTCAGGCCTATGGACTTGCATATTAAATCAACGCCTCCTTCATTACTTAGGCCTGAATCTCGATCCATGTCTGAAAACCGACGCCCAGGCCACATGCTGAGGCCTCTATGCCTAAAAAAAACAAATAAGAATGGCTGAAGATCTAATAACTCTAATCCGGGGTAGCCAACTCTACCCCCTTCAAAGAGGCCTAGGACTGAGGTTGATTATGAATCTTCTGATCAGGATTCTGTTTTTTCTGACTCTTCTGATGACCTGGATTTGTCCTTAACTACTTATCAGGATTCTGATGCAGAGGTCTATATTCCCTCTGCTTCCCCTCCTGAAGATTTTTCTTTTGTGGAAACCTTACATTCTCTAAGGGAGCATTTCCACTGGGAAAGCCAGGATTATTTTTATTCAAAAAAAGAGGCTTAGGGATTTCCTTCTCCTACCTCAGCATAGGCCTTTAGCTATTCCTCCTGTACTAGATATTGTTGATGCTTTCTCAGAATCTAGTTTGGCCCCTGATTCCCTGCCTCCTGCTCCCAGAAAACCTGACAGATACTACAGGGTCCTTGAGTCCCACAAGTTCATTTCAAAAATCCTATTGCAGATCCAGGGACTATTTCACAGGGGCCCAAGGGCATTAAGGCTTCTACTGCTAAAAATCCTACCCCTTCTGATAGAGACTCCAGGGCGCTGGATAGATGGGGTAAGAAGGTTTACACTTAAGCACTCTTGTCCATTAGGGCTTTTAACTGCCAGTTTCTTGTTATAATATCTGCAACATGTTATTGGACTGGTTAAACAGAAAATTATGTTGATTCCTGACTGTGTGGAAAATAAAGAATTACAGGATTTAATGCATTCTGCAGAACAAGTTGGAAAACATACTTTGCAATGTAGTTTTGATTCATTAGAGGCCTCTTGCAGGGCTGCTGTTACTGGGTCTGTGCTCAGAAGGCATGCTTGGCTTTAAGGAGCAATCTCTGTCTGATCATATTGAAGCTAAATTGTTGGATGCTCCTTTAAATCAGGACCACCTGTTTGGCAACAAGGCTGAGGAAGTTCTTAAAAAGATGGAAGATAAAGCTAAATTTATGCAAACTGTTAAAAGATTTTTTTACAAGTTCAGCCTCCTAGATTTAGTAGGCACTGGCCCTCTAAGAATTGGCCCTTTCCAACACCTTCCAGGTCTTCTCAAGCCAAACCCAGACACAGCAAAAAACCCAGGTTTCAGTCCCAGGGGACTCAGAACTAAGCAGTGGGGTGCCTCCACTTCCAAGTCTGGAAATAATAAGACTTCCCCCCTGTGGTAAACTGTCTTATCATCTGACTTCCCCTTTGGGGGGAAAGATTGCTCTTCATGTAAAGAATTGGGAACTCATTACCCAGGACAAATGGATTTTAAGTAGTGTCCCAGGGATACAGATTTTACTTCCACGCGTTGCCAACACAAGTGGGTGGCCGGACATACCCCCAAATCAGTGGGCAGAGGCCCAAAACAAGTACTTTCTCTCTTAAGCATGGGGGCTATTCAACTGGTACCAGAAGATGAAAAGGGGCAATGTTTCTACTCGAGACTTTTCCTGGTACCCTGGAAAAGATGATTCATGGCGTCCTATCCTGGACCTGTCTACTCTAAACACCTTTTTGGAGATTCCAAAATTCAAGATGTTGGCTCTTCAGTTACTTCCTATGCTAGGCAAAGATGCCTGGTTGGCAAAACTAGATTTAAAAGAAGCATACCTGCACATCCCAATCAGGGAATCTTGCAGAAGATACCTACGCCTCAACGCAGGCTACATGCACTATCAGTTCTCTGCACTGCCCTTTGGCTTATCTACTGCTTCCAGGGTATTCACAAAGTGCCTAGCTCCATTTATTGCATTTTGCAGGCAAAGAAATATTCATATATACCCATATCTGGACAATTGTCTAATTCAGACAGAAAGCCAGGACATACTTTTGAATCATCTGGCCTTTGTAAAAAGGGTTCTAACTTGACTGGGGTACACCATAAATGACAAAATCACAACTGGTACCCTGTCAACAAATTATATTCCTGGGAGCAAGTTTGAAGACAACTTCCCAGATGACTTAACTCATGCCAGAAAAGTAAATTCATTTGACAACTTCAAACAAGTGGTCACAAAAACCCTGCTATCTTCAAGACAAATACTGCAAGCCTTGGGGTTCATGGCCTCCTGCATTCTTCTAATTCCATATGCAAGACTGCATATGAGGAAACTACAGTGGTATCTAAAAATCCTATGGTGTTAACATTCTCAAAACCTAGAAATGATTCCCATCATACCTTATCTATGCCTTGAGTTCCTTTGATGAGCAGAGGCCTGCCACCAAAACAAGGGACTACCTTTCACATCACCCCCTGCTGCCCAATCCCTAACAGATGCATCAGACTATGCATGGGGGGCTCACCTGGCATGAAAGTGCATTCAGGGTAAATGGAACCCAAGTCAAATGCACCTGCATATCAGTCAAACAGAAATGTTAGCTGTACAGAATGCTCTGACAGCTTTCAAGGACCACATTCTTCCAGGACAACTAATGGTAAAGACGGACAACACCACTGTTATGTGGTACAAATACAAGCAGGGGGGTACACATTCTTACTCCCTCTGCAGACTAGCCATGGCATTGTGGAACACAGCCTCGAGCTACCAAGTGCGACTACAAGCTCAAATCTTGCCAGGAAAATTAAATACACTGGCAGACGGACTAAGCAGAAACCTCATGGACCCACATGAGTGGAAACTTGAACCAAGGATTTTCAACATGTTGACAAGCAAATGGGGGAGCCGAGATATAGACCTGTTTGCCTCTCCCCATAACTACCAATTGGACAAATCTTGCACAAGGACTCCCCACAAACAAGCCTGGAAAGTGGATGTTCTGTCCTTTAACTGAAAATACCTATCAGTCTATGCCTTCCCCCCTCTGTCTCTGCTCTCCAAAGTACTACAAAAAGTCAAACAGGACAAACCAAGGATAATTTTGATTGTCCAGACTGCCCGTGCCAACACTGGTACCCCCTCCTACGCAGTGTCTCACGGTTATCTCCATGGCATCTGCCTCAGACTCCTTCCCTGCTGTCTCAGCAGGAGAACCAGATTCTGCACCCTCAGCTTCCAACACTGAACCTTGCAGCCTGGCTAATTAATGTTTCCTTTACCATCCTTCAGCAAACCTGTGATCGATATCATCTTAGAGGCAAGGAGGCCTAGTACTAGAAAATCTTATGCTGAGAAATGGAAAAGATAGTGTGCCTGGAACCAGTCTCAATGGATGAGCACAGCAGCACCCAATTTACCTCAGATTTTACAATACTTAACAGAGATGCTTCACAAGGGCCTGTCTTTTTCCTCCATTAAAATCCACGTCTCAGCCATTTCAGCTCATTATAACACAGAACCTCCCCTCTTCTCTCATCCACTGCTCAAGCAGTTCCTCAGAGGGGCCAAAAATGTGAGACCACCCAGGAGAGCTCCAACCCTAGCCTGGGACCTTAACTTTGTCTTGGAGAAACTCACTCTACCTCCTTTCGAGCCAACTGCTACTGCAGACTTAAAATTTCTTTCTTATAGGTTCATAGGTTCATACTAGGCTATCTGCCCAAGGGCATTTATAAGCCTAGCCCATAGTTATTTGGCTTTCGCCACCCCTTTAGTTTGAATAAAACTATGCCTATTATTTTGCTGTGCCTCAGTCAAGCAGTGACACTGAAGTAATCCCTGGGGTATATCTGCGATCCCCCATCCATTGGTCAAGATTCCTCTTGAACAAGGCCAGCGAGGTGCTCTGCCTCACATGTACTGGGATTTTGTTCCACAGCATAGGGAGTCTCTGGGTGATGAATCTGTCCCTCCAGCATGTTCTATTAATAACCGTGTCAAGGTTTAAGTCTCCCGCCCTTGTG
The DNA here is from genome assembly GCF_019279795.1 of Protopterus annectens. Classification (NCBI taxonomy): domain Eukaryota; kingdom Metazoa; phylum Chordata; order Ceratodontiformes; family Protopteridae; genus Protopterus; species Protopterus annectens. The sequence goes on from NC_056749.1 coordinate 259,872,190, forward strand.
GTTCTGAGGGATCTAGATTTTTTTGAGGTGAAGCATATTCATCAAATCAGGGTTTGACATGGCCTTATATGTCAGGCACAGGTCACCTCTGAGCAAGCGGTATGAGACTGAATAGAGCTGGAGTTCTTTCAGTCGGGCAGCATAAGACATATTTTTGAGACCCTTTATCCTTTTGGTGAGGAACTTTTGGGGCGTTTCCAGCTGCTGCAGGTGTCTGGTCAGATACATTCCGAATGGGGCATTGTACTCAATCATAGGTCTAATGAGTGATGAGTACAGGGAGGCGATGACCTCCCTTGATCTAGATGTGAATCCCTTCATGATCAGGTGGGCAATGTAGAAGGTTTTCCTAACTACTTTAGCAACATGAGTGTCAAACGAAAGGCTACTGTCAACCTGGGTCCCCAGATCCCTGATGACTTCTTCTGTGCTCAGTGGATTGCCACCTATATGGTAGCTAGGGGTAACCTTGTTTTTCCCGAAGGGTATGACTATGCATTTCTTGGTATTTAACTTTAGGCCATGGCTCTGGCACCAGTTATCCGTTTCTGTGAGGCCCTTCTGAAGGATATCTGTGTCAGATGTGTTTTGACTATGGCCCAGTTTGCAGTCATCTGCAAACTTTGTCAGCCATAACCCTCCTGTGTTTGCTTGTACTTCAGAAAAGTAGATGCCGAACAAGAGTGGACCCAGGATTGAGCCCTGTGGGACACCACTTGTGACAGGCTTTGAGTCTGACATGGCTCCAGCAACTCTGACCCTGTGGGTTCTGTCACTTAGCCAGTTTGCAACCCATCTTGTGATGTATGGGTTTACATTCAAGCTGATGAGTTTTTTGATGATACCCGAGTGGGGTATTGTGTCGAAGGCCTTTGCCAGGTCAAGGTAGGCTGTATGGACTGCCTTTCCCTCATCAATGGCCTTGGTGACTGTCTCGAAAAAGTCAACCAAGTTTAAAAGGCATGATCTGCCTTTGACAAAGCCAAACTGGGTTGGATCCAAAGTCTGCAAGTTCCTATGTCTTTATTTATGAGTTCCATTATGATCCTCTCCATGGCTTTGCAGATAAGGCTTGTCAAGCTAATGGGACGGTAATTTCCAGGGTCGGTGGAGGCACCGCCCTTGTGAAGTGGGACCACAGTCGCCGTGCGCCACTCCTTTGGTACGTATCCTGAGGTGAGGCTAAGATTAAACAGCTGTCCTAACTGCGGGTTTAATTCCTCATTGAGTTCATGGAGCACACAGCCGGGGACACCATCCGGTCCCATGGATGCTGTGTTTTTTGCTTTGGAGAGAGCAGTTCTCACCTGGGCGTTGGAGATGTTTGGGGGGCTACAATCCTCTGGTATAGATCTCTCTCCTTTTGGGGGGGAGAAGTTTGCACTGAACCTGTCAGCCAGTATGTTGGCAATGTGTGTAGGTTCAGTAATCTTCACATCATTTTGAACCAATTCTGAGCATATCTGGGAGTTTCCTCCTAGGTTTCTAACATAGCTAAAGAAGGCCTTATGATTGTCTTTTGAATCCTTGGCGATTTTTCTCTCAAAATTTGCCTTGGATGATTTTATGAGAGCTCTTAGTTTTTTACTTATAATGATCAAAGGTGTCTTACCTTTCAAGGATTTTGCTCTATCTTGTAGTAGCTTCCTCCTTTTGTTGTAGAGCTTGTTTATGGCTGGGGTCCACCAGACTGGACGCTTGCCTTTGGTACAAAGAGTCTTAGTTTTGTTTGGGATTGCCTGATCCATGCAGTCCTGTAGGTGCTGGTAGAAGGCATTTGTAAGTGATTCAGCGGTTTGAGTAATGTTTACCACTGGCTCAGGGGCCTTAAAGGAGACCACACTAGTTTTTAGAAGTGTGAAGTCGGCTTTTGAGAAGTTTTTCACTGTGGTCTTTTTGTTTCAGGTGGGGGCGGGATGAGGACCTCCAGCGAGATTAGTTTATGATCTGATCTCACCAGTGAGGGGTATACTTCCGGTGTTGAACATTGTGATCCCATGTTCGTGATGATGAGATCAAGTATGTTTTCTCCTCTTGTGGGGATGGTGACTAGTTGTTCCATGGCATTTGAGTTTATGAACTCCAGGAACCTTTGGGCTAGAGTGTTTGGGCTTGAGTAGTGTTCCCAGTCTATATTAGGGTAGTTGAAGTCACCTAGTATGATGGTGTTTGGAGATACATTTATCCCCTCCATTGTTTTCAGGAAGGCCATGTGAGGTTCCTGAGTTTGAGAAGGTGGCCTGTAACATGCTACAAATTGCAGAGCAGTCTTGCCTATGGTTAATTGCACCTGGATGGTCTCCGATGCATCGTGCGTTGCCACCAACCTTGAGGTGTGGGTGTCCTTTATGAATATGGACACCCCTCCTTTCTTGGTGTTGTCCGGATTTTGGGGCGGAACGCATGATATGAGGTGAAACCTGCTAGTGCTGGGGTGCTCTCAGGAGCCTTGAACCAGGTTTCTGTCACAGCACAGACATCGATGTTCTCCATACTGAGAAGGGCCTCGAGTGCGTGCATCTTGAGATTGAGACTTCTGGCATTGAGCAGCATTACCCTTAGTTTTTGTGTTCTAGGGTGGTAGGTTTAGAATTTGAGCCTTGCCTAAAAAGGCACTATGGGGTGGCAAGAGCCTTTGCCAATATCCGGAAGCCTAGGGGTGACAGGTGCAAGCCGTCCCTTGCGAAGCAGCGTGGCTTGTCCAGCATGTCATCCCAGGCAGACAGACATTGGATCCCCTTTGAATGACACCAGAATTTAAGCCAATTATTAAAGCTGATCATCTTATCACTGTATTGTGGCATCATTCTAGGTGAAGGTAGGATACTGCTCAAGGTCAGGGTCATACCTGCCTGGGCTACATAATCAGAGAGCTCCTCAATGTCTCTTTTCATGTAGTCCAAGGAGGTACGTCTCAGGTCGTTGACACCAGCGTGGACAATGACTGAGTCATACTTGTACCTGCTGTTGAGAGACCTGAGTGCTTGTGTTATGTGGCGGATTCTAGCGCCCGACAGGCAGCTTACTGTGACCTTCTCCTTACTCAGTCTGGTGAGCGGGACGTCAGTGTGTCTGACTATGGAGTCACCTATGACAAGTATGTTTGGTGTTGTATTTGGCCTTAAGGGCAGTGACTGCTTTGCACACTGATTTTGTTGTATATGTGTTGTTTGTGTGGTGTATTGAGTTTGCATTTGCTTGGGTGTCTGATTTGGAGGCCTCTGCTGTTTAGGTAAATTTTTACTCAGAGCCTCCGAGTATGTCTTAGTGTGTTTATGTGTTTGATTCAGTGGTGTGGTTGAGTTATGTGAGACTGGTATTGTGGTGTGTGTAGTTGCCTTCTCCTCCTGCCTGGTCTTTCCAGTCCTGAGTTGAGAGAGCTCAGCCTCCAGTTTGGCTAAATAGCTGCATCTCTCACAAGTGTTAGTGTTACATGGGTAAAACAGTTTTCCTCTTAGCAATCACTTCAGCTAGAAAGGGTATCTAACAGGCCCTTATGGCAGTGGAGCCTTTCATCATCTTTCATGCGGACAGGGTCTCACTCAGAACCAATCCGTCCTTCATGCCCAAGGTGGTATCCAGTGTGGCTCTTAATCAGTCCATTCATTTGCCAACCTTTTTTCCCAATCCACAGAATAAAGGGGAACGCATACTGCATTCCTTAGATGTGCACAGACAACTTAGATTCTACTTGGACAGGACTAAACCTCAAAGGAAATCTGAACTGTTGGTAGCATTTGCTGCAGAGGCAGAGGGGAAGGTTTGTTGGGAAGGTGGCCTAATGGTTAAGGTGTTTGCCTTACAAACACAAGGTGCAGGGTTTGAGTCTCACAAGGGATAATTGTCTAGGCTTAAAATAGCTTACAAGGGCAGCTAGCTTAGTACTAATCTATGAACCTATCTATGAATAATTTCTAAATGGATAAGCCATTGCATTCATTTCTGCTATAAGCACTATGGAAAACCTATTCCCCAGGGGATCAGACCTCACTCCACCAGAGATGCATCTACCTCGACAACCTTTCTCAGAGGCGTCCCTACCAGGGACATCCTTGAAGCTGCTACCTGGAGTTCTGTACATACTTTCACCAAGCATTATTTGCCAATTGTGTCTAAATCCAGAACTGGCTTTGCCACTGCAGTCTTGCAGGGCCTTATAGTTGGCCCTAATGCTATCTAAACTCCTCCTCCCAACCATAGCTTTGGGAATCTACCCAAATGTAATGACTGTAACAGTGAAACACTAAGAACATAGTACAGTTGTGTGCACTTAATATAAATGTAGATGTCCGAGTGTATTCACTGTTGCAGTCCTGGTTACCCTCCCTCCAGCCCCCTAACTTATTTTGGCTATACCTCTACTTTCCTTTAATATGCTTAAAAGCCTTCTTGGTGTATTTGCTTTTTTGTTGGAGGTTTATATCTGTGCTTTTATGTTTAATTGCTTCCCATTAGGGGGGCACCTGACATGTGGGGCAAGAAAAAAATGATGTAATGGCATTGGCTGCATGTTTTATACCCCTGGACGACCTGATGTCATGGAAGAAGGGACAGCAACTGACGCAGGACCCAAGACTTTGTTAATCAGGCTGACTGAGTGCAACTTGCAAGCAGATTACCCAAATGTAATGACTGCAACAGTGAATACACTTGAACATCTACATTTATTGTAAGTGTACACAACTGTACTTTTTATGACTTCTAGCACCTGCCTAAGATCTGAGCAAAAAGTCCTTTTATGTGTATTTTTTATGGTTAAGTGCTAAATACTGCCAGCTTCTGCAATGGGGGTTTGCATGCGAACTAGAATTCAGATAACAAGAAATTGTCATCCTGCAAGCTCTCCCAGCAGTAATATTTTGAATATTATTTTGAGAAGTCTGTTAGTGGAACAGAGACATTCTGTCTTGGTTCTGACAGCAACAAGACAAAAATAACCATTCACCACATTATCTACCTTGCTCTATTAGTAAGTTTTTAGGGTGTAGTAATTCTCTTCGTTAGTCAGGAATAGCTTAGTTTAGATGATATTTTTCTTTGAGTCTGTCCTTCAATGTTTTAAATATTTCCTGTGATGTTGAACTCTGTAATTGTGAGTACATACTTAGTATTTTCTTGTTCTTTTATTGTTTATTATTAAATATATTTACATTTTTAATTGTGGCTTATCTCTGTAGAGATATTTAAGTTTTGAGAGTACTTTCATATTTATTTGGTGACACTTGCTCTTGGTCAAACTACCATTTGCATTAATATTACACAGTAAAATTGGTCACCCATTGTTAAGGGCTTTAAAGTAGCTGTCTAGGAGTGACTGGTGGCAGTGGAAACTACCTTAAAGGCTGAGCATAAGGGGGCATAGTTAGTAAACCTGTGCCAGCCCTTCCCAGGTGTGTGTGTAAATCAAACCTCAGAGTTTGTTTGTCAGCTACTTGGGCAGGGACACAAAGCACTGGTTGGACAGAGAGGGTGCTGGGGTCTTGGCTTGGTCACTCAGCTGAGATCTCAATGCTATAGCTGTGCCAGTGGGGGAGTCTTTTTTGGGGATCTGGAGAAAGAGTGAGAAACCATCCCCAGCCTGACTGGTCTCTGTGTGCTCTTAAGGGAAAATTGTACTTTATGCATAGAGCTGCATCTGTAAATAATGTGTATGTACCTTTTATCCTCCCAGTGAACGTCCCCACACAGGTGCCAGTAGTGAGGACTGAGGTTCCTTGATTACTGGCCCAGAGGTGGAATAACCATGTCACACTAATTCATGGTTTAGCCTGTTTAGAAGACAGCCTGGGATGTCATGTGATCCCATAGAGGGCTTGTTTTTTGCCTAGGACAGGGTGTTGAGGCCCTGCTCTTCAGATATGTAAGGGGGTGGGAGCTTGGGGGAGGGTTTGTTGTAAGTTAGGAGGGGATAAGGAAGTGAAATTTTTGCCAAACGTATCCACTAGCAGGTTCGATATCTCTGTGGGGTCAGTGTGTGATACTGTTGGCCACCAGTTCTGCACATGCTTGGGTCCTACCCTTCAGGTTACATACATAGCTGTAAATGGCATTATAATTATCCTTGGCAGTACTTGCTAGATTTCTCTCAAAGGATCTCTTGGAGGATTTGACAAGTTGTCTTATTTGCCTATTAAGGTTGAGGAGGGTGCTTTCCCATTGTTGGGTCCTTGTCTGTTTTCTTGGACAGCAAATTTTTGCATTTATTGTCGTTTGTTGATGCTGGAAGTGTACCATATCATGGACAAAGGAAAAGAGGAGTACTTAAACTAATTGCTAGAGGAGCTCCAATAGTGATAGAAGAGGAAAATTTACTAATGGTAAATTTGTGGTAGCAAGGGGCTACTGGCAAGGGAGGAAGATTACACTGGCATCTATTTATATTTTGCCTAAAACTGCTATTATGGATCTTAAAAATTTTTGAGAGAAATAATACACTTTTAAGCAGGCACTATTATTTATAGGAGGGGACTTGAGTTTGATTTGCGACAGTGAGGATGTATCTCGGGGACCTATAAGGGAATATGTAATAGAGGGTTTCTGAAGAAATTTGAGCATTTTTGGTATGGAAGATGTGAATTCAGTAGTAAGAACTGAAAGAATCTACATATTCCCCAAGCCACAATAACTGGGCTAGACTAAACAGAAATTATTTCATTACTAATTGAATGCTTACACATACAGTAACTAATTCAGATTGTGTACCACTAACAACTAAGACCTAATTGCAGAGAAATTTAACAAATCGGTAGTAAAAATTATTTCAGAAATATTGGGGAAGGATAGAAAATTCTTCAGATGCTATAGCTAATGAGTGGGATAAAAAGAAAGTGTAGTTTAAAAATGAGGTAGAAATAAAAGAAAAAGAGATGATTAAGAGATGATAATTATTTAGAGGGGCTGACAAAGGTTCAAGTATTGCAGAATAAGGGGAATCTCACAGAACAAGAAGAGGTGTAACTGCAGAGTGCTGAACGTAAAGTAAGGGAGTACTGGGATTAATATGCATGAGTTTAGAAAGATTGCTGTTGCGCAACATTTTTTATACAACTCCAGCGCACAAAAAGTCTTGGAATAACTTGGGCAACAGAAAGTAGAAAGGGTGTTTGACAAATTTAGGGAGCCTATAACAAGAAAAATAACCAGAGATCCCATTAGAGGTATTAGAAATATTTTGGAAATTTTATGAACATTTGTATAAAGCAATGTGGAAATCTAGAAAAGGTACAAATGGAAATATTTATGGAAGACTCAAGTATGCCAAGGTTAGAGGTACATGAAGCTCAACAATTAAGCTAGGAGTAGACAATAAAAGTGGTAATATATAATCAATCTGCAGGAATAGATGTTATTCCTGTGGAAGCTGGGAAGCAAGGAGGGAAGAAACTGAAAGATCTGGAAGGTTTTGTTTAGTATTATTTTAAAAGGAGAGGAAGTACCAACATCCTGGAAGAAAGCTGTGTTGGCTAGAATACCTAAAGGCAAAGACCTTTCAGACCCAGCTTCATATAGACCCATTTAAATTTTAAACTATGGCTATGATGTTGTCAGTCTTGTCTTTGTCACTGGTGGGTAAGATTCGATCCGCTGGATCTTTCTCTGCCATTACATAAGCTCAAGGTCCTCTGCTAAGTTCGTAGGCATCATTTTCCCTACCCGTAATGCATTTCACCTGCTACCTCAGATCTTGTTTGCCGCGCAGTAAAGAGGTTTCCTGATAGCTAGCTCTGGGCTAATTATTGGTTAATATAATTATTTTTTCTCGACTTTGTAGCTCATTAGTTTCTCTCTTTATTAATCTTTCTTTACTTCAGAATAATAGTGTGTGTTCCCTAACCCGTTACCACCCATTTAAATTAGAGGCTTGTATAACTGTCCATTTTAATTGGAGGATGATTTCCACCTCTTTCTCCCTTCTTTCTCCATCGTCTGTTTAAGTTAGAGGGCGATTACTAGCATTATTATTAATAACAAAAAACTAAAATTTCTGTATTTATCTGCCTATTTCTATCTCACCCTTAGCGTGCTTGTGTGTATCTTTCCTTAATTTCTTCTGACTGCTTCCATTACTATGTCACAAAGACAGGAAGAGAAACTACTCTGTTTTAAGAAGTGTGAGAAGATGATGCCCCTTAGCGATTGCTTGGGGCATTTTCATCTCCAAGAAATGTGCTCATATGCCATGGGTTCATTCATAGAGTGCTTATGGAGCAGAAGAACAAATTTATTTTAAAGGGCTTATTAAAACCCCCATTTTCATAGGCGATTTTTAGAGTCCTCAAGTCCCAATAAGCCTTTAAAACGAGCTTCTTCAGCTCCAAAAACTACTTCGGAGTGAAGTCCAAAAACTCCTCGACTCGCTGCACCATCAGGATCATCGAAGCAGACCGTCTTTCCCAGATCCAAGATGGTATCGGAGCTATCAGAACCCCCTGCTGCGACATGTTCAGTGCCTATAGAGATTCGACACCAAAGCAGTTATCCTTCCTTAGAACCAGTGACTTCACGGCTCCCATCTCTGTTATTAGCCAAGTCCAGATCTCCAACACTATCTACTCGGACCAAGAGAAGCTTATCTGATGAAGATGCAGATAGTGTTGTGCAGAGATTATTAAAGACTCTAGCCCTGGCCAAACTTTTGTTTGATCCGAGCTCAAAGGAATTGGATCAAACAGAATCCACCCATCTAGTACCACCTCCTCCTCCATTCTGTCCCTTGGTTTGAAGCTGGAAAACTCTGAGCTACAGATTCTCCATCGGCTCCAGGACCTTTGGTTTCCTTGGAGCAGACATCTGCCCCAGAACATTTCCCTCCAGTTGGAGCAGGACACCTCTAGGAACAGACACTCTCCAGTCGGATCCACTGATCCGGCTCGTATCTCTCTGGATCCGACTCTGCCTCTTGGGGCTTTGGTGCTGGTGAATTCAGCTCCTACCTCAGCTTTGGAGCTTCTGTCCCTGGTTCCGTGGATGCCTTCGGCTCCAACTTTTGTCTGATCTGGGAGTCCTTGGAGCATGGGCAGTCTGCCTTTGAGGTTATAAGGAGGATTTTGACTCCTGCCAAGTCTGTGGTACAACCTACATTGGATCTTCCTCCCTCTTTGGGCCAGTTGTCTTTGTTGTGTTGGGTAACCCTTCCACAAGATTGCAGAGACCCCAGGCCTCAGGATGTCCACTAGGAGACTCCCCCCTCTTCTGAAACCTCCCCAGAGTATCCAGCTGAGTAGGTCTGTTGGAAGAGGACCTGCAAGAGGAAGCAACTTGACTCTCCAGAGGAGTCTATTGCATCAGACACTAACCTTGATGATGCAGAAGTGTCCCCGCGGTCACCTCCTGAAGATGTCTCCTTTGGAGACATTCTCGAAATATTAAAAGAGATTGGTGAATGGCAGTCCACCCCCCCCCCTTTAGCTGAGGAGTCATTTTACCTGAAGGCCTTTGGGTCTTGCCCTTCCACTTCTTGTGTGACTGCCCCTTCTGATGAGCTTATGGATTTCATTTCTCTGAAGGCATGGGAGCCCCCAGATACCATAGAGCCTACTCCTAGAAGGTCAAACAAATACATCACTGCCCCGAAGGATAGTACCTTTTTGACTAAGGGTGTAGCAGTTGATGCTCTGGTCGTGGCAGTGGCCACTAAAAAGGAGCCAAGACCAGCTCCTCTATCCATCCTCCTAGTAAGGACAATGGATAGTTACGGGACGCATGTGTTTTCATCAGCAACCTTTGCCTTTCGATCCCTGAACTACCTTACCCACTTTACTAGGCGACAAAGGACCCTGTTAATGGAACTTCAGACTCCCTCCAAGGAGCTGGAGATGATGCAGTAGCAGATAAGGTTAATGCTCAGCTTGCCACCCTCAATTTTGTTGTAAACTCTTCCATGAGGCTAATATCTTATGCAGCAGATGGAACGAATAGTGCTGCAGGTTAAGGTATTGCTCTTAGGAGACAGGCCTGGATACACCTTTGCAGTTTCGCTGAGCCCTTCGTCTTCCTTTAACACCCCTTTTCATGGCTCTTCTCTGTTTGGACCTAAAGTGAAGGGAACGCTCCCCAGGTGTAAACAGGAAGGCAAGACCTTGTCTGCCATTGGAGTACATTTTTCCACACCTTCCAGACCCTTTCCCAAAGGTCAGAGAGGTAGTGGGAAGATGTGGTTCACAAAATCCCAGAGGTGTGTCCATGACACACGATGACAGCTCCCCCAGAGGTAGAGGAGGGAGCAACAATGGAAGACGCTGCTCTTGTGGCAGAGGAGGCCTGCACAATCAGAACTCCAGAGAATCTTTCTTTGGAGGACCCTTTCAGCATTCCTGAGGGGAGTGCTCGATTGCTAGTCTGTGGAGGCAGTTGGTGGACTGTTGTCTCTGCACCTAGAAACCTGGCAAAAGATAACTACCAACAGATGGGTGCAGAACATATCCAGGGGGATAAACAATTCCCTTCTTCGAGCCTGTTTAAAAAAAAAAGTTAGACATTCTACCCAGTCAAAGGGAACAAACAACATTAGAAATTGGAAAGTTGCTAGGAAAAGTCTCCACAGACCAGATAGAATCTGGAACTAACTCAAGGTTCTTGTTAGTTACAAAGAAAACTGGACTAGACCCATTTCAGATCTCATTCTGAACAAATATGTCCAGAAATCCAAGTTCCTGATAGTGACACTGCAGTCGATACTTCATTTCTAGAAAAAGACATTTGGATGTGCTCCACAGACCTTCAGGATGCGTACTACCATATTCTTATGGACAGGCAATCCAGAAGGTTATTGTGCTTCTGGCTAGGAACCAGTCACTTCCAGTTTCAAGCTCTGCCCTTTGGTCTCACTACTGCCCCCAGTGTGTTCACCAAGTGCATGGCAGTAGTGGCAGCTCATCTGAGAGGCAAAGGATTCCGTGCTTTTCCATATCTGGACGACTGGCTCATTTCCTCCCCGACCAGACATCATCTGCAGTAAGCCAAGGATTACACTCTGTAGCTCTGTTCCTCCCTAGGAATTACAATAAATTATGAAAAATCTACTCTAAAGCCATGTCATTCCTTGGTTTTCATAGGCGTGCTCAGATATATACAATTATTTTATCAGCAAAACTTCCTCGACATGGTACACAATCTTCGTTGTCACATAAGAACACTGATCAGGAAGAAACGGGCTTCTGCCAAGCTAGATTTACAAGATGTCCTTCACGAATGCAACTGCAGTCATAACATATGGGTTGTCCTGCCTCAGGCAGCCCTCGGTCGGCCAGATTCCAAAGTCTGGGTCTGACGTCGGCTGATGTCGCATTTCTCTCCGACGTCAGAGCGGCTGGAGTACATAAGCATCAGCCGACGCCATCTTCTCCAGTCTTTCTTGCCACGCGGTGCCCGAAGCAGAAGCAGTTCGCAAGTGCCGGTCGGTCAGCTCCTGTATTCTTCGAATCAGAAGTCATCAAAAAAGCTAAGTACCCCGTTGGGGACCTTTTCTTGCCTCAGCCGATGTCAGAAATTACTGAAAAAGTAAATAATTGTATGTCTTGTGGTAAACAAATACCTCATAAGGATTTCCACTCTTACTGCCTCCCTTGCCTTGGCCCAGACCACGACGTCTCGGCCTGTGCCGCCTGTGCTCGCTTTAACAAGCGCACTCTCAGGCGCCGGGCGGAGTTCGCTGAAGACTTTTTCGGCGATAAATTTGATTATACGATGCCTTCGGAACAACCGACAACGCAGACTCCTAAGAAATGAAAAGACCGGGACAGACATCCTCGGCCCGCGTCTTCCACCAACACCACGCCAAAATTAACCGCGAGTGCTCCGGTTCCCTCTGAGGCGGTTATTCCACCGCTCAGAACCGAAGACACCGCATTACCGATACCTCCGATACCGGAGGCCACTCCGACGCCAGTTATTGACTTTCCTCCGGATACTGAAACCGAGGAAATGCCCGAGACCATTGCTGTGGATAAGGTCACTCCTGCACGTGGAGTGGCTAGGCCTCCCATGTCCATGTCTATCAAGGCCTACACACGGGCCAAGGCAGCCAGCAAGTCCAAGCATCTTTCTGCTAAGACCTTACCTCAGCCTACTCCTGAAACTCGAATCATGGCTATGGCCGCAGATTTAATTTCCCTGATCAGAGGTTCCCAGGCCCATCCTGAGAGAGGATCCCAGACTCCTCCTGATAAGAAGCCTAGGGTTGAACCCCCTGACCCTCTCCCCACAGATGAAGATTCTGAGGACTCTGTTCACTCCGAAAGTCAGGAAGAGCCCTTCCAGACCTATGAGGATTCAGATGCAGAGGACTCTATCCCCTCGGCTTCTCCTCCTGAGGATATGTCTTTTGGGGAAGTTCTGCATTCCATGAGGGAGCATTTTAAGTGGCAAGGCCAGGAATATTCAGATTCCAGAAAGCGCCTTCAAACCTTCCTTAAAAAGCCCCAACACAGACCCTTAGCTATACCTCCTGTGCTTGATGTTTTGGATGATTTATACTCTGACTCCAGTGTTACCCCTGATACTCTTCTTCCTGCTCCTGTCAAGCCTGGCAGATACTATAGGGTCCCAGAAACCCATTCTCATTTCTTTAGGGCCCATGCTGTTGATTTAGAAACAATTTCCCAGGGGCCTAAAGGGGTTTCAGCTACCACCTCCAAAAACCCTTTGCCCTCCGACAGGGAAGCAAGGTCCTTAGAGAGATGGGGGAAGAAGGTCTACACCTCCACTAGTTTATCTATGAGAGCTCTCAATTGTCTCTTTCACATGTTTCAATATCAGGATTTCCTGTTAGATGATTTACAGAAAAGATTGGCCTCCCCTGAACCTTTAGATAGGAAGTCTTTGCAGGAGGCTGTACTCAATTCTCAGCAAGTTAGCAATCACTTTCTACAGTGTGGATATGATGCATTGGAAGCTTCATGTAGGGCAGCTATGACAGGGGCAGTCATTCGTAGACATGCATGGTTAAAAGATCAACCTTTACCAGATCATGTTAAGGCAAAACTTCTTGATGCACCCTTGGAAAAGAACAAGCTTTTTGGTGCTAATGCTAAAGATGTGTTAAAAGTCCATTGAGGAAAAAGCCAAGTCAGTTCAGACAGTCAGAGATTTCCTCCAGGTTCAGCCACCTAGATTCAGCAGGAACTGGCCTTCTAAAAACTGGTCCTTTCCTAATCCTGAAAGATTTCAAAGGGGCAAAAGCAGGCGTGCCCGAGGAATCGGCCAATACAGAGGATCCTACAGGGGACGACAATGGCAACCAGGAAACCAAAGAAGTGACACGGGTTTCTCCCGCCCCACAGGGACATTCTCAATGACTTTCCTCTAGGTCCGCTGACCAAGGAGCAAGCAGAAGCTCCTTTGGGCGGAAAATTATCTCTGTTTACAAGAAATTGGCACAAAGTGACAAAGGGCAAATGGATTTTGGACATTATAGACCATGGTTACAGGTTCCATTTTCATACCTTGCCAAGAAAACTGGGTATGCCAAACCTGCCACAAAACCAGAGGGCAGAGGCTTTCAAGCAAATTTCTTTGCTTGCTCAGATCAAAGCAATAGAAAAAGTTCCACAACAAGAACAAGGTCAGGGATTTTACTCAAGACTGTTCCTTGTTCCAAGAAAAGAAACTCAATGGAGACCAATACTGGACTTGTCCGCTTTAAACACTTTTCTCATAGTACCAAAGTTCAAAATGCTGACTCTACAGCAACTCCTTCCCATGCTGGGCAAGGGGTCTTGGCTGATTACTCTGGACCTCAAGGAGGCATACCTGCATGTCCCTATCAGACACAGCTGCAGAAGATACCTCAGATTTCTTGCAGGGCCAGAGCATTATCAATTCTCAGCATTGCCATTTGGCTTATCTACTGCGCCCAGAGTATTCACGAAATGCCTGGCTTCAGTAATTGCTCATTGCAGGCTCCAGGGGATTCAAATCTACCCATACCTGGACGATTGCCTCATACAAGCGGATGACAAACTAACTTTGACAAAAAACTTGAATTATGTCATACATTTGCTACAGGCTCTGGGATACACAGTCAACTTTCAAAAGTCAAGACTTCAGCCATCCCAGCAAATTACCTTCTTAGGAGCCAAACTAGACACAGCCTCTCAAATGGCTTACCTGACAGAAGACAAGCAAAAGAAGCTAACTCTTTACTTCAAAACTTTAGCAAAGCTCACCCAGATGACTGCAAGGAGATTCCTACAGGCCCTGGGTTACATGGCATCCTGCATTCTCCTGGTACCATTAGCAAGACTACACATGAGAAAGCTTCAATGGTACCTAAAAAGCTTATGGTCTCAACACAGCAACAACCTAGAAGCAGCCATACCACTCATTCCATGTCTTCCAAAGGAATTTCTATGGTGGGCCTCAGTAAGCCGGTCAAACACAGGTATGTCATTCAAAAAACCTCAGATAACACAGACTATGACCACAGACGCCTCAGACCTTGGATGGGGGGCGCACCTGGAGGGCAGATGTATTCAAGGACAATGGTCTCCAAAGGAAACACATCTGCACATCAACCAAAAAGAAATGCTGGCAGTAATGCATGCCATCGAGGCCTTCGGACTACAACCAGGCCCCCTACTAATACGGACAGACAACACCACTGTGATGTGGTACATAAACAAGCAGGGGGGCACTCATTCTTACCCCCTTTGCAGACTGACAATGAATCTTTGGGAAAAATCACTGAGCCTAAACATACAGTTGCAATCCCAGTTTGTTCCAGGCAAAGACAATGTTCTGGCAGACAGTCTAAGCAGGAATTTCCTAGACCCCCACAAATGGAGGTTACATCCAGAAATCTTTATACGACTCACTTCGACATGGGGCAGGCCGGACATAGACCTATTTGCCTCCCACCTCAATCATCAAATACAGAAGTTTTGTTCAAGGACATATCATCCAAAAGCATGGGAAATAGATGCTCTCTCATTCAACTGGAGCTCCTAAAATCTATGCATTTCCACCTCTGCCACTGATGACCACAGTGTTACTAAAGATCAAAGCAGAGCAGCCCAAGGGGATCCTAATAGCTCCAGACTGGCCAAGACAGCACTGGTACCCACTACTACGGAGCATATGTCACAACAAAACATGGGCCCTCCCTCAATGGCCCCAACTTTTGACTCAACACAACTTCAGGACAGTTCATCCCAACATCCAGACGCTACAGCTAACAGCTTGGGAGATCCCATGAATAACCTCAGCCTACCTCTTTCCAAAGAAGTTCAGAGGATACTGACAGAAGCCCGCCGACCATCCACCAGAAAGGTTTACTCAGCCAAATGGAAGAGATTCAGCATTTGGAATACCACCAAGGGCCATGATGCATCACTTTTGAGCATCCCACTCATCCTGGAATATTTGGCAGATATGCTACATAATGGACCTCTCATGCTCCTCTATAAAAATACATGCTTCAGCTATCTCAGCTAGATACAACACTGATCCACCTGTGTTTTCACATCCTTTAAGGCAATTTCTTAGAGGAATCAAGAATATAAAGCCCCCAAGAAAGGCACCAGTACCAGCTTGGGACCTCAACTTTGTCCTAGAAAAATTGACTTTACCTCCCTTTGAGCCAGCAGCTTCTGTGGATTTACAATTTATCTCCTGAAAGACAGCATTCCTGTTGGCCATTACCTCAGCAAGAAGCGTTTCGGAATTACAGGCCCTAATGGCTATACCACCGTTCATAACTTTTCACAGAGACAGGGTCTCTTTACGAACCAACCCTACCTTTCTCCCAAAAGTGGTATCTAGGGTCTCTTTAAATCAAGCAATTCACCTGCCTACCTTCTTTCCCAATCCTGAGAACAAAGGGGAAAGACTGTTGCATACCTTGGACATTCACAGACAGCTTCGCTACTACCTGGACAGAACCAAGACCAGTAGGAAGTCTGATCAGCTTTTTGTAGCTTACGCCCCTGGAGTACAAGGAAAACCAATTTCAAAACAGACAATTTCTAAATGGATTGGACATTGCATCAGATTCTGTTATTCCTTCCATGGAAAGGGTGTGCCAGCCAATGTCAGACCACACTCCACCAGAGCTACAGCCACCTCTACAGCATTCTTAAGAGGGGTGCCTACAAAAGACATTCTAGAAGCTGCTACATGGAGCTCCGTGCATACATTTTCCAAACACTACAACCTTCCTCTATATTCCAGATCCAGAGCAGGCTTTGCTTCTGCAGTCCTGCAGGGATTGATAGCTACACCATCCTTTTCTTAGAGCATTCCACCTCCCCCAGCTAAGCTATGGTATTCAACCCATATGTTATGACTGCAGTTGCATTCTTGAAGGACATAGTACAGTTTTGTACCTACCATAAATGTAGATGTCCGATAGATATGCAACTGCAGTCGGGTTTTCCCTCCCTCCTTCCCCTCTATGCCTTGGGTCCACTCCTATCCCTGTTACCCTTAGCTGGGGATATCTGTTATGGTGTATCTGTTTATTGCTTATTTATTTGTCTGGAAATCTGTTTTATCTTCCAATTTGATTACAGCCTTCCTTGGAGGGCACCTGGCATCTGGGGCAAGAAACACTGAAGAAGATGGCGTCGGCTGATGCTTATGTACTCCAGCAGCTCTGACGTCGGAGAGAAATGCGACATCAGCCGACGTCGGACCCAGACTTTGGAATCCGGCGACCGAGGGCTGCCTGAGGCAGGACAACCCATATGTTATGACTGCAGTTGCATATCTATCGGACATCTACATTTATGGTAGGTACAAAACTACTTTCTAGGGAAAATGGCAGTTTTAGTTATTCTAATCACAGTAGCTTGATTTCACATGAGAATCCTCCAGTGGTTACTCTTGACAATGGTCATTTCTAGATCTTCTGATGACACACAAGGTTAGCATAACTAACTCATGCAAAAAAGACCTTCAGTGATGGCTCAGCTCTCCTCTGGTGTCTCAGGGACGTCTTTTTACTCCCCTTCAGCCCCAAGCCACAATGACCAGATGACCATGGATACTTCCCAGATTGGGGGAG
This sequence comes from Protopterus annectens, assembly GCF_019279795.1. Classification (NCBI taxonomy): domain Eukaryota; kingdom Metazoa; phylum Chordata; order Ceratodontiformes; family Protopteridae; genus Protopterus; species Protopterus annectens. The sequence goes on from NC_056749.1 coordinate 259,889,192, forward strand.
GGGGGGCATTATCTGGTAAGGACAGTTAAAGGTGCCTGGCAACAACATGAGGCCCATTTGCACATAAATGTTCTAGAGTTGAGGGCGGTGCTCTTGGTGGTGCAAGGATTTCAGGATACCCTCCCTCTAGGCACAATAGCGATTCAGTCCGACAATATGTCTGTAGTCTGGTACATAAACAGGGGGGAACCAGATCTTATCCCCTGTGTCGAGAAGCCCCAAGGGTCTGGTAATGGGCAGAGGACTCCAACCGTTTTCTCATAGCAGTGCACATCCTGGGGAAGCCCAAAGTGATTGCAGACAAACTGAGCAGTGCCATTCTATGGCTGCACAAGTGGTCCCTCAGTCAGAAAGTTGCGGAAGAGATCTTCTGAAAATACCGCCAGGCTTGCTGTGATCTCTTAGCATCACCCATCAGTGCCAAATGCAGCATTTACCCTGATCCCCCAGCAGGGGAGTCACCAAGGGATGCAGTTGTTCACGATTTGCCTTCGGGACTTCTTTATGCCTTTCCAGCAATACCTTTAATTCCCAAGGTCCTACAGAAAGCAAATTCGTTGGACACCACAATGATCCTAATTGCCCCTACTGGACTCAACAGATATGGTTCCCCTTCATTTGGCCTTGTGTGTGGGAGGGACCATGGATTCTGGACCCAGCTCTGGATCTGCTGACTCATCCGTCAGGAATGGTTCATCCCAGTCTGAACAGTCTCAAACTAACAGCTTGTCTGCTCCAGTTCCCACGATAACCAGGTTTCCGCTCCTTTCCTCTCCATTTAAGCATATTTTGCTATCTTTTCATAAGAATTTTTATCGAAAATTGTACAAGAGCAGATGGTAAAGATGTGTTGCTTGGTCCAATACTAATCATATAGACACTTTCACAGAGCCATTACATTCTATCCTAGAGTTCTTTGGTAAGTTATTCAATGACGGAGCCGCTGCAGCTTCTATTAGGGTACAGTTAGCAGCAATCTTTTATTTCCGTATAGAAGAAAATGGTTTGGGTATCATGTCAAACAGACTATGCAAAGCATTCCTCAGAGGAACTACTTTAATTCAACTCCATATAGAAATCCAGTTCCGCCTTGGGACTTTAATTTCATGCTGACTAAAATCATCTCCCCTCCATTTGAACCATCTGCTACATGTGAACTTGAATATCTTGCATGGAAAAAGCTATTTCTAGTAGCTATTACTAAAGCAAGGAGAATTTTGGAACTGCAGCCCTAATCTTCCAAACCTCCATACATAGTTTTTCACAAGGATAGAGTCGCTGTCTACGCACTAATCCTTCCATCTGAAGTTTTCATTTGATCTTCAACCTATGGGAATACAGGTCCAGTACGGATCCCACTCAGTCGCATTTTCCAGCATCATATCCGAGCTCCAAGCTACTCTGCTAAATGCCCCTGTCTCCCTCCTTCCCTCAGATCGAGTTTGCTGCTGACAGTAGCACCTTGACTAACCAAGAGCCAAACACCATAGGTTGAAGACAAATGAAAAGCAACAACTCAGATGGAACGTTATGGTGAGTACATAACTTTTTTTTTTTTTTTTATTTATATATACCCATAGTAGTTTCAGAGAGTAACCTCAATTAGTATATTGATTTTCCAGTATTCTTTCCAAATTTCCAAAACAAAGGAGACCGTACGTCTTCTAGATGTTCACAGACAGTTGTTTCTATTTGCATAGGATATCAGAAATTAGAAAGTCAGATCAACTATTTCCTATTTGGAGGTTAAGAAAGGCCAACCAGTCTCTAATGTAACATGATCCAATTGGCTTTCACAGTGCATATATTTCATATACAGTTCTAACAGCAAGACCTGTACCTAATACTATCAAAGCTCATTCCACCAGATCATTGGCCACTTCTGCAGCTTTCCAGGCTAGATTACTTCTGGACAGTATCTGCGCTACAGCAACTTTTGAGGTAAGAGCACACCCTTATTTCTCATTACAAGCTAGATTTGGCCTCTAGGAGTAGAGTGTCCTTTGGTACTATGGCTCTGAGGAATATTCTTCCATGAGCCACCCAAGAAATCAGGTAGCTAGTGACACAGTCCCACCAGTGAGAATAAAGACAGAATTGACAACATCACATAAAGAAGTTATGTACTTAACGTAATGTTCCATGTGTGTTTATCTATGTTGTCCTTTATTCTCACAACCCACCCACCATATCTCTTCCTGAGAGACTGAGTAGCTGTAATTTGTTCTTTATAGGACTCTACAGTCTCTGAAAGCATATGCTTTTTAGTATGTTTATACAACATTTATTTATGGTATCTTCTCCTGGTCACTGCTTGAAGGCAAACAAGATCTGAGGTAGTAAGGAAGGTGCGTTATGGGTAGGGAAAAAGATGCCCATGAGCTTAGCTGAGGACTTTGAGCATACGTAATGGCAGAGTTCAATCAGTCTGATCGGTTCTGACCCACCAGTGAGAATAAAGGACAAGATGGATAACACATATGGAATGTTATGGTAAGTACATAACTTCTTTTTATAAAGTATGTATATAATAGCTAAAAGAATGGCAATGGTGTCGCCAAATTGATGCATATGGATCATTGTAGTTTTGTGGAGCGGAGGCAAACATTTGGCAATATTAATAGGACAGTGATGATCCAGAGAGAAGCAGAATGTAAGAAAATACCACTGTTGTTGGGTCTTGATGCATAGAAAGCATTCAACAGAGTGAGTGACAAAGTTGCACTTGGAACCTGTGTCAACTTTGAGCTCTGTGGGATTGCCATTTATACAAACAGTACAAAATGCTTCATTATTTGCCCTTAAATCAACTGCATTGACTGTTTCATAAAGCACTGACACACCATCCACATAGAGTAGGATTGCAGCTGTCTAATTGATCAACTCGTTTCTTAAAATGTTCCCTGTTAATAAAAGAATGTGGGCCTTTTGATTTATAAAACCTTTTGAAATTATTCCATTTATGGTATTGCTAACCAAAAGCTAAACATTTTTCCCTTTTGGTTTCATGATTTCTACCACAGTTACGACAGCTGGCAGTGAAACCTGGTTTGGGGTCCAAGCTTTGACTTTGCTGACTGTTATGCTTCATTGAGACTGTGTGAACTCGGGAATATGCTGGAAAGATGTTCATCGTGCATACAGCTGCAGTCATAACAGATGGGGTTATCCTGCCTTCAGGCGGGTCCTCGGTCGGCCGAATTCCAAAGTCTAGGTCCGGCGTCGGTTGTCGTCACTTCTTCCCTGACGTCAGTGCGGCAGGGGTATGAGCCAGCCGACGCCATCTTCAGTCTTTCTTGCCGCGCGGTGCCCGAAGCAGAAGCAGTTCGCAAGTGCCGGTCAGCCAGCTCCTGAGATTTACTAAAATATTTCAGCCGAAGTCGTCTTGAAAGCTAAGTACCCCGTTGGGGAAACTTTTCTTGCCTCAGACCGATGTCAGACAAAGTTAATAATTGCATTTCATGTGGGAAGCAAATACCGCATAAGGATTTCCATTCTTTCTGTATTCCTTGCTTAGGCCCAGACCACGACGTCTCGGCCTGCCGTTTTTGTGCTAGATTCAACAAACTCACTATTAAGCGTCGGGCGGAGTTCGCCCACCACTATTTTGGTAAAAAATTTAATTACATTATGTCGTCGGATACTCAGACTCCAGTTTTGAGTAAAAGACGCAAAGATAAGGACCGACATACGAGGTCCGCGACTTCTACCGACACCACGCTAAAACCGACTACTGGTGCTCCGGTTCTCAGCGAGGCGCCTACGCAGCCCCTGAGTACCGATGACACTTCTTTACTGGTGTCTTCTGTGCCCGAGGTCGCAGGCTCCTCTGCCCCCATTCCGACTACAGATACCGATGCCACTCTTGGCGGGGAAACTCAGAGTTTAGACAGGCCTGCCACTTTTCAAGGTGTCTTCAGGCCTTCCTTCCTTTTCCATTAAGGCTTTCACAAAATCTAAAGTAGCCATGAAAACTAAAAAAGGACCACAGACCCCCTCTCAAGGCCCCATGCCTAAAAAACAGATGCTCAAAATGGCTGAGGATTTGATTACTCTTATCAGGGGTTCTCAACCCCCCTCGGACAAAAGGCCCAGATTGGAGGAAGACTACCCTTCCTCAGATCAAGCCTCTATTACCTCAGAACATTCTGAAGACCAGGAATATACATATTCCCCTTTTGAAGACTCTGATGCCGAGGAGTCTATTCCCTCGGTCCCCCCCCCCCCCGAGGACTATTCTTTTGGGGAAACCCTACATACCTTGAGGGAACACTTTCACTGGGAAGGCCAGGATTACTCAGATTCCAAGAAAAGGCTCAGGGATTTTCTGTTACTTCCCCAGCACAGGCCTCTGGCTATCCCTCCTGTCTTAGATATATTAGATGATGTGTACACAGAAGCCAGCCTCAACCCAGATTCTTTACCTCCAGCTCCTGTTAAACCTGACCGGTATTACTGGGTTCCTGATTCACACCAGTTCCTATACAAAAGCCATGCTGCTGACCCAGAAACTATTTCACAGGGTCCCAAGGGAATTAAGGCCTCCACTGCTAAAACCCATTACCTTCAGAGAGAGATTCCAGAGCTTTAGAAAGGTGGGGGAAAAAGGTGTATACCTCGGCCACTTTAACCATGAGGGCATTAAACTGTCAGTTCCATATGTTAAAGTATCAACAATTTTTGTCATCTCAGTTGAAAAGCAAAATGACACAACCTGAGCAACCAGATTTAAAGGAGTTGCAGGATTTGTTGCTTAGTGCAGAGCAAGTGGGTAAACATACCTTGCAGTGTGGTTTTGATGCTTTAGAGGCCTCATGCAGAGCTGCTATTACAGGGTCTGTCATACGTAGACATGCTTGGCTCAAAGAGCAAACCTTACCAGATCATGTCAAAGCTAAATTACTAGATGCACCTCTTCAAAAATGTATTGTTTGGTGTTAAAGCTGAGGAGGTACTAAAGAAAATGGAGGAAAAGGCAAGATCAATGCAAACAGTGAAAGATTTCCTACAGGTACAACCTCCACGTTTCAGCAGAAACTGGCCTTCAAAAAATTGGTCCTTTCCAGCCACGGACAGACTTCAAAGAGGCAGATACAGGCGCCCGAGGGGTAGAGGGCAATCTCAAGGATCATTCAGAGCCAGACAATGGCAAGCACCAACCCCGAGGTGGAGAAGATAGATCACAGTAATTCAGAAACCAGACACAATGACTTTCCCCTTTGCATGTCAAGTAAAGCTTTAATGGCAGCACCTTTAGGTGGAAAACTGGCATTATTCTCAAAAAATTGGCATATTTTCACAAAAGACAAATGGATCCTGGACATTATAGACAGAGGCTACAGATTCCACTTTCACACCCTTCCAAAAATGAGAGGCATGCCAAACCTGCCACAAAATCAAAGGGCAAAGGCACAAAAACAAATTTCAGCTCTCATGGACATGAAAGCTATTCAAGAGGTACCTGCAGAAGAACAAGGTCAAGGTTTTTATTCCAGACTATTCCTGGTACCAAGGAAGGACAAAGATTGGAGATCTATTTTAGACCTATCCATCCTAAACACATTTACACGTACCAAAATTCAAGATGCTTACATTACAGCAGCTTCTTCCCATGCTGGGCAAGTAGTCTTGGCTGGTAACATTGGATCTCAAGGAGGCATACCTGCATGTCCCTATCAAACAAGATTGCAGAAGATACCTCAGATTTCTTGCAGGTTCAACCCATTATCAATTCTCTGCATTGCCCTTTGGCTTATCTACTGCACCCAGAGTGTTTACGAAATGCCTGGCATCAGTAATTGCCTTCTGCAGACTTCAAGGGATACAAATATACCCATATCTGGATGACTGCCTGATCCAAGCGGACAGCAAGCACATACTTCTGAAACACCTGGCGTTTGTAATAAAACTGTTGAACTTTCTGGGATGCACAGTCAACAAAAAGAAATCAAAACTAATACCCTCTCAAACAGTTTTCCTGGGTGCCAGCTTGAATACAAACACCCAGATGGCCTCCCTCACGCCAGAGAAGCAAGGGCAACTATCTCAATACTTCAGCAAAATGGCAACCTTCACCAGGCTGACTGCAAGGAAAGTCCTGCAGGCTCTGGGATTCATGGCATCTTGCATCCTGCTGATCCCACGTGCAAAGCTGCATATGAGGAAACTTCAATGGTACCTAAAAAACTTATGGTCTCAACACAGCCACAGTTTGGAAAAAATTATACCACTCATTCCATGTCTTCAAAAGGAATTTCTGTGGTGGGCTCAAGCATGCCAAAGAAACATAGGTCTCCCCTTCTGCATACCTCAAGCAAATCAAATCATCACAACAGACGCCTCGGACTACGCCTGGGGGGCGCACATGACAGATCATTGCATTCAGGGAAAATGGTCCCAAAAAGAGAAGCACCTATACATCAATCAAAAGGAAATACTAGCAGTGCAAAATGCTATTATGGCCTTCAAAGACCTACTGCATCCAGGCCAGCTATTGATAAGGACAGACAACACCACAGTGATGTGGTACATAAACAAACAGGGAGGAACTCATTCATACCCTCTGTGCAGACTAGCCATGTCCCTTTGGAACACATCTCTGGAATTGCAAATCCAACTTCAAGCACAATTCCTGCCAGGGAAGGAAAACACACTGGCAGACAGCCTAAGCAGAAATATGACAGATCCACACGAATGGAAGTTGCATCCTCAAGTTTTCACAAAGATAACTCAGGCATGGGGACAGCCAGACATAGATCTCTTTGCTACCCACAAAAATTACCAACTGAAAAAATTTTGCTCAAGGACCTATCATCCACAGGCCTGGAAAGTGGGACGCACTTTCTTTCAATTGGATAACATTGACAGTCTATGCCTTTCCACCTCTCCCTCTGCTGCCCAAAGTTCTATTAAAAGCCAGAGCAGAGAGGCCAAACATGATTCTCATTGCTCCAGACTGGCCAAGACAACACTGGTATCCACTCCTGAAGAGCCTGACGCATTCCCCACCATGGATCCTGCCTCTAGTGCCTCTTCTGTTGTCCCAGCACAACTTCAGAACTCTTCACAGCCAGATAAAAACCCTCAATCTAGCCGCATGGAGAATCCCTTGATTTCCCAACAGAACCTCCTCTCCAAGGAGGTGCAGGATGTCATCTTGGAGGCCAGAAGACCTTCTACTAGAAAAGCCTACTCCGCCAAATGGAAACGGTTTTGTGCCTGGAATCAGAAAAAGGGCCAGAATCCTTGGGTAATAAACTTACCTCAAATATTACAGTACCCTAGCTGAGATGTTAAACAGTGGACTTTCCTTCTCCTCCAAGATCCATGCTTCAGCCATTTCTGCACAATACAACACTGATCCTCCTTTATTCTGTCATCCTCTCTTAATACAGTTCCTCAGAGGGGCTAAGAATATAAAACCCCCAAGGAAACCACCAGTACCTGCTTGGGACCTCAACTTCATTTTGGAAAAACTGACCCTGCCTCCATTTGAGCCAGCTGCTTCAACAGAACCACAATATTTGTCATGGAAAACAGCCTTCCTTCTGGCTATCACCTCAGCACGCAGGGTTTCGGAACTACAGGCCCTCATGGCAGTGCAACCTTTCATCATTTTCCATCAGGACAGAGTTTCCTTCCGAACCCAACCCTTCCTTTATTTTATTTATTTATTTTATTTTACATTTGTTAACCGGGCTAGTCTGGCTGGATACATGTCCATTTTCAGCAGAGGCCCGAGGAGAAAAGCTCCACTAAAATACTATAATTTTACAGTTTAAAAAAGATACAGTTAGTAAAAATATTAAATGAAAAAAAATAGCAATAACAATCAATCAAACAGTAATACAAGCAAAGTCCTAACAAAAAGAAAAGTAAGGTAAAATAGATTGTACAGTATTGCTAGGCTTGAGTGGACTAATAGAAGTGTGTATTCTACAGAGGGTGAGGAGGAAAGCTCATTTATCATACAAGAGAGTTTACAATTTAATGGGCACACTAGAAAGGGAGAGAAACAAAGCTTGGGTAAATGCAAGGTAGAATTAAGTATACAAGTTAGTTGCGAGAGCAAGTAGTGTATAAGTTATCAGTCAGGATTTGTGCAAGGGCATAGCCAGTGATTTTGTAAGTGATTTCTAATCTGTTTTTTGAATAGGTAACAGGAGGCTAGTGAGGTCAGTCCAGTGGGAAGTTTGTTCCATTGTGATCCGATAGTGTTAGCAAATAAGGAGTCTCCTGCTTTATTGTGGGATTTTATAGTAGCTACTAGGAGTTTGTTGGCTGAACGAAGTGAAGTGAGATTTGTATAAGGTGTGATAAGATTGTTAAGTATAGGTATATTGGAGGGGTAATGTAGAATTTTAAAAGTGAGGACTAATTGTTGCAGGAGTATAAGATGTGGAAGTTCTAGCCAGTTGAGTTTCTTTAAGTTATGACAGTGATGAGTACGGAATGGAGAGCTGGTAGCAAATCTGGCAATGCTATGGTAAGCTAAGTTAAGTTTCTGAAGGTTAGCTTTAGAAATGTTAATAAAGGAGGAGGAGGCATACAGTAGTGTGGAGATGAGGTGAGTTTGGGCAAGAGTTACTCGGGATGTGGCGGTAAGAAAGGGCTTAAGTCTGTAAAGGGCTCCTATCTTTTTATTTACTGTCTTGATAGTTAAATCAATGTGATAGTCAAAGTTAAGCTGATTGTCTATGGTGACACCTAGCAGCTTTGTGCTATAGTCGGGTTTGATGATAGTGCCATTGCTGGACACAATGGAAAAGGTGATTATGCCTTTATGCCAAAGGTAGTATCCAGTGTAGCCTTGAATCAGACTATCCACTTACCTACCTTTTACCCTAACCCACAAAACAAAGGGGAAAGACTACTACATTCCTTGGACATTCACAGACAACTTCGTTATTATTTGGACAGGACAAAGCCATTCAGAAAATCTGAGAAACTGTGTCCTATCCTACAGGTGCTCAAGGAAAGGCCATCTCCAAACAGACAATCTCAAAATGGATAGCCCACTGCATACGCTTTTGTTACTCATTTCATGGAAAAACTGTGCCTTCAAGCATCAGATCCCACTCCACAAGGGCCACAGCTACCTCTGCAGCTTTCCTCAGGGGGGTTCCTACCAAGGACATTTTGGAAGCAGTCACTTGGAGTTCTGTGCACACTTTCTCCAAGCACTACCACCTTCCACTTAACTCTAAATCTAGAGCGGGCTTTGCCACAGCAGTCTTGCAGGGCATCCTTGCTCCTCCTAGTTCCACTTAGTGCCTGCCATCCGTATTTAGCTTTGGGATACTACCCATCTGTTATGACTGCAGCTGTATGCACGATGAACATAGTACAGTTTTGTACCTACCATAAATGTAGATGTTCGAGTGTTAATACAGCTGCAGTCCAGGTTTCCCTCCCTCCTTCCCCTCTTAGGACAGGCCTTATGACAACCACCTTCTCATACAACCTGATTGGGGTATTCTTTTATGGTGTATTTGCTTGCAAACTACTTTTTTTTGATTATTCTATATTGCATTATTACGTAAGTTTATGTTTTGCCTTCCTTCTTGGGGGCACCTGACATCTGGGGCAAGAAAAACTGAAGAAGATGGCGTCGGCTGGCTCTTTTATACCCCTGCCGCACTGACGTCAGGGAAGAAGCGACGACAACCGACGCCGGACCTAGACTTTGGAATTCGGCCGACCGAGGACCCGCCTGACGGCAGGATAACCCCATCTGTTATGACTGCAGCTGTATTAGCACTCTAACATCTACATCTATGGTAGGTACAAAACTGTACTTTCTGGGGTTTGCCAGTGAGTGCTGCAGGGGCTACATTTGCTGCTATGTGCTTGGGCCCGTTTCTTTTAACTGAGTGCTGCATACTATCAACATGAGCTTTGTCACTGTGCCTTCTAGAGCTATTCTCATTTCTAAGCATATTTGTGTGCTTTTCTGTGAGCTCATATATCTGACAAATCTCAATGGGCTTATTCAAATTTATATCACTGTCACAAATCAAAATATTTCTCACAATATCATCATTAATACCACACACAAGTTTGCCCTTTATCAACTCATCCCTTAAATCGCCAAATCTGCATATTTTAGCTTTGTTTCTCAAGTCAGTTATATACCCTGCAAAAGTTTCACCAGGCTTTTGATTCCTTGTGTAAAATAAGTGCCTTTCCATTGTAACATTTGTCTGGGGGTTACACATTTCTCTGAATTTGTTTTAAGCACTCAGGGTCCTCCCTTGATTCAACCTGTACAGCAATATGATGGTTTCCCCCTCTCCTGTATAGATAGCCGGTGCATACACAAATGAATGTTCCTTTTCTGTGGCTTCTGACCCAGCTAAATTAAACAGAATAAATGTATGATTATCTTTATCAGAAAATGCAGCCTGTATGAATTTCGTATTCTTGCTCAAACATTCTCCAGTTCTGTACAATATTACTGTCAAACACAAGTGCATTGGGTTTTCGAAATCCATCTGCCGTGCCCACAAAGTATGTATAAACACAATGAAAATATGGCCCTTTTAATTATGTATGAACAAACTGTTCTGTGAGCTTGTAATATTTAAATGCACAATTAACTCTTTGAAATACTGCACTTTGCAAAATATGCTCTGTAATAGTTGTATTTTGTGAAATAACTTTACTGTAACACTGCACAAACTTGGGAACACTTTATATACTTCTGATAAGTCTAGTATCTTGGATTAATACAAAAATGCAGATTCGGTAAACCCGTATAGAAAAATGTGTTTTTTCCATTATTTTATTCTTTTTATGCTTCCCATGCTTTGGAACAAGATTCCAATCTACATTAGACAGAGCTCCTCGCGAACACTCTTCAAGAGAAACCTTGACGAGTGGATGTGAAACAGAAAGTTTACCCCGGGGATCACTTCAGTGGCTGTGCTGGACAGAGGCACAGGGAACTAATCTAAGGGGGTGGCGAAAGTCAACACATTCAGGCTAGGCTTATAAATGCCTTCGGGCAGATAGCCTAGTACCAACCTATGAACCTTATGCAATTCGGACTTTATTTCAAACATTTTCCATAGCAATTTGTGTATTTTACCAATACCAGACATATCTGTTTATGCGAATATAGTTTAGAATGTTCTGTATGCCTCTCTTCATATTTTGCAAATAAAAATTAGTGCTGATTAAGTTTTAACATCTGCAATTCGTTTTTCGCCTGTTTTGCGAAGTATACACATTGTAGGGATGATTTATTCCTTTATATTCCACCAGTTTCAACTGAGTGCCTTCTCAGTCCAGAATTTCAGTTTCTGGATCCAGTTCTGTCTTCATGTCCTTAGACATGCCACTTCTGACACCATGTAGCTCGACCTTCTGTAACATAGATGACAAGCAGGCAGGATATTTCGTTTAGATGCTTTAATACATAGAAACACATCAGGATGGTAGCAGCATAATAAAATATAAACAAACTGGTTAACAGATCTTGCATACATACATGCCTACATCTCAACAGCTTACTACAAAATGGCAGTTAGACTTGCACGTGCTCAGTATTTATATACTTGTGTAAGCCCTTGGATAGCTTCTTAAAGGTATACACACACACACATTGATCTACAGAGGGGTTGACTGTGGGAAGTCCTAGGTGGGGGACTTGCTCTTGATGGAGTTTTTGGTTGAGTCTGTAGCAGAGGTTGGGAGGGAAAGCTGGATGGGCAGTTCACAAGGGGGGTTGTGGGAGGACATGCGTCTCCCAAATATGCAGCGAAGTCTAGAAGATTTGGGATTTTTGCTTGAAAGTGTTTACATAGGTGTTTTTATACCCCAGGCGGACTCCAAACAGTTTTTCCTCAGGTCAGTTGCAAATGCTGGAGGTGTGGTGGGGAGGAGAGAGGTAGCTGGTAGCATGTGTTTTAAGGGTGTGATGACTTTGGCAGTGTTTGGAAGTTTTATAGAGTATTGTGTTAGTGGTATTGGGTGAGCAAATGGGTGTAACTAGGCAGGTGATTTTTTGAGCTGGGATATAGGATCTGAATTGCCTGGACATTATGGGGTCTTATTGGGTTTAAATTTGGTGGCTGCCAAGAAAGCAAATAACTAGAGGATGGAGGTCATGGTTTGGACCAACTATTCTTGTGGTAATGAATATTATAGCAGCAGTGGAAGAACTGGAGGTCAGATCTTTGCAGGGGGGCGGGAGCAAACTGCATAGAAAAGATGGAGATTTTGGGAATGATGTATGCAGTGATGATTTGGAGGAGGGGTGGGGTTTAGGAGAAGGTAATGGTGGATTGATAATTGCGTAGCAGCATGTATGTGATGTGTAATGTTTGTAGCTGTGATCATGTTGGTCTGGTTTGTTTTCTTTTGTATAGGTGTGTGTTTGCCTGTGTCTTGAGTGATAATTCAATTAAGGTGTTAAAAAAAGTGCCCAAACAGTGTCTAAACAAACTTTTGCAATCTGGATATCCAAGGCCATGCCAGCTCCTCTTGTTCTATCTTTGCTCATACCATGCTCGTGTTAAGTCCCCAAGCTCATTCCACCAGGGCAGTAGCATCTGGGGCCCCCTGCATAGGGGTAGATGCCAGGACCATACTTGAAGCTGCCACATGGTCATCTATACACTTGTTCACTAAACACTACAGCATTAATGCATTCTCAAGATCTGGAGTTATCTTTGTTGGTCATTTTAGGCCTGACATTTCTGCAGCTCAATAACTAGCCACCCTTGTATCCCCTTCAGCTCTGGGAATCACCCATTCATTATGCATCCTGCAACAGTGAATTTGGTCAGGACATAGTATATTTGTGTAAGAACTTACCATAACAGTAGATGTTCTAAATATAACAGTTGCAGTATACCTTCCCACTCTCCTGCCCGTCTACATTCTTTTCATAATCTCACTGCCACATACCATTTTTCCTCCCTCTGTCCCTATATGTGAGACAGCATCTTAGAACCAAAGGGACCTCGAACCACTTCTTGCTTTGCTCCTCTTAGCTGACCATTCTGTCTCTCTGGGATGTTCAGGCCCTGGGTTGCAGATAATCTGAGGATTTAACGCTTGTACTTCTTCCTACAATACCCCCTATGCTTATGAGTTGAATGAATGGGTAATCATCAACGCCTGGCTGGAATACCAAATCTTTACATTCCTAGGCTCCTAGGAAGGGTAAAGATTTGGTATCCCAGCGGGGTGTCAGTGGTGATAACCCATTCATTATGAATACTGCAGCAGTGATTAGTAGGACATTTTCTATAATGGCAAGATGTCCTTCAAGGATGCATCTGCAGTCATAACATATGGGTTGTCCTGCCTCAGGCAGCCCTTCGGTCGGCCGGATTCCAAAGTCTGGGTCTGGCCTCGGCTAATGTCGCACTTTACCCGACGTCAGAGCGTCTGGGGTATAAAAGCATCAGCCTACGCCATCTTCCTCAGTCTTTCTTGCCGCGCGGTGCCCGAAGCAGAAGCAGTTCGCAAGTGCCGGTCGGCCAGCTCCTTTGATTCAGCTACCGAAGACTTCGAAAAAGCTAAGTACCCCGTTGGGGACTCTTTCTTGCCTCAGCCGATGTCAGATAAAGTAAATAATTGTTTAACTTGTGGGAAACAAATACCTCATAAGGATTTCCACTCTTACTGTCTCCCTTGCTTAGGCCCAGACCACGACGTCTCAGCCTGCTCTGCCTGTGCTTCCTTCAACCGACGAACGCTTAGGCGTCGGTCGGAGTTTGCAGAGGAATATTTTGGGACTGACTTTGCGTATATAATGCCGTCGGAGACTCCGACTTCGCATGCAGTTAAAAAATGGAAGGACAAGGACCGACCCTCGCGGCCCGCGGTTTCGGCTGAAACCTCGGTCAGGCCTACCGCGAGTGTCTTGGTTTCAGCTGAAACAGAGTCCTCTGTGCTTCCTGTTGCCGAAACCTTACAACCGACTACCTCGGCCTCGGAGGCTCCGGCCAAGTCGGTTATTGAACTACCTACGGAAACCGGTGTCCAGGACATGTCTGACACCATTCCTTTGGACAAGTCCACCCCTGCACGTGGTGCAGCCAGGCCCCCTGCATCCATGTCCATTAAGGCTTTCTCTAGGGCTAAAGCTGCCAAACTTGCCAAAGCTTTGCCTCCCAAGTCTACCTCTCAGAGGCCTTCTACCAGCACTCAAATTCTCAGCCTAGCAGAGGATCTTATCTCCTTAATTAGAGGTTCTCAGCCTCACCCGGACAGGGGCTCTCTTCCACCTCCAGACAAAAGGCCCAGGGTTGAGCCCTCTGACCCCCACTCTTCAGATGAGTCTACAGATGAATCTGTGTTGTCAGAGCACCAGCAGGAGGCTTATTTGGCCTACGAGGATTCTGATGCTGAAGAATCTATTCCTTCGGCCTCCCCTCCTGAAGAGTTCTCTTTTGGTGAGACACTGCATTCTATGAGAGAACATTTCCAATGGCAGGGCCAGGAATTTTCTGACTCCAGAAAAAGATTAAGAACCTTTTTACATTTACTTCAGCATAGGCCTTTGGCTATACCTCCTGTTTTGAATGTTATTGATGATGTGTACTCTGATGCTAGTACAGCCCCCGATTCAGTCCCTCCCACTCCTGCCAAACCTGATAGGTACTACAGGGTCCCGGACTCTCATTTTCACTTGTTCAAGGCCCACACTGCAGACCCAGAAACTATTTCACAGGGCCCTAAAGGGGTTGCAGCTGCCTCTGCTAAAAATCCTTTACCTTCTGAAAGGGAATCTAGAGCTTTAGAGCGATGGGGAAAGAAAGTTTATACTTCTGCAACTCTTTCTATGAGGGCATTAAATTGTCAATTCCATATGATTCAGTACCAAGAGTATTTGTTAGATGAATTGTATAAGAAACTTTCCTCCTCTGAGCCCCTTGACCGTAAATCTCTTCAGGATCTGGTACATAACTCGCAGCAGGTTAGCAACCATTTTTTGCAATGTGGCTATGATGCACTGGAAGCTTCATGTAGGTCAGCAATGACAGGGGCAGTTATACGAAGGCATGCCTGGTTGAAGGAGCAATCTCTACCGGACCATGTTAAAGCTAAGCTCCTGGATGCTCCAATGGAAAAGCAAAAATTATTTGGTTCCACGGCCCAGGAGGTCTTAAAGAAATTTGAAGAAAAGGCCAAAATCTGTACAAACAGTCAAGGACTTTCTGCAGGTACAACCACCGAGATTCAGCAGAAATTGGCCTTCTAAGAATTGGTCCTTTCCAGAGACAGATCACAGAGAGGCAGGAACAGGCGTACCAGAGGTAGAGGGCAAGCTAGAGACCACTACAGAGGCCGTCAGTGGCAGCCACCCAACCAGAGAGGTAGTGCTTGAACAGCAACAACAACTGCAACACCAGGACAAACACAATGACTTATTTTTGACTCTGCCAACCAGGGCTCAATTAGAAGCACCATTGGGCGGAAAGCTTTCTTTATTTTCAGAAAATTGGCATTAAATTACAAGGGATTCATGGACACTGTAAATAATAGACAAAGTTTACAGGTTCCATTTCCACACATTGCCAAAAAGAAAAGGAATGCCAGACCTGCCACCAAATCAGAGGGCGGAGGCCTTGAAGCAGATCAACAAATTACTACAAATGAAAGCCATAGAGAAGGTTCCTCTTGCAGAACAAGGCCAAGGTTTTTATTCAAGGTTATTCCTTGTTCCAAGAAAAGAAAATCAATGGAGGCCTATTCTAGATCTGTCCGCACTGAACACTTACCTCATTGTGCCGAAATTCAAGATGCTGACCCTACAGCAGCTTCTTCCCATGCTGGGCAAGGAGTCTTGGCTGGTGAATCTAGATCTCAAGGAGGCATACCTGCATGTCCCCATTCGACAAAGTTGCAGAAGACACCTCAGACTTCTTTCAGGATCAGAGCATTATCAATTCTCAGCATTGCCCTTTGGCTTATCTACTGCGCCCAGAGTATTCACGAAATGCCTGGCATCAGTAATTGCACACTGCAGACTTCAGGGTATTCAAATCTACCCATATCTGGACGACTGCCTGATACAAGCGGACAGCAGCACAAAATTATTAAAGGATTTGGACTGTGCCATCCAGCTATTACAGGCCTTGGGATACACAGTCAACATCCAAAAATCAAGACTTGTGCCATCCCAAAGGATAACCTTTTTGGGTGCAGATCTGGATACAACCACCCAAATGGCCTTTCTTACAGAAGAAAAACAGAAACAACTCCCAGATTACTTAAAGAATCTGACAAGACAAACTCTGCTAACTGCAAGGAAAATCCTGCAGGCCCTGGGTTTCATGGCATCCTGCATAATACTAGTTCCACAAGCCAGGCTACATATGAGAAGATTGCAATGGTACCTAAGGAGTGTATGGACTCAGCACAGTCACAGTTTAGAAACTCTGATTCCAATCATACCTTGCCTTCAAAAGGAATTCCTGTGGTGGGCTCAAGCCTGCCAGACCAACAGAGGGTTGCCTTTCTTCAAACCAAAAGCAAACCAAACCATCAACACGGACGCTTCAGACCGAGGTTGGGGAGCACACATGGAGGACAAATGTATCCAAGGGCTATGGTCTCAAGGACAGCTGCAAATGCACATAAACCAAAAGGAAATGCTGGCAGTGATACATGCAATCGAGGCTTTCAAACCTTTCCTTCAACAAGGCCACCTGCTAATAAGGACAGACAACACCACAGTTATGTGGTGCATAAACAAACAAGGAGGCACGCATTCCTACCCTCTATGCAGACTGGCTATGAATCTGTGGGATCTTTGTTTGAAGCTCAATATACAACTGCAGGCCCAGTTCGTGCCAGGAAAAGACAATACTCTGGCAGACAGCTTAAGCAGAACTACCATGGATGCACACGAATGGATGTTGCACCCAGACATCTTCTTACTCATAACACAGGCATGGGGAAGGCCTGAGATAGATGTTTTTGCCTCACCCCACAATCATCAACTGAAAGTTTTTTGCACAAGGACATACCATCCACAAGCATGGAAGGTGGACTCTCTCTCCTTCAGCTGGAAAGCCCTAAAAGTCTCTGCTTTCCCACCAATACCATTAATGTCCAAGGTTTTACTGAAGATCAGGGCAGAACAGCCAAAAGTGATTCTGATAGCTCCAGACTGGCCAAGGCAGCATTGGTACCCACTGTTGAAGAGCTTATCACAGACGAAACCGTGGCCTCTCCCATTGTGGCCTCTCCTTCTGACGCAGAACAATTACAAGATCCTGCATCCCAACCTAAAGACCTTGCAGCTAACTGCCTGGAGAATACCATGACTCCTTCCCAGGACAGCTTATCCCAGAGGGTAAAGGACATTATTATGGAAGCTCGTCGCCCTTCCACAAGGAAGGCATACTCAGCAAAATGGAAAAGATTTCTCATTTGGAACACAACAAAAAGCCTTGATGTGACTTTGATGAACATGTCACATATACTGGAATACTTAGCAGAATTGTTCCACAATGGCCTGTCTTATTCTTCCATTAAAATACATGCCTCAGCAATTTCAGCAGAATACAATGTAAATCCTCCTGTCTACTCTCATCCTCTCAAGACAATTTCTCAGAGGAATCAAAAACATCAATCCTCCAAGGAGACCACCTTTACCGACTTGGGACCTTAACTTTGTGCTGGAAAAACTAACACTTCCTCCATTTGAACCAGCAGCATCGGCAGATCCACAGTTTCTATCCTGGAAAACTGCATTCCTTCTGGCCATAACTTCAGCAAGAAGAGTATCTGAGTTGCAGGCTTTAATGGCAGTGCAGCCATTTCTTATTTTTCATCAGGACAGAGTTTCATTAAGAACCAACCCAACCTTTATGCCAAAGGTGGTATCTAGAGTATCCTTGAACCAAGCAATTCATTTGCCTACATTCTTCCCAAATCCACAAAATAAAGGGGAGAAACTTCTACACACTCTGGATATCCACAGACAATTACACTACTATTTGGACAGAACTAAAAGTTACAGAAAGACTGACCAACTGTTAGTAGCACATGCTGCTGGGACACAAGGAAGAGCAATTTCCAAACAGACAATCTCAAAATGGATAGGAAATTGCATTCGCTTTTGCTACTCCTTTCATGGAAAGACCGTTCCTGAGAATATTAGGCCTCATTCCACGAGAGCCACAGCCACCACTACAGCCTTCCTAAGAGGGGTGGCTACCAAGGACATTTTAGAAGCTGCTACATGGAGCTCCGTGCATACTTTTGCCAAGCATTACAATTTACCGTTATACTCCAGATCCAGAGCAGGTTTTGCTACAGCAGTCCTGCAGGGTCTCTTAACTACACCATCATTTTCTTAGTACCTCCACCCCCAGATTGGCTATGGTATTCTACCCATATGTTATGACTGCAGATGCATCCTTGAAGGACATAGTACAGTTTTGTACCTACCATAAATGTAGATGTCCGATAGATATGCATCTGCAGTCAGGTTTACCCTCCCTCCTTCCCCTCTGGGGTATTCCTAGGGTGCGCTTACCCCTCTATTAGCTAGCTGGGGGATCTATTATGGTGCATTTGTTTGTGTATATATATGTATATATTTTTGAAAATGTTTGGAATTTGTTGCATTTCTCCAAATTTAGCCTTCCTAGAGGGCACCTGGCATCTGGGGCAAGAAAGACTGAGGAAGATGGCGTCTGCTGATGCTTTTATACCCCAACACCAGACGGTCTGACGTTGGGGAAAGTGCGACATCAGCCGAGGCCAGACCCAGACTTTGGAATCAAGCCGACCAAAGGGCTGCCTGAGGCAGGACAACCCATATGTTATGACTGCAGATGCATACCTATCGGACATCTACATTTATGGTAGGTACAAAACTGTACTTTCTTGGACAGCTGTGCTTTTCTTCTTGCGTATAAGGCTTTGGTATAGAACTAGTCACTTTCCAATGTTGGTTATACTCTCTATGGAGAAAGCTCAGGAAGTCATGAATTTGGCAGCCTGGGTGAGAGTGCATAGGGGAGAGTCCATGCTTATGGCTACACCTACCATGGTGATTTGCACAAACTGTAATTTGGGTGTTGCAGTGGATTTGGTGGAGCTAGTGGTAACAAAGTCACCATACACTTGTTGGTCTTTCACTGGGTGTCATATCCCTTTTGCCAAAATCTGTATTGGTCAGAATTCCCACCAGTCTCCAACTGGGCTTTTATTGCTGGTCCTGACAGTATAAGGTTTGTAAGTGGAGATGGGAGTCACTTTGACTCTTCTGTGGTTGAAGAGAAATGGTCCTTCCTTCAAGAGGAGGCTCCACATCAACAATTCAAAGCTGTTACTGTAGTCTACATTGGTGGCATAGATGGATAAAATACTGACTGTGGTCCAGATTATCAGAGTTTGATTAGCAGCTTGAGTGCTTGATGTGCAGGGAGGCTGTGCATTCCTATTCTGGAAGATCATGATGGGCAGAACACTGTGTGAATCTTGGTGGAGGCTGGAGCTAAATTTAGGTTGATCACCTGGCTAGCCATGTGGGAGGGCTGGGGAGGTAGGCTGCTCTATGGGCCTGGGATGAGCGTAGCTTCAGGCCACTCCCCATCAGCATGTGGGAAGGGGTTATAGTAAGGGAAAACTTTCAGTGAGGAGCCATGGTATAATGGCTCCTCACTGGCTTCATCCAGCTCTGCTGTGTTAGTATAGTGTTCATCCCGCAGAACCTGTCATGGAGGCATAGGATTTACACAGATAGGGATCATTGGAAGCAGGTATGGTAGAAGCCTGAATTCATGGGGCAATGATACGGAATCAAGTAAGATGAAAAGAAGTTACTCATTCTGGCTATAAAAGGCCTTAAAGGGGAAAGTTGCTTCTGTGTCTGTTCTGCATAAAAAGTGAGATGGCATTTAACTCAATCACCTGTACAGAGACAGTGTTACCTCTGGCACCAATTTACATACCAGGCAAAATGAGTTGGGGAGAAGGCTTGCTGAGCTGGTCTTGGTCCTCTTCTAGAGTTGCTTATTCAAGAGCCACATCTGTTTAATTTGTTTTAGGGAATGTGACACCTTTGAAGTTGACCTGTTCACCAGCAAAAATAATGCAGTCTCCCTCTTACTGCAGCAGGGCAAGGGGGAGTTAGAGGTGGCTACAGTCTCTATCTTCTAACAAGAGCAATTCCTGTATTGGGACATAGGAACAGTGCTGGGTAAGTGATCACAGGAACCATAAGAAGCTTAGCCATGTACACTTTTAAGCAGGTGTACTTAAAAGTCTAGACCTCTTTTAGTAGCATTAAACAGTGCTCCCTTCTTGCATGACTTAACTTCACTCACTCTGTCTCTCTCTCTTTGGCTGCATACCATATTCTGGAATTCATGGACAACTAGAAGCAATCCCTGTTGCTCTGTTTGTCCAAGAAGGTTGTAGATTCAGGTTCCTGTGTCCCTGGTGATATTGGAAACACTCTTGAGTTCTAGGCAAGTGAGTCCTTCACAATTAGAGTGTTAGTTGGGTAAGTCTTTGGGTTTTGCATCCTACTTTATATTCACTGACCCTGCCACATTTTCTTACTGGGATGTCATAAGTGATAAAGGCTGCAATGAAGCATAACAGCCAGCACTTTATCACTGACAAATAAAAAAAAAATAAATACATTTTTTTAATTTCATTTTTTCTTTCTTACTTATCCCTTCTGAAGAAATTACTGTCTTCCCTAAGAACACTTGAATAATTTCCACTACCCATTTCTTAAATCCTTCTCTTTGTAACAGATAATTGGGCAAGTATTGGTGTCTGTCTACTTCATTACCCTGCATTTTTATCTTAGTTTAGTGTGTGATTTGAAATGGTTATTGGATGTGTGTCGAAGCTTTCAATTAAGTGCGAGTGTTCCTATGAAATACAGTTTCTATCCACTCTTGCCCAGCTATTGTACCTTGGTAAATAATGTAGTAGACATTTTCCATGCCAAGTAATTTTTTTTTATTTTACATTTGTTAACCAGGAAAATCCAGCTAGACCATGTCTATTTTCAGTGCATGCCCGGGGGGAAAAGCCCCACAATTAAGTTATAGTAAGAAGTTAATACAATGAGAAATATACAAAATGGGGAAGACGGTAGATTCCTTACACAGAAGTTAACAGGCAATGCAGAACCGAAATAGATGAAATATTTACAAAGGTAGTATAGACAGTTTACGTTACTAGTAAGCGTACATTGAAAGAAATACAAAGACCAATGTGACTTATTCTAAGAGCATGTATTTCTATGCGAGTAGAATAGTGTGACTTTTAGACTGAAGTTGTTTGAAGAAGAGAAGATATAGAGATTGTCAAGTGATTCATGGGCAGATCCAAGTTGTACTAAGATGAAATTTAAGTAATTTTTTGAAGTTTGTGTTTGTTGTAGTGGAGGTTATATTAGTGGAGAGATTCATTTCTTAAATTTCTTCAGAAATCTGTACTCTTGTTATATTTTCCCTTCTAGATCCCCCTGATGCATCTTCCCTATAGCAAATCAAGTTCAAATCACTTATCTGTAAGTAATTATCTCATTTTATTCAGCTGTTGTAGTATTTTTAACAAGAGGGAGCTTTCCTCTGAAGGTGACCTGACATCGGCCAGCATACAAGTCTTTCACTACTGTAGGATGCGCATGGTACATCGCGTACGTAGGCTACTGTTGTACCTTGGCCATAAAAGTGGTGTATACATGCATCTACCTCAGAACTTCTCTGCCACCAATCTGTACACCACCTTGATATGTCTGTCTGCTCACTGAGCTGTTTGCTGTTTTCTGTGAATTCTCGGATAAGTGCCCCATGGGTAAATCTTGTTTCTTTTTTACTGTGTTGTGGTAGGGCTCATATCATCCATAAAAGGCAAATATCTGTGTTGAAGACAAATTCTCATAAGGATATCCATCTTTAGTGTCTGTTCTGTCTAGGGCCTACCCACAATCACATATCCTGTCCCATTTGCTAGGCCTTTGTACCCAAAACCCTTAGAAGGCGGCTTTCCTCCTTAGGCATTTACTTGAAAAAACAGTGCTTAAATTTATTAGCAAAAAGCGTGATGGAATCCTTGGAGCCTGATGTCAAGTTGGTCACTTAAACAGAAGGCCAAAAAGCCAAGTCTGGAATCTGCTGCTACGCCTGTTTATACAGACGTCTCTCCCGAAGCAGATGAGAGTCTGGAGATGCAGCCAGATGTTCTTCATCCCACATTGCTGCAGTCCTAACACTTGGGTAGTCCGCTGTCCCAGTCGGCCCGAATACCAAAGTATAAGGCTGACGTCGGTCAGGGCGCATTAGTCTGACGTCAGGACGTCAGGGTACAAATGCGCATGACCGACGTCATATCCTCAGTCTTTTTTGCCGCATGGTCCGATGCAGAAGCAGTTTTGCAAGTGCAGGTTGGCGTTCTGAGATTTTCCGAAGTCGGAGTTTCAGACCGAATCCAAGTTGGCTAAGTACCACGTTGGGGAATATTTTGTTTTTTTCTTGCCTCAGTATTTTACCGGATGTCAGAAAAAGTGAATAACTGTATTTCTTGTGGGAAACAGATTCCTCATAGGGATTACCATACCTTGTGTATACCTTGCTTAGGGCCTGAGCACGACGTTGTTGGCTGTCGCTCTTGTGCTAGATTTAACAAACGCACGATAAAGAGAAGATTAGATTGTGCCAGGTTAGTTTTTGGGAAGCGGTGTAATTATAAAATGCCGTCGGATGCTCCGGCCCGCTTCCAAAAAGCGCAAGGACAAAACAGCAAAGCCTAGGCTGGAAGAACCGTCCGCACGGACATCGGTTCTTTAGAGGGCTCGGTGGAGCCAGAGGTTCAGCCAGAAATTTCTTTGGAATCCCAGGGGGAGACTTTATTACTACAAGATGTGACCTCTCAGGAGGTAGGCCAGGCGGAAGGGGCTTCTCAGGTAGCTGTTCTTCCCTCCCTTCCTAAGGTGGTTAGGCCCTCCCCTGCTGTTTCCAAGGCTTCTCCCAGGGGCAGGCCAGGTTTGGTTTCAGGTGTTACCCCTAGTTCTTCAGGGTCTGTACCTAAGAAGCATATGCTTAAGATGGCAGAAGATTTGATTACAATGATTAGAGGTTCTATGCCCCCTCCTGATAAGAGGCCTAGGGTGGAACCTGAGCTTGGGAGTTTTGAGCAGTGTTCGGATGCTTCTGAGTCTTCGGCTGAAGACTTGCAGGAGTATTCCCCTTACTCTGATTCTGATGTGGATGATTCTACTCCTGCTTCTCCTCCTGAGGATTTTTCATTTTCAGAGACTCTTCATTCCATGAGGGAGCATTTTAAATGGGAAGGTCAGGATTTCTCTGATTCCAGGAAAAGGCTTAGGGAATTTTTGTTTCTTCCCCAGCATAGGCCTTTAGCTATACCTCCTGTTCTAGATGTGGTGGAGGATGTTTTTGCAGAGGCTTCTCTGAACCCTGATTCTTTGCCTCCTGCTCCAGTTAAGCCAGATAGATATTATAGGGTGCCTGAAGCTCATAAGTATCTTTTTAAGAGTCCTAGGGCAGACCCAGAAACTGTTTCACAGGGGCCTAAAGGTGTTAAGGCTTCTGTTGTTAAAAATCCTGTTCCTCCGGATAAAGAGGCAAGGGCTTTGGATAGATGGGGAAAGAAAGTGTATACTACTTCCACTTTGGCCATGAGAGCTTTGAATTGCCAGTTTCACATGTTGAAATATCAAAATTATCTCCTTTCACAATTAAAGTCTAAGGTAGATGCTTTGGCGGAAGGTATTGAGTGTAAAGAGTTGCAGGATTTAGTTCATGTTTCTGAACAGGTGGGTAAGCATTCTTTGCAATGTGGTTTTGATGCTGTGCAGGCCTCTTCGAGGGTGGCTGCCACTGGTTCGGTTCTTCGCAGGCACGCCTGGCTGAGGGATCAGAATTTAGCTGAGCATGTGAAGACAAGGATTTTAGATGCTCCTTTACAATCTGATGTGTTGTTTGGTTCGCCTGTGGAAGCAGTTCTAAAGAAAATGGAAGACAAGGCTAAGTCTATGCAGACTGTTAAAGATTTTTGCAGGTTCAGCCTCCAAGTTTAGTAGAAATTGGCCTACCAAGGGGTGGACATATCCTGCTTATGATTCCCAGTCTAGGGGTAGGTCTAGACGTGGTAGGGGCAGAGCTCAAGGTTCTTTTAGGCCTAGAACAGGGAGTTCACCTGCTCAGTCTTCTGGTGAGGGCAGGGGTCAGTCCTTTCGTAAACAGACCCAATGACCTGCCTTTTCAGCTGCCAGAATCTTCTCGTCTGGCAGCACCTTTGGGAGGAAGGTTGGCACTCTTCAAAGAAAACTGGAGTTTAATTACCCAAGACAGATGGGTATTGGATATCATTCACCACGGTTACAGGTTTTATTTCCATACCTTGCCTCCTTTCAAAGGCATGCCAGACATTCCTCCTCAACAAAGGAAAGAGGCTCACAGGCAAATTTCTCTGTTGCTCCAAATAGGGGCCATTCAGCCGGTTCCTGTGCCAGAAAGGGGCCTAGGATTTTATTCTCGCCTGTTCCTAGTACCAAAAAGGGGAACACGTGGAGACCAATTTTGGATCTGTCTATCCTCAACACTTATCTGGACATTCCCAATTTCAAAATGTTGACGTTACAACAGCTTTTACCTATGCTGGGCAAAGATCACTGGATGGTAACTTTGGATCTCAAGGAAGCTTACCTTCATGTTCCTATCAGACTAATTTGCAGGAAGTATCTGCGTTTCGAGCTGGGAATTCTCATTATCAGTTCTCTGCATTGCCCTTTGGCTTATCTACTGCCCAGAGTATTCACAAAGGTTCTGGCTCCAGTGATAGCTTTCTTCAGGCTAAAAGGAATACAAATCTATCCTTATTTGGACGACTGCCTGCTTCTGGCTCAAGGAAAGGACGTGCTTCTTCAGCATTTGGAATATGTGATAGCAGTGCTAAGATGCCTAGGGTATTCTGTGAGCGAAATAAAGTCCACTCTAGTACCCTCTCAAGATATGTGCTTTCTGGGCGTGAGACTGAATACAGCATCCCAGATGGCCTCTTTAACCCCGGACAAACAAAAGAATCTTTCTCTTTACTTCCATCAACTATCTCATCAGTCCGGGCTGACTGCAAGGACAGTCCTTCAAGCCTTAGGGTTCATGGCATCTTGTATTCTGGTACTTCCCAATGCCAAACTGCATATGAGGAAGCTACAATGGTATCTCAAAAATGTATGGACACAGCACTGCCAGGATTTGGACACTGTCATTCAAATAATACCTTGCATTCAAAAGGAATTTTTGTGGTGGGCTCAGGAATGTCACCTAAACAAGGGACTCTCTGTGACCCGGCAGAGGCGAGTCAGATTCTAACGACAGATGCCTCAGACACAGCTTGGGGAGCTCATCTGAATGGAAAGTGGATACAAGACAAGTGGCCTGCCAGACTGCAGCATCTACATATCAACATGAAGGAGATGTTAGCAGTCCAGTTTGCATTACTGGCTTTCAAGGATTTACTTCTTCCAGGGCAGGTGTTGATTCTAACAGACAACACAACTGTCATGTGGTACATCAACAAACAAGGGGAACACATTCTTATCCTCTATGCAGGCAAGCAATGATTTTGTGGGAGACTGCGTTAAGCTTGCAACTGAATCTTCAAGCAAGGTTTCTGCCAGGAGCACAGAACTCCTTAGCAGATGTGTTAAGCAGGCAAATCATGGATCCCCACCAGTGGAAACTGGATCTTCATGTATTTCAGACATTGACAGTGTCCTGGGGAACTCCAGACATAGATCTGTTCGCTTCTCCACTAAACCACCAGCTGCCAAAGTTTTGCACGAAAAGGTTTCATCACACAGCCTGGAAAGTGGATGCTCTTTCTTTCAGTTGGGAAAATCTTCATGTGTATGCCTTTCCACCTCTGCCTCTCCTCCCAAAGGTACTCCTAAAGGTCAGACAGGACAAGCCAAGGATGATTTTAATAGCTCCAGATTGGCCTCGGCAGCACTGGTACCCGTTGCTGAGGAGTCTGGTAAGGAAGCCTCCATGGCCCTTACCTTTGATTCCACACCTATTGTCTCAGAAGGACGGGCATCTACTCAATGTCAAGCTTCACTCTCTTCATCTAACAGCCTGGCATATTCTGTTTTGAACCATAGCAGGTCTCAGCTTCCTCAACAAGTTCTGAATGTGATTATGGAAGCCAGAAGACCTAGTACAAGGAAAGTGTAATGAGGAAATGGAAGAGATTTTTATTTTGGTGTGCAGCAAAGGATTTGGATGTTTCTGAGCCAAATTTGAGTGTGGCTCTTCAATATCTTACTGAGTTATTGGACAAAGGTTTGTCTTTCTCTTCCATTAAGATTCATGCTGCAGCAATTTCAGCTCACTATGATTGTGACCCACCATTGTTTTCTCATCCTTTGTTTAAGCAATTTCTTAGAGGGGCAAAGAATATAAGACCCCCGTAGAGCTCCTACTCCTGCTTGGGACCTCAATTTTGTGTTGGAGAAACTTACTCTACAACCTTTTGAGCCTGCGGCTACTGTTGAATTGAAATACTTGTCATGGAAGACTGCTTTTTTGTTGGCCATTACTTCTGCAAGAAGGGTTTCTGAATTGCAGGCCCTTATGGCGGTTGAGCCTTTTTTGATTTTCCATAAGGATAGGGTATCATTACGTACTAATCCTTCCTTTATGCCTAAGGTGGTCTCTAGTGTGGCTTTAAACCAAACTATTCATTTGCCCACTTTTATGCAGATCCCCAAAATAAGGGGAAAGATTTTGCACACTTTAGATGTACACAGGCAGTTGCGTTATTATTTAAGCAGGACTAAGGATTTTAGACAGTCTCAGCAGTTGTTTGTTTCTTTTGCTTTGAGTTCTCAGGGCAAGCCTGTGTCAAAACAAACTATTTCTAAGTGGATTGGGTTTTGCATTGCATTTTGTTATTCCCATCATGGCAAGGAGATTCCAGCTGGGATCAGGCCTCATTCCACTAGGGCTACTGCCACTTCAACAGCATTTCTAAGGGGTGGCAACTAAGGATATTTTGGAGGCAGCTACTTGGAGTTCAGTACATACTTTCTCTAAGCATTACCACCTTCCTCTCTACTCTAAATCTAGGGCTGGTTTTGCCACGGCTATTTTGCAGGGCATGTTGACAGCTCCAGCTTCTTTATGATTTGCCAGCCTCCCTTACCTCTGCTTTGGGATTCTACCCAAGTGTTAGGACTGCAGCAATGTGGGATGAAGAACATAGTACAGTTTTGTACCTACCATAAATGTAGATGTTCGAGGATCCACATTGCTGCAGTCCAATTTACCCTCCTTCCTTCCCCTCTGTGTTTAGGGGTGGTTGTGTGGGTGGGGTTGTACTTGTGTAAATTGTATATATTGTATATATATTTGGTACAGGAGTGTTTGGTGTTTTTTGGTTTTGGCCTTATCTTTTTAGGGTCTTCTGACATCTGGGGCAAGAAAAGACTGAGGATATGACGTCGGTCATGCGGATTTGTACCCTGACGTCCTGACGTCAGACTAATGCGCTCTGACTGACGTCAGCCTTATACTTTGGTATTCGGGCCGACTGGGACAGCGGACTACCCAAGTGTTAGGACTGCAGCAATGTGGATCCTCGAACATCTACATTTATGGTAGGTACAAAACTGTACTTTTCTGTTTCCAGATCACAGGTAAACCTGATGTTGAGGTTGTCCTGGATCCACCCACTGGCACGTCCTCAGAGGCTGAGCAGGCATCCGTCCATGATGTACAGGGGGGGAACTGAGGATCATAACCGAAGGCCCTAAAGGGATACCCCAGATCCTGGTGCAGAAGGACATCTGCTCAGATATTGAATGCAGACCTACGTCCAGTCCTCCAACACTATATAGGGCAGACCTGCATCAGAAGAAACAACAAAAAAAACAAGTGTCTCTTCCTAAGGAACCTGTTAGTGACTGGGAACAATTCGATCAAGGGCTTTTTAAGGCCCTTGTGGCCCTTAAACCCCCCCCCCTCTAGGATTTCAGTCCCTACACTGCCATGCACAGCATCACCATAAAAAGAGTCTGTGAGGTTTCCTCAGATGAAGAGGCCCCCTCAGAAGAGGAATCTCTGGTCTACTCAATGATCCCCTCTCCTCCCCTCAAGATTATGCTTCCCCAGAGGAGGATTCCAGTAGAACAGACTCACCCATGGAAGAAAACTCCTTTGGTGAGACCTTGGTGAAAATAGGAGAACATTTCATACGAGATAGCACTCCGGTGTCTGAAGTACAAAAAAGGTAGTATGATCTTTTGCAGGGGGACTCGCCCAGTCCTTCAGCTGTTCCTCCTGTGTTACCTGCTTTCCTGGATGCCTTCACCTCTGCATCCAAAGTGCCAGACTCCCACTCTCCTGCTTCTAAGAAGCCTGACCGATTTTACAAGGTCCCTGAGGGACTGCAAGTTCTTGTTTAAATGTCCTTCAGCAGATCCATCTGTGATTTCACTGACTTTAAACAAACCATTTAGGTGACTGCCTTCAACCTCTCTCCTTCCTTCAGATAAGGACAGCAGGAACCTGGAAAGACTAGACAAGAAAGTGTGTACTTCTGCTACCTTGGCATTTAGAGCCATTAATTATAAGATACACAAGACTAAATTTGCCTTAGACCTTCTCTCCTGACTTTCTCTGGTCATTTCAGATTTACCTGACTCTGAAAGTAAGACTTTGGCTGCATCCTTGCTGGGAGCTTCTTCAAAGGTAGTCTGCCACTCCATCAAATGCAGCTGTGACACAGCAGAGGCCTCTAACAGGGCAGCTGTTTCTGGCTGTGTCTTAAGGAGATTCTCCTGGTTAAGACCCCAGCCATTACCAGAAAATATTATATCCAAGCTTATGGATGCTCCTTTGGACAATTCACCTTTATTTGGTCCTGCAGTGGTTAGTTTAAATCTCTACAAGAAAAGGGGAAAGAGATGCAAGAATTGAAGCACATTTTTTGTGTCCCCCATGCCTAAATTCCAGAGACATTCCCCCAACAAAGAATGCCTTTGTACATGGGCATTCTCACCCTCCTCCACCTAAATCAAAAAAGGATGGTAGGAGACCTCAACAGTCCACGACTGCCCCTGCAACTCTGGCTCAGAAGCATCCTTTTCCAGGCAAACCTTGGTCCCTCTGACTGTCCAATTCACCCCACTCACATTCCACTTTTGTAACACCTCTCTCTCTGTCCCTACCAGTCTGGCAAAGCATTGCTCAAGACTCCTAGGTTCTATCCATCATCCAAAAAGGATACTTTCTACTATGGGATTCCCTGCCTTCCATCAGGGACACCACCAAAGGAACAACTACCTTCCTGTCCACAGGTACTTCTAGACCTATGGAGACAAGGAGACAAGGAACAATTCAGGAAGATGTTCGTGTTTCACTGTTGCAGTCATTACTCTTGGGTTATCCTGCTGGCAGGCTACCCGCAGTCAGCCTGAATTCCAAAGTCTTGGTCAGGCATCTGTTGCTGTCGCCTCTTCCCTGACGTCAGTGCGCCAGGAGTATAAATGATGCAGCCGATGCCATTTTCTTCAGTCTTTCTTGCCGCGCGGTGCCCAAAGCAAAAGCAGTTCACAAGTGCCGGTCAGCCAACTCCTGAGATTTTCGTGTTTGAATTTCAGATCCGAAATCTTCATTTAAAGCTAAGTACCCCGTCGGGGAAACATTTTTCTTGCTCCAGACTGATGTCAGAAAAAGTTAATTGTATTTCTTGTGGGAAGCAAATACCTCATAAGGACTTCCATTCTTATTGTATTCCTTGCCTAGGGCCCTGATCACGACGTCACTAATTGTAGGTTTTGTGCTAGATTTAACCAACGCACTATTAAGTGTCGGCACGATTTTGCATTCCACTACTTTGGCCGTAGATTTAATTACACAGTGTCGTCGGATAGCCATCTGACTACCACAATTCACAAGAAACGCAAGGAAAAGGACAGGCATCCGAGGTCCAGAACTGGCGACGAGGCTTCTAAGCCAGTTGCCGGTTCTCAGTGAGGCACTTTCGCAGCCCCTGACGCCTGCTACCTCAGAGCCGCAGGCCGCTTCTGACTCCCAGTGGGGCCGACTAAGCCGCAGGAAACTCAAGGTATTGGACACTTGGAAAATATCCCTTCAGATGGGTCCGGAGCTGCTGAGCAGGCATTGGCTTCTGAGGGTGTTTTCAGGCCTACACAGTTATATGTAAAACCAACTTCAGCTTCAAAGGCAAAGACTAAAGCTCCACTAAAGACAAAAAAACAAGTACAGCAATCCCATGGACAGGCCTCCATGCCTAAAAACAGATGCTCAAAATGGCTGAAGACCCAATTACTTTGATCAGGGGTTCCCATCCCCCTCCTGATGAGGCCTAGGCAAGAGACAGAATATGAATCTTCAGATCGGTTTCCATTTCCTCTGATTTCTCTTCTGAACATGAATACTCTCTTCCTGCCTATGAAGATTCTGATGCTGAAGAATCTATCCCTTCAGCCTCTCCTCCTGAGGATTATTCTTTTGGGGAAACCCTGCATACCATGAGGGAGAAATTCCACTGGGAGAACCAAGACTACTCAGAATCTAAGAAGAGGCTTAGAGACTTGCTTTTACTTCCTCAGCACAGGCCACTTGCTATTCCTCCAGTTTTAGACATTGTAGATGATGTATTTTCAGAGTCTGGACTGTCTCCAGACTATTTGCCTCCAGCACCTGTGAAGCCAGACAGATACTACAGGGTTCCAGATTCCCATAAATTTCTTTATAAAAACCCTGCTGCAGACCCAGAAACTATATCTCAGGGTCCCAAAGGGGTCAAGACTTCCACTGCAAAAAACCCTATCCCCTCAGACAGGGATTCAAGGGCACTGGACAGATGGGGGGAAAAAGATTTATATTTCTGCTACCTTGGCTATAAGAGCTTTAAATTGTCAATTTAATATGCTTAAATATCAGCAATATTTAATGTCACTGCTTAAACAGAAAATGTTGACAAATTCTGAATGTGCAGAAAACAAAGGAATGCAGGATTTATTGCATGCAGCTGAACAAGTGGGAAAGCATACTTTGCAATGTGTTTTTGACTCTCTGGAGGCCTCCTGCAGGGCAGCTGTTACGGGTACTGTCATTAGGAGGTATGCTTGGTTAAAAGAACAGAATCTGCCTGATCATGTTCAAGCAAAATTATTAGATGCTCCACTACAGCATGATACTTTGTTTGGTGTTAAAGCAGAAGAGGTGTTAAAGAAAATGGAGGACAAAGCGAAATCTATGCAGACAGTTAAGGATTTCTTACAGGTACAGCCACCCAGATTTAGCAGGAACTGGCCTTCAAAGAATTGGTCCTTTCCACTGTCAGACAGGCCACAAAGAGGCAGATACAGACGCCCCAGAGGCAAATCCCAGCCCCAAGGCTCATACAGGTCTAAACAATGGGGTGATTTTACCTCCAAAAGCAGAGAAGACAAATCTCAGCCATAGAGGAAACAGTCCCAATGACTTTCCTCTGCCAGCACCAAGCACATACCTTTTGGCAGCCCCCTTAGGGGGAAAACTAGCACTTTTTTCACAAAACTGGCACATGATCACCCAGGACAAATGGGTCTTGAATATCGTGTCACAGGGCTACAGGTTTCATTTTCACACCCTGCCAAGGTCAAAAGGTATGCCAGACCTGCCACACAATCAATGGGCAGAGGCACAAAAACAAGTTTCATCTCTCATGGACATGTGGGCCATTCAGCGAGTGCCGCAGCAAGAGCAGGGACAAGGATTTTACTCGAGACTTTTCTTGGTACCCAGAAAGGACAAAGCCTGGAGACCAATACTCGACCGGTCTACTCTAAACACATTTCTGGACATTCCAAAATTCAAAATGTTGACTCTGCAACTTCTACCCATGCTGGGCAAGAAGGCTTGGCTTGTAACATTGGACCTAAAAGAGGCATACCTGCATGTCCCAATCAGACAATCTTGCAGAAGATACCTCAGATTCATAGCTGGCTCGATGCACAACCAATTCTCTGCACTGCCCTTTGGCTTATCTATTGCACCCAGGGTCTTCACAAAATGCCTGGCACCAGTAATTGTATTTTGCAGACAGAGGAATTCAAATATGTCCTTACTTGGACGACTGCCTTATTCAAGCAGAGAACAAGGACATTCTACTAAAGCATCTGGCGTTTGTAAAAAGATTACTAATTTGTCTAGGGTACACAGTAAACAAAAAGAAATCAAAACTAGTACCCTCTCAAGAGATAATATTCCTGGGTGCAAGCTTAAATACAACTGCCCAGATGGCTTATCTCATGCCAGACAAACAAAGGCAACTGACTTCTTACTTCATCATGTTGGCAACAAAGATCCAGTTATCTGCAAGAAAAATTCTGCAGGCTTTGGGTTTCATGGCATCCTGCATTCTGCTAATTCCATATGCAAGACTGCATATGAGGAAACTACAATGGTATCTAAGAAGTGTTTGGACTCAACATTGCCACAGCCTGGAAACATTAATTACCCTCATTCCCTGCCTGCAACAGGAGTTTCGATGGTGGGCACAGGCCTGTCACCACAACAAGGGACAGCCATTCACTTTACCCACAGCCAGGCAGACATTAAGAACAGATGCATCAGACTATGCCTGGGGGGCACACATGGCAGGAAAATTTATTCAGGGCACATGGCCCACAAGCCAACTGGATCTCCATATCAATCAAAAAGAGATGCTAGCTGTTCAAAATGCCCTGACAGCCTTCAAGGATCTGCTTCATCCAGGACAACTGCTGATAAAGACGGGCAATGCTACAGTCATGTGGTACATAAACAAGCAGGGAGGCACACATTCCTATCCCCTCTGCAGACTAGCCATGACTTTGTGGGACACAGCATTGACTTACCAAGTACACCTGCAAGCACAATTCCTGCCAGGAAGGATAAATACTTTGGCAGACGAACTAAGCAGAAACCTCACGGATCCCCACTAGTGGAAACTGGATCCACAGGTCTTCAGTATGATAACAAAGAAATGGGGATGCCCAGACATAGATCTATTTGCTTCCCCTCACAACTGCCAACTACAGAGATTCTGCACAAGGACTTTTCACAAGCAAGCATGGAAAGTGGATGCTCTATCTTTCAGCTGGAAATCCCTAACAGTATATGCCTTTCCTCCTCTGCCTCTCCTCCCCAAGGTACTCCTAAAGGTCAGACAAGAGAAGCCAAAAATGATTCTGATTGCCCCAGATTGGCCCCGCCAGCACTGGTACCCAATTCTAAAGAGCTTGACTCAAGGCCCACCCTGGACATTACCTCTAATTCCTCACTTACTGACCCAACAAAACAATCAGATCCTGCACAGCCAACTCAGGACTCTAAATCTGGCAGCATGGCGGATAATGTAGCCATTCATAACACACCTCTCTCTAAAGCAGTGATGGATGTTATTTTGGAGGCCAGGAGGCCCAGTACCAGAAAATCTTATGCAGAAAAATGGAAGAGATTCTGTGCTTGGAACCAGGCACAAGGAATTGACACATTTGTACCAAATATTCCTCAGATTTTACAATACCTAACTGAGATGCTGGACAAAGGCCTATCCTTTTCATCAATTAAAATCCATGCCTCTGCCATTTCAGCTCATTACAATACGGAACCACCTATTTTTTCTCATCCATTGCTAAGGCAGTACATCAGAGGGGCCAAAAACATAAGACCTCCAATGAGAGCACCAATATCTGCATGGGACCTCAATTATGTCTTGGAAAACCTTACACTGCCTCCTTTTGAGCCAGCCAATACAGCTGAGATAGTTCTCATCATGGAAAACAGCTCTGCTCCTAGCAATAACCTCTGCAAGACGAGTCTGAGTTACAGGCACTCATGGCTGTGGAACCTTTTATCATTTTCCATCTAGACAGGTTTTCTCTAAGGTCAAACCCGACATTTATGCCTAAGGTAGTGTTCAGTGTGGCCCTTAACCAAACCATTCATTTGCCTACTTATTATCCAAACCCACAGAATAAGGGTGAGACTCCTGCATTCTTTGGACATACACAGACAGCTACGCTTCTACTTGGACAGAGCTAAAGCTTTCAGAAAGACTGAGCAACTCTTAGTGGCATATGCTGCAGGATCACAAGGAAAGGCCATCTCAAAGCAGACTATTTTAAAATGGATAGGCCACTGCATTCGTTTCTGCTATTCACAACATGGCAAATCAGTGCCTAAGGGCATTAGGCCACATTCAACCAGAGCAACAGCTACGTCAGCAGCCTTCCTCAGAGGAGTACCAACCAAAGACATTTTAGAGGCTGCAACTTGGAGTTCAGTGCACACTTTTACAAGGCACTACCACTTACCTCTCTACTCTAAATCCAGAGCAGGCTGTGCCACTGCAGTTCTGCAGGGCCTTATAGCTTCTCCTAACCCTATTTAGACCCAGCCACCCAACCTCAGCTTTGGGATTCAACCCAATTGTAATGACTGCAACAGTGAAACACGATGAACATAGTACAGTTGTGTACCTACCATAAATATAGATGTTCGAGTGTATTCACTGTTGCAGTCCAGGTTACCCACCCACCATCCCCCTTTTCTTTGCTGGGACTTATCTGTACTTCTCTATTGTATACAACCTATGTGGTGTATTTGCTTGTAGATGAAGGAAATGTTTACTTTAGTGCATGCATACTTATTGGCATTATTTTAGCCTACCCTTTTGGTGGCACCTGACATCTGGGGCAAGAAAAACTGAAGAAAATCGTGTTGGTTGCATAATTTATACCCCTGGCGCACTGACGTCAGGGAAGAGGCGACAGCAGCCGACGCCAGACCAAGACTTTGGAATTCAGGCCGACTGCGGGTAGCCTGCCAGCAGGATAACCCAAGAGTAATGACTGCAGCAGTGAATACACTCTAACATCTACATTTATGGTAGGTATACAACTGTACTTTCCTCATAGTCAAAAAGGAAGAGGTTTGTACTCTAGAATGTTCCTGGTGCCTAGAAAGGATGGCCATGGAGGCCCTTCTTACATCTGTCTCATCTCAACACCTTCCTTGAAGGTACCCTCTTTCTGTATGTGAACATTTCAGACCTTGTTTCCTCTAATTCTGCCACAAGCCTTCTTAGCATCCCTGGATATCAAAGATGCATAGCTACACATTCCCATGCACACCAGCTGTAGGAAGTTTACATTTCTCTGAGGCTTCTTGACATGTTCAGTTCTCTTCCTTGCCCTATGGACTTTCCATTGCACCAAAGGTATTTACAAAATGGCAAGCTGCTGTTATTGCCTATTGCAGGCTTCAGGGCATCCATGTATTCCCCTACCTAGATCTCCTCTTTATGGCAACTTCCCCAGAGATCCTACAGAAAAACATTCTCTCTGCTATTTCTCTTCTGCAATGCCTGGGATTCACCATAAACTACAAAAATCCATTCTGTGCCTCTGTCATGATCACGTCTTCCTGGAGTTCATGATTCAGGTAAACCTCATGAGAGTCTCTCTCCTGGCTCAAAATGCACTCGACCCAAGTCCTTTTTCAGAAACCGTTTGCCCCTTCACCACATTTCAGCCAGGGGGTTCCTTGGGATTTTGGGTTTCATGGCATTAGCTATCCCAATGCTCCTTCTGGCAAAACTTCACATGAGGAATCTCCAGTGGTTTCTAAAGTCTGTTTGGATGCAGCATTCGCTCCCTCTAGATTTTTCCAGTTCTTTTCATCCCCTTTGTGAAGGGGGGAACCTCAGTGGTGGATCCAGCACTTGTCTCTAAACCCAAGACTTCCTCCTTGCACCCCCTACCTTCATTTCAGGTGCCATTCACAGACACTTCACATGTGGGATGGGGGGCAGCTTTGGGAAACTTGAAAGCTCAGTGGATATGGTCCCCCTCTCAACAAAGGGAACACAAGTGTAAGGGAGATGAGGGCATAATGCTAGCAATTCATACTTTCCATCCTTTCTCCCAGGATCTATAAACTTGTTCACAGACAGTGACATTCCTCTGGTATGTGAGCAAGCAGGGAGAACCAAATCCTACCTGTTATGCAGGCTAGCACTCCAGGTTTGGGAGCTGGTAGTCAAATACAGGGTGACACTCCAGGCAGTGTACATCCCATCCAACCAAAATTGTGTGGCCCACACCTTGAATTGGTTTCAAACAGTCCCATGAATGGATGCTTAAAAGGGATGTGTTTCTAGACATTGTCCACCAGTGGAGTCTTCTTCAAGTAGATCTCTTTGCTTCCCCCATGAACAGACAACTTTCACTATTCTGTGCGAGAGTCTCTCACCCTCTGGTCTGGAAGGTGGACGCCCTTTAATTCTCTTGGAAGGGGATGTTTCTGTATACATTCCATCCCCTTCCAATCATTCCGAAAATCCTGATCATAACTCAGGACAAACCAGAAATCTTGCTGGTAACTCCCTTTTGGCCAAGACAACATTGGTTTGCCCTTCTCCTGCACCTAGCCAAGGGCAATTACCACATTACCTCACAGGGTGGACCTTCTCACACAAGACAAAGGAACTCGCATCCAGCCCCACTTGTCTACCCTTCAGCTGACTCTGTGGGTGATAGGGTTTTAATTCCTTTAAGATGTTTGTTCTCGGGGGACATCCTTAGGGTTCTGCAGGAGGTCAGGAAACCCAGTACTGGAAAATCCTACTTAGCCAAGTGGAAGAGATTTTTAGTCTGGTGTCTCTCATGAAATCAGGACACACTAAAAGTGGAAATCCCTCTGGTTCTAACCTATTTGTGTGAATTGCTCAATACTGGCTTGGCCAATTCTTCAGTGAAGTCCCATATGTCAGCTATTTCTGCCTGTTTGCCTCTACACTCGCAAACCCCTCCCCCCAAGCTAGCATATTTGAGACTACCCAATCCAAAGAAAAGCTCGTGCTATGCCAAATCCCAGCTCTCGTCAAACAAATCAAGTAACAAGAAAAAACGTCGCTGGGAACTGCTGCTGTGTAAATCAAAATAAAATTTATTAAGACACAAGTAAAAACAGAGTAAGCGCTTTCGGGCCAAAACCCTTCATCAGACAAAGTACTCAGACTAACAGTTCATATTTAAAACACTTAACAACCAATGGGAATTCAATAAAAAGCCCGCCTATTTCTAAGGACCGGCTTAAAGGGTATTACATCTTTTGGGGGGGTTAACAGTCCGAACACGGGTTTACGTAAACCTAGCTGCTTTGTTCCTCCTTTTTCACCTGCACTACATCTTTTTATTAACAAATGTGAGAGTGATCTAATAACATTTTTACAAAAGAAAGGGAGTGATAGATTTCATAATTAAAATTTTGAACACAAACAAGCTCTTGAGGAACTCAGCAATAATTTGGACCTAACAATAAAAATGGCAGATAAGGGAGGAGCAGTTGTGGTACTTGACACCGATTGATACAATGGCAAGATGTTAGGGCTGTTATCGGAGAGAGAGGTCTATCAACTATTAAACCCTGTTGAGGTCAGGAGTATAATAGACAAGGTCCATGGACGCATAAGTTGGCTATTTGCATATTTGTACATAACGCAGGAGCTCCTAGACTTTTTAACCATAGATAAACCTGTTATTCCTGTGTTCAAGGCTCTACCTAAGGTACACAAGTCATTAACAGACCCACCCCTTAGACCTATTGTTTCGGGCAGGGGGTGGGTCACTGAAAACCTATCCATATGGTTGGAACATACTCTTAGACCGTATGTGGATAATATAGGAAATGTTTTGAAGGACACAGGTCACTTTCTCACCGTTTTAGGGGAGATGAATAGGGAAGGTTCCTCTATGGGATCAATGTTAGTCACTCTAGATGTCCATAGTCTATTTACCGTGATAGGGAATGAATATGGCACAGAAGCTAGTATAGGGCTTCTACGGGACATGGGAGTTGCTGAGAAAGATCTGTTTCTTATACGAGAGTTACTGACATTGGTATTAGAAAATAATGTCTTCATGAGTAATGGTTCTGTTTATAGGCAAGCACAGGGGGTAGCCATGGGCACCCCCTGTGCTAACACTTATGCCAACCTGGTCCTCTCTTTTTGGGAGAAGCGTCATGTTTTGGGCAATAGTGAGTGGAATCAATATATAGGGGTTTATCTACGTTTTGTAGATGACATTTTTATTTCATGGAAGGGAGATGAACAGAAGTTCACCCTCTTCATGGAATACTTGCATTCCACAACTTCATTTTTGAAATTTGATGTCAAAAGTTCACATGTAGCTTTGGATTTTTTGGATGTTACTGTTGAGTTGACAGAGAATGGCTTTAGTTCAAGATTGTATAGAAAAGAGAGTTGGAAGAACTCATTACTCTCATTTGACAGCATGCACCCAAGATTTACTTTCCCTAATATAGTGCAGGGACAGGTGGGACGGATATCCAGGATTAGTTTGGTGGATGAACAGTTTGAAAAAGAGATTGTTCATTTGAAGAAGTGTTTTCAGGATAGGGGTTATAGGAATAACTTGGTTGAAGGAGCGGTAGATAGAGGTATTGAGAGTAGACAGAACAAGTACAAGCCTTGGCTTAATGCCACCACAATACAGAAGGGTAATAAAGATGATAGAGTCAGAATAAATAAGCCAAGGGTCCTGCTGACTTATGGAAGCAATGTTAAAGGGGTGTGTGACATCATTCACAAAAACTGGAATATCATCACCAGTGATAACAGCTTAAGGGACATAGTAGGGGTTAGTCCACAGTTCTGCTACAAGAGGAATAAGAATCTTAAAGGCATACTTTGTCATGATAGGGGGAACAGTGATGTTAAATGTCTACCCAGATCTAAGGGCACTGTTCCATGCGGCAGTTGTAAGGCCTGTGGTTATATCAACAGGGAAACAATTTTTATACATCCCTCTACTGGTAGGAGCTTTATTACTCAAAGGTAGAGCTACCTGTAGAACCACTGATGTTGTGTATCTGGCTAACTGCGTATCATGTTCAAGTTATTATGTTGGCAAAACTAATAACATGCTGAAGGTTAGGATTTTGCAATATCTCTCATCCATCAGGAACTGTGATGAACACAATGCCCTCTACAATCATATTAAGGATAATCCGACACATCAGTTTAAATTTAGGGTGATTGTGAATGTCTTTTTGAATAAAAGGGGTGGTGACATTAAGTTAAAGACTGAGGCAATGGAGTCAAGATGGATTTTAGAATTAACAGCTCACATAGATCCAGGGCTTAATGATGTAGTACCCCTTAAGCCGGTCCTTAGAAATAGGCGGGCTTTTTATTGAATTCCCATTTGTTGTTAAGTGTTTTGAATATGAACTGTTAGTCTGAGTACTTTGTCTGATGAAGGGTTTTGGCCCGAAAGCGCTTACTCTGTTTTTACTTGTGTCTTAATAAATTTTATTTTGATTTACACAGCAGCAGTTCCCAGCGACGTTTTTTCTTGTTACTAGGTTTGAGACTACATTTCTTAAAGGTGTCCTTCCCATTAGACCTCCCAGGAAACCTGTTCCTCCATCCTGGGATCTTGATTTTGTGCTAGAAAAGCTGACTGTCCCCCCGTTCAAGCCAGCGCAGTCAGCATCCTTGCTGTATTGTTCCTGGAAAGCTGTGCTTCTCCTAGCTATCACATCAGGCAGATGTGTGTCTGAGCTCCAGGGCCTCACACCCCCTTTTTGCCCTTCCATAAAGACCAGGGTGTCCTTACATTCCATTCATTCTTTTTTGCCCTAGGTAGTCAACAAATTGTCACTCAACCAAGCCATTCAGTTACTTACTTTCTTTCCTTCTCCACAAAATCCGAGTGAGAAGGTGTTGCACATCCTGGATGTGTGCATAGACAACTTACATTTTACTTAGACAAGACTAAAGGCATTAGAAAATCAGGCCAACTTTTTATCTCCTATCATCCAAAAGCTCTGGGATTGCCCATTTCCTAGCAGACTATTTCTTCTTGGATTTCTAAGGCTGTTTCTGCTATGTAAAACATGGGAAAACCCTTGCCTCTTCTGTGAAGGCCCACTCCATTAGGGCTGTAGCTCATCAAATTCGTTCTTCAAGGGATTGGATACTAGCTCTGTTCTTGAAACAGCTACTTGGGCTTCCATTCATACCTTCATTAAACATTATAAATTGAATGGCATTTTTAGGTCCAGAGTAGGACTTGCCAGAGCCATACTCCATTGGTTCCTGGAGAGCTCTACTGGCGTGTCCTCCACCCTCTCTTCATGAGCATTTGTATTTTCCTTCATGTTAAGAATACTGCAACAGATAAATAGAAGGACATAGAAAAGTTGTGTAAAATCTTACCATAACAGTAGATGTCTTTCTCTTCTCTGTTATAATATCCCAATCCCTCTCTCCTTCCCCCTGGTGGTTTTGTTCATTTCCTTGGATGATCATACTCTACCTTCTTTAGGCTGGCTCCCTCCTGAGCCATTCATTTCTGAGGTAGATGCATATGTATGTCACTTTTATGGCCTATGTATGACAGCAGTGCAACATATACCATGCATCCAACAGTAGTGGAAGACTTTTATATACTGACCATCTGGTTGCCTGCAGCTGTGAGAGCTCCCTCATGATGATCGTGTTACACTGCTGCAGTCATTGCACTTGGGTTATCCTGCCGTCAAGCGGTTCCCCAGCCGGCCTGAGTTCCAAAGTCTTGGTCCAGCGTCGGTTGCTGTCGCCTCCTCCCTGACGTCAGTGCAACAGGGGTATATAAGATGCAGCCAACGCCATTTTCTTCAGTCTTTCTTGCCGCGCGGTGCCCGAAGCAAAAGCAGTTCGCAAGTGCCGGTCGGCCGTCTCCTGAAATTTTCATTCCGAATCCAGAACCAAAGTCTTCTACAAAGCTAAGTACCCCGTTGGGGAAGCTTTTTCTTCCCTCGGACAGATGTCAGTAAAAGTTAATAACTGCGTTTCTTGTGGGAAGCCACTACCTCATAAGGATTTCCATTCCTATTGTATCACATGCCTAGGCCCAGAACATGACATCACTGGTTGTCGGTTTTGTGCTAGGTTTAACAAACGCACTATTAAACGTCTGTTTGATTTTGCCCGACATTATTTTGGTAGAAAATTCAATTATACCATGCTGTCAGAACTTCCGACCGGAATACACAAAAAAAACCGCAAAGACAAGGATAAGCATCCGAGGCCTAAAACTGACGACGAAGCTTCTTCTAGGCCATTCGCCGGTTTTCAGCGAGGCGCCTTCGCAGCCCCTGACTATCGCTTCTGTAGAACCACAGGCCGCCTCTGACTCCCACGTGGAGATGGCTGGGCCTTCGGACGCACAAGTTATTTAGCCTACCGAGTAACCTTTCAGAGGAATCCGGAGTAG
Organism: Protopterus annectens; assembly: GCF_019279795.1. NCBI lineage: Eukaryota > Metazoa > Chordata > Ceratodontiformes > Protopteridae > Protopterus > Protopterus annectens. Next base: position 259,930,500 of record NC_056749.1, read on the forward strand.
CTGAGCAACCCACAGCTTCAGAGAGGGTGTCTTCAGACCTACTTAGTTAAACATTAAACCCTCAGCTAAGTCTAAGCTTCCTTTGAAATCTAAGAAACCAATACAGCATTCTCCAGGACAGGCCTCCATGCCTAAGAAACAAATGCTCAAAATGGCCAAAGACCTAATCACTCAGATCAGGGGGTCCCATCCCCTTCCTGATAAAAGGCCTAGACGGAATGCAGACTATGACTCATCCGACCAGGTATCCATCTCTTCTGATTCATCCTCAGATTTAGGATACTCTTTGCCCCCTTATGAGGATTCTGATGCTGAGGAATCAATTCCATCAGCCTCACCACCTGAGGACTACTCCTTTGGGGAAACCCTACATACCATGAGGGAGCATTTCCACTGGGAAGGCCAGGATTACTCAGAATCCAAGAAAAGGCTCAAACTTCCTTTTATTACCTCATCACAGACCCCTTGCTATTCCGTCAGTGTTAGATATTGTGGATGATGTGTATACTGAATCCAGCTTAAATCCTGATTCCTTACCTCCAGCATCTGTTAAACCTGACAAGATACTACAGGGTCCCTGACTCTCATAAATTTCTGTATAAAAGCCCTGTAGCTGACCCTGAAACTATTTCTCAGGGACCCAAGGGAGTTAAGGCCTCATCAACCAAGAATCCAGTCCCCTCTTACAGACATTCCAGAGCATTAGACAGATGGGGAAAGAAAGTATATACGTCTGCAACTTTAGCAATGAGAGCCTGAGAGCCTTAAATTGCCAGTTCCACATGCTAAAATATCAGCAATTTTTACTGTCTCAGTTAAAACAGAAAATGCTTCCAGAATCAGATCCTCCTAATTTTAAAGAAATGCAGGATTTATTACATGCAGCTGAACAAGTGGAAAGCATACTTTGCAATGTGGTTTTGATTCTCTAGAGGCCTCCTGCAGAGCAGCAGTTACAGGCTCTGTCATTAGAAGACATGCTTGGTTAAAAGAACATACGTTACCGATCATGTTGAATCAAAATTATTGGATGCACCTTTGCAGCAGGATGTGTTTGGAGTTAAGGCAGAAGAGGTATTAAAGAAAATGGAGGATAAGGCAAAATCTATGCAAACTGTGAAGGATTTCTCACAGGTTCAGCCTCCTAGATTTAGCAGAAACTGGCCGACTAAGAATTGGTCCTTTCCAATTACAAACCGACCTCAAAGGGGAAGATACAGACGTCCAAGAGGTAGAGGTCAAACACAAGGTCCTTATAGGCCTCGACGATGGGTTGCATCAGGCCAGAAAGAAGGGGGAAGACCATATAAAAAGTAGCTCCAATGATTTCCCACTACAGCTGCCAAACAAATCCCTCTTGGCAGCTCACTTGGGAGGAAAACTGGCACTCTTCTACCACAATTGGCAAATGATCACCAAAGACAAATGGGTTCTCAACATTGTATTTCAAGGTTACATGTTCCACTTTCACACTCTGCCAAGGTTAAAAGGAATGCCAAATCTGCCACCAAATCAATGGGCAGAGGCTCAAAAACAAATTACAGTACTCATGGATATGAAAGCTATTCAAAAGGTACCAACACAGGAGCAAGGACGAGGATTTTACTCAAGTCTCTTTCTGGTACCCAGAAAGGACAGAGCCTGTAGGCCCATTCTGGATCTTTCTTCTCTAAGCACTTACCTGGATGTTCCGAAATTCAAAATGTTGACATTACAGCAGCTTCTTCCCATGCTGGGCAAGAAAGCTTGGCTCGTGACTTTGGAAATCAAGTAGGCATACCTGCATGTCTCTGTCGGACAAAACTGCAGAAGATACCTCAGATTCAAAGCTGGTTCAATGCATTACCAATTCTCTGCACTGCCCTTTGGCTTATCTACTGCACCCAGGGTCTTCACAAAGTGCCTGGCACCAGTAATTGCATTTTGCAGACGGAAAGGAATTCAAATTTATCCGTACTTGGACAACTGCCTGATTCAAGCAGAGAGCAAGGACTTTCTTCTAAAGCATCTGGTGTTTGTAAAAAAAGTTACTAAGTTGCCTGGGGTACACAGTAAACGAAAAGAAATCAAAACTAGTGCCCTCACAAGAGATTATATTCCTGGGTGCCAGCTTGAAGACAACAGCCCAGATGGCTTATCTCACGCCAGACAAGCAAAGACAACTGACTCAATACTTTCAGTTGATGGCAACAAAGACCCAACTCCCTGCAAGAAAAATTCTGCAGGCCTTGGGTTACATGGCATCCTGCATACTACTAATTCCATATGCCAAACTGCATACGAGGAAGCTACAATGGTACCTAAAGAATGTATGGTCTCAACACTGTCAAAGTTTGGAAACAGTTATACCACTAATCCCTTACCTTCAACAGGAGTTTCAATGGTGGGCTCAAGCTTGTCACCTCAACAAGGGACAGCCTTTTTAACAACCCACAGCCAGGCAAACACTGACAACAGATGCTTAGGATTACGCTTGGGGAGCACACATGGCAGGCAAATGTATTCAGGGCACGTGGCCCACAGAACAAAGGCATCTTCACATCAATCAAAAAGAGATGCTAGCTGTACAAAATGTCCTTATAGCTTTCAGGGACCTACTGCATCTAGGACAATTACTGATAGACAGACAACACCACAGTTATGTGGTACATAAGCATGCAAGGGGGTACCCACTCCTACCCCCCAAGACAAGCCATGACCTTGTGGAACACAGCTATAAACCTTCAAGTTCATCTGCAAGCACAATTCCTGCTAGGAGAGAAAAACACACTGGCAGACGACTTAAGCAGAAACATAATGGATCCCCACGAATGGGAATTGAATCCACAAATATTCAGAATGATAACACAGAAATGGTGGAGCCCGGGCATAGATCTGTTTGCATCCCCAATAAACTGCCAGCTACAAAAATTCTGCACAAGGAGTTACCATCCACAAGCATGGAAAGTGGATGCCCTCTCATTCAGCTGGGAGAATTTACAAGTATATGCTTTCCCACCACTATCTCTCCTGCCAAAGGTACTCATAAAAGCCAGCAAAAAGAGCCAAAGATGATCCTGATTGCACCAGACTGGCCGCGCCAGCACTGGTACCCAATCTTAAGGAGCTTAGCACAAGAACCACCCTGGATTTTGCCTCAAATTCCACATCTGCTAACTCAACACAACAATCAAATACTACACAGCCAGCTAAAGACCTTAAACCTAGGTGCATGGAAGATTCCTTAGTCAAGCAAGCAATGCCTCTCTCCAAAGCTGTTATGGATGTCATTTTGGAGGCCAGAAGGCCAAGGACCAGGAAAGCCTATTCGGATAAATGGATGAGATTCTGTGCCTGGAACCAAGCTCACAGCCTTGACCCACTTGTCCCAAACATTCCTCTGATACTAGAATACTTAACTGAGATGCTGGACAAAGGCCTCTCCTTCTCATCCATCAAGATCCACGCCTCTGCCATCTCTGCTCATTACAACATGGATCCACCAATTTTCTCTAATCCTCTGTTAAAACAGTATCTCAGAGGGGCTAAAAACATAAGACCGCCACGTAGAGCACCTACTCCAACTTGGGACCTCAACTTTGTTTTGGAAAAACTAACTTTACCTCCTTTTGAGCCAGCTAACACAGCAGAATTAAAATATATCTCTTGGAAAACTGCTCTGCTCTGGCAATATCAGCACAAAGAATTTCAGAATTACAGGCACTAATGGCAGTGGAACCTTTCCTCATTTTCCACCAGGACAGGGTGTCTTTAAGAACTAACCCTACGTTTATGCCAAAAGTGGTATCCATTGTGGCTCTAAACCAAATTATTCACTTGCCAATGTTTTATCCTAAACCACAGAATAAAGGGGAGAGACTAATGCACTCTTTGGACATTCACAGGCAGTTACGTTTCTACTTGGACAAAACCAAAGCTTTCAGAAAATCTGAGCAGTTATTGGTAGCATATGCTGCAGGAGCACAGGGAAAAGCCATTTCAAAACGGACTATTCCAAAATGGATAGGACTTTGTATACATTTCTGCTACACATACCATGGAAAACCTGTACCTAGCAGCATTAGATCTGACCTCCACCAGGGCAACAGCCACTTCAGCTGCCTACCTCAGGGGAGTACCTACCAAGGATATTTTGGAAGCAGCAACTTGGAGTTCTGTACATACCTTCACCAAGCCATTACCATCTGCCTCTATACTCTAAATCCAGAGCTGGCTTCGCCACTGCAGTGCTTTATAGCCACCCCTAATGCTTTATAGAACCAACCACCCTACCTCAGCTTTGGGATTCTACCCAAGTGTAATGACTGCAGCAGTGTAACACGATACACATAGTGCAGTTTTGTACCTACCATAAATGTAGATGTTGGAGTATATACACTGCTGCAATCCAGGTTACCCTCCCTCCTTCCCCTCTTACTGGCTGGTACGTATCTATGTCATCTACCCTGACTACCTATGGGGAGTAATTGCTGGTAGCTGTAAGTTGGTTTTTGCTTTTCTAATGTATGTTTTATTAGCAATTGGAATTGTCTACCTATTTGGGAGGCACCTGACATCTGGGGCAAGAAAAACTGAAGAAAATGGCATTGGCTGCATCTTATATACCCCTGTCGCACTGCCGTCAGGGAGGAGGCAACAGCAACCGACGCCGGACCAAGACTTTGGAACTCAGGCCAGCTGGGGAACCGCCTGACGGCAGGATAACCCAAGTGTAATGACTGCAGCAACACTCTAACATCTACATTTATGGTAGGTACAAAACTACTTTAAGAATAGTGCAACTGAGAAGAGGACATCTATCATTTATAGTAAGATTTTACACAACTGTTCTTTCCCTGCTGAAAGCTGATTATTTCTCCCCAAATTGTCTTAGGCTGCGTAATAGCAGTTTTTGGCATATAAATACATGCTAGCATAATCCTTCTCCCTTGGTAGTATTCATTCAATACCACAAATCTACCATTATTGTGTTTCCCTCTTCTATCACTATTGGACTCCCTCTTGCTATCTGTATTATTGCTTCCCTTTTCCTTTGAGCCTGGTATTCTGCTGAATATTCACCCTAAAATTCTTTCTTTCAGAAATTCATATGCACATTTATTCTCTGTTTCTGGTGCAACATTACTATTTGCAAAGTGCATTTTTATAATGTAATTCCATATTCTTTTCCCATACCTGTAAGGCCATTTACATTCCAAGATATTATGGAGAGAGTAGCCAAAATGGCAAAAAGCTTTTGTTCACAGTTATTAGATGAGTCTTTTGAATATCTATTTCCAACATTTGTCTTGCATGTACACTGTTCGGGAGGCTAATCTTTTTTTTTTTACAGTTAGCATCTCTATTTGAATCTGTGCCACATTTTTCACGACTTTTTGCTTTAATGAAAACCTTCAAACCAAACATTAAATACATTTTCAGAACACCCCCATCCCCTATTGACTTAGAAAACTATGTACAGTTTCAGCAAATGAAGTTTAACCTTCCAGTAAGGAACAGTTGCCCCTTATCAGCTGCACTCACAAGCATAACCTGATCTTAAATTAGTTACCTGTGCTAATGTGCATGTTACAGCTTGTGTTCCCACTTAAACCAATTGATGTCTCCTCTTATCTCTGTTGCCCACCCAGATGTGAAATACAGCTTGTATGCTTTCAGAAAACTAAGTTTCAGCCCTAAGAAAAAGTACACTGGCTGCCGTTAAATAAAATTGTATTATGCACTTTTCTATTAAATGCATTAATATGGCTTCTGGGGAGTCTGCTGTCTCTTAATCACTTAGTATAATTTCAAACTTTATTTTACACTGAACTGCTTGCCATTATATATTTAAATTTTGCATTTCCCTCAACAAAGAATGCTCAGAACTCTCAAGATTAATTGCTTGCACTTGCAGACAGCTTGTTTCCATGTACAAATAGTCAACAATGAGGAAACAACATTTAACAGCTTTACAGATGTATGAAGAAATCTTTGTAAGTTTCACTCTACATAATGTACAGAATTCCCCTGGCTAACTGCCTTCTGTTGCAGACTTATCTCTCATTGAGAATATTTGCTAATTGGAATAAAAAAAAGCTAATATCTTTGCAAATGCAAGAATCTTAGCATTTTTCATGGTTTTCATAATTTTCTTATTTTTTGAAGCCTATTTGCTTACAAAAATACTGGTTTATAGTTTAAGCAAACTACATAAGGGCGGCCATGGTGGTGCAGCAGTTAGCATTGCCGCCTCACAGCAAGAGGTTCTCCGGTTCGATCCTTGGCTGGGGTGCCTTCTGTGCGGAGTCTGCATGTCCTCCCTGTGGTCGTGTGGGTTTCCTCCGGGTGCTCCGATTTCCTCCCACATCCCAAAGACAATTCGGTAGGTGGATTGGATACTCTAAATTGGCCCCAAGCATGAGTGCGTGTGTGTACCTTCCGTGAAAGTTTGGGTGCCAGGCTGGCAACTCGACACTGTAAAACTCCACTGCCAATCATGAGTGGACAGGTGATGCGCTGTGGCGACCCCTAACTGGGAAAAGCTGGAAGAAGAGTTTAAGCAAAGTACATAAAACAAGGGAAATTATCTTAATTCTACATGCAGTATAATCACTGTACCTTTTACATCTCACCCTAGTACCACAATCACAACGTTGTATTAACTTAAACTTGTTTCTCTCCAGCCTTTCATAAGTATATACTTGGCTAAATACCACTAGTGCCCTTTAAAAGGCTAGTCATGCAACCCAAATGTGACCCACAATTTTGATTTTTATAGGGGTGTATTACTGACTACCTGTGTCCATTAGAGACATAGACAAACAGACCAGGGTTGAATTTATAATTACCCATCCTATTGTTCCAAGTTGGCCCTAAATAGGGTTAGGGAAGAAATAGGTTTCAAATGCATAGGAAGCCTGTCCCAGAAAATGGGAATCTATTCTTTTGTTATACTGTAAATCCTAGATTTCTTGAAACTAAAGGTTTTTGTTTATTTTAATACATTTAACACACAAAACAGTCACTGAAACAATCCCCTCTTCCCCCAAATTTAAAATACACCTGACTGCACACTATGCAAAACTGTTTTATAATATAAAATGCCATTTATATCATGAAATACTATCAAGAACAAAAATTGTTTTACTCAGTTACTATTTTTTCCATTCAATGTCTCCTAAGTATTAATGACAGAATGTGGGGTATATGCTCTATAGTTTTACCCACAAGTTCAACAAAGTCAACGAAAGTCTATTTTTCTCAGCCATTTTTTTCTTGCAAAGTTGCATCTCAAAAAAATGTGATTTGATGCTTTATAGCGTCCCATGTACTAATTTCGGTGTAACTGGTCGCCTTCCTGGTCATTTGCAATTCCCAGCACCAGACTCTAGTTCAATTCCAAGGTACTCCTGATTCTTCTAGTCAACTCCTGTGCCATTTTTTTTCCTTTCTCAAGTATTTTCCTTTGAAACATTGTAAAAAGTTTCACTAGCAAAGGCTCTCTGAGCTTTATCAGGCGAATGAGGCAACGACTTCCCTTCTGCTTGCTTGCTTGCTCACTTGTTTGATGAGCTGGGGTTTTTTTTTATTTCCTCTCTAGCCTTTTTCTGCATCAAAAATGCATTTGATCATCTGGGAAAAAGTACTTGAAGACAGCTGGATACAACAGCTTGGAATATCACATCTGCCTTTCGACATTCCCTAATTAATGAGATAAATTTGCTTCTCTTCTGACTGGTGAAGAGTGAATAATATTTTTTCCGCAACACTCTGCTGTCTCCCAATTTTGAATACTTTTACCTTCTGCCACATTTTTGTCAGAATCAACTATCTCTGCTGGTATAATTACATCTTTGCTAATGTAGGTCTTGGCTGTTTATAGAGTGTATACTCAATGTGCTCTTAAAAATTAATCTGTCTATGGAACACTGGTCCAGTTGCTTATTTGTGCTTCCATAAAATTAATAGAATCTTTTCCTTCTTGTTTCTCTGGCATAGCAGAAAATCTAATTTTTTATGTGCTCTTGCCTTTTTAAAAGAGCTCGTGTCAAGAAGCCCCATAATCGGCCAGTCTCCATTTCATCTTCTGTTTTTGAAGATTTATCACTTCATCTGAATAGGTTAGTTAAGGCTTCTACTTTTCCCCATCCTTTTGTTACTTGAATTGATGTATTCTTTCAGTGTTTCATTTATTTTAATAATCTCTGAGCACATTTGATTTATTTTTTCCCTCTAAAATACTAGAAGCCTTATGTACCAAAGCTGAAACTTCAGCTGCTTGTTGCTGAACAGCTACGATGTTTTTCCCAGCCAATGTTGTCTTCAGCTTGTCTGTGTTATTTTTTCTCTAAATTTCTTTATCAGCATCCGGGCAGTGTACTTAATATCAAGTAACTAAATTTTGCACAAGCTGTCAGTTTCACTGGTCCATTTTTCTTCTTTTCTGTTTCTGATTTTATAGTAGGAGAGCTGAAATTAAGCTCTTGATCAGTGTGTACTGTGCAGCCATCTTGGAAGTCACCAGCCATGATCATCTTGAAAACTCGTGAGAATTTTCCCTCATTTTAGTAATTATGTACTTTATGGCTCACTCTTCTGAACCTTTAGCCTTGTCCTACAGCTCCTTTTCAATTGAGTTACTTTTGGAATTTAGCTTTATTATAAACCCAGCAAAGAGGATCCCAAATGTTAAAAATAACAGATCTGTTATTACCATATCAGCTCGTCTTTCAGAAGACCCTGAAGTAAGGCAAGGTGTGTGGCATTGGTCCATATGCATGCTCTGTGACTTCCCCCGAAAGATACCAGCATTGCAGCAGTGTGATCCACCTCTTAAATTCCCAGGGTGTCTCAGTTGCCTTCAACCACTAGCTCCCACCGTCCTTTATCATCTCCTGCAGTGCATGTATTGCTAGTAATTTCAAGAGTATATGGGCTGTAGTCAAGAGATTACAAGAATTTTATCAATGTAGGGATCTTTGAAAAGAATGGTCCACTGGTAATGCAAAGGCACTTTCTCAGATAGTAATGATGAATGCTTACACTCTTGTTTTCCATGTTTTCTCATTTTTAGAACTTTTGATATATATTCTATACCATGTCTGAGGCACTAGAATTGACTTTGGTATGTTTTTAAGGACATCAGGAACTTTAGAATTAAACTCCGTACTTGGGTCGCACCGTAGTCTAATATTGCTAAAGATATGCCACCTTCTAAATATGCTCTATCCTGGGTATTAAAGCATTAGGATAGTTTGTGCTGCTGTCTTTCAAACTTTTTGTATCACCTCTGGGTCATTAGAGTGGACAACCACATTAAAGTTACTTGCAGCTAATTTCTGTCTTTGCAGTTTGAATTCTGCATCTTGACATTATTTTATGCAAACAGTGTACTCATTTTTTTGGTGTACTGATAAGTTTGAGCAGTCATGAATAAAACAAAAATGCATTGCCCCACGGCATTATTTTAAAGAAATTTATATCTGTTGCAAGTTATCCAGGTTAAAATAAGTTGTGTACTTACCATAACATTCCAACTGTGTTGTTCATTTTCATTCTTCAACTGTTGGGTCTGGAGGCAATACTTTGATCAGACTCTGCCATTATTATAGCTCGTGGCCGCCTAAAAGCTCTCAAGCTCCTTCCTACCCACAATGCACCAACACCTAAAATACCTCAACTCTTGTTTGCTAGATGATAAAAAGTAACAAATATCAATCTACATTTTCTGACAAATGAATCCAATATCTGAAGCTCAACATAAAGCACAGTGGTGTCCTTATAAACTCTCATTCTTCCAGAAGTTCATAATGACAAAAATGGGAGTTGGTGGGTGGGAAATTGAGAAAGAATGTAAATGGCAAACACAGATGGAACATTATGGTAAGTACATAACTTTTTTTTTTTAATCTGATGTCAATTTTCATTCATTCCTCAACTATTGGGACAGAGTCCCCAGCTACATGAAATCCCGGGTGGACTCTAAGGAAGGATATTCCTGACCACGATTGAACCAAAGGCTGCTCTTCCCTTCGAGACCAGATGTAGTTTGTAGTGAGTAATAAAGATATGAGGATTAGCCCAAGATGCAGCTGCACATGTATTGTCCATGGAATGCTTAGGTAAAAATATTAAGTTCCCATTGATCTAGTTGAGTGGGCCCTTAAAGGTTTTGATAACGAGATACCCAATTTATTGTAGACAGCAGATATATAGTCAGTAAGCTATCTTGCGAAAGTTACCTTTGTAACTGATTTACTTGTTTTGTAGTCAACAAAAGAGATTAGTTGATCCCATTTTCTAATTTCTTTTATTCTGTGCAAGTAGAAACGTAATTGTCGATGAATGTGTAAAAAAAATACATGTATTCTCCCTTGCTTTCAAATTTTGGAAAGACTGGCAGATTAATATGGCTGGTTGATATTGGATTCTGACACCACCTTAGGAAGGGAGGATTAGTTTGTAATGTTACGCTATCTCTAGGATAAAATAAAGTAGGGAGGTTTAGAGGACAATGTTTAAACTTCTAAAATTGTTCCGACTGAGGTAATGGCCACTAGAAGGATCGTTTTCCAGGTCAATTTAAGATCACATTTTGCTGCTGGTTCAAGGGGGGGCATGAATTAAAGCCTGCAGCAGTAAATTCAAGTCCCATGGTGGAGTAGGGCCTTTATAAGTTGGTCTTAGTAGAAGAGTACCTCTCAAGATGCCCTTACAAAGCTTAGTTGAGGCCAGGGAAGAATTTTCAAATCCAATATGGAAGTTGAGATTGCTGCCAACTGAACTCTTAATGGTTGATGAGCTAGCTCCCAAGTTGAAAATTGTTACTAGAAACTCTAGGACACTTTGCACAGGGGGTGAAAAAAGGTCAGTACGTTTCTGATGCACCCAAAAAAAAAGTTCTTCGATGTTACTTTTGTAAAGTTTTCTTGTAGAAGATTTATGTGAAGATAAACTTATATGATAAACAGGAGATGAGAGCATAGGTTCTGGCTGTTAACTGAATTGGAAAAACCACACTTTCAGATTTAGGTTTGAGATATCTGGGTGAACCATGCCTTTTGGGTGAGACAGGTATGGAAAAGGATCCAGAATCCTAGGTGGGTAAAGTAGAGGAGGCCAAAGAAAGGGGAACCAGATCTGTCAAGGCCAGTAAGGTGCAATATGGATGACTTGGCTCTTCAACTTGGCAGCTTTCTGCAGAAATGTGGGGCTCAAGAAAGCCTAGAGATAAGCATACAGGAGACTTGGAGGCCAATCAAGGAGCAAGTGTGTGCCTCAGTGATTCCCATGGTGGGAGGTCAGGGCAAAGAAGCTGCTGCACTTTCTTAGGGGAGAAGCAGAAAGATCACAGCAAGGCTGGTCTCATTGAAGGAAGATCATTTCTGTCACATTTATGTTGAGAGACCACTCACGAGGTAGTAGAATGGACCTGTTCAGTTTGTCTGTTATAGCATTGGACTTCCCCGGAATGTGCATTGCTAACAGAAAGTGGTTGGAAGAGATGGCCTATTGGCACACACTTCTCAACACAAGGGTTGAGACTTAGTTCGTCCTAGTTCGTTGCTGTACCAAACTACTGACATAATGTATGTCTGAATCACAATTGTCATGAAAGGGGGAAGAGTCTTGGAAGGCCTGCAATGTTAAGGTCACTGCTCTTATTTCCAGGACATTGATATGTGTGTTGGCTTCTTCCGGGGACCAAGTGCCTTGGAATGTTTTCCCCAGGAAATACCCTCCCCCACCTAATTTAGGATGCATCTGTGGTCACTATGGCCTTGGTGCTTAGGTAGAATGAAAGGATGGCCTTATAGAACCTGATCTGATAGAATCCACCACCAAAGGTTGTTCTTGCATGGCTGAGTGATTCTATTTTGGGCTGACATTCATTGATAAAGAATCAACCATTGTGTTACTAGCTTCCATTGAGAAATTCTCATATGAAATCTTGCTAGAGGAACTAAAATTGGCAGCTGACATTGATGCTGAGGCTTGAAGAATCAACCAGGCTGAAATTTTGGTACTGTGAACTATTTTCCTGATCTGGGATCTGATAGTTTGCACTCTTGCTGCAGGAAGAAAAGCTGTTACTGATACCACGTTGATAACTGTTCCTATACATTCCAGTATCTGAGAAGATTCTGACTGAGAGCTGTTGTAATTTATGATCACTCCCAGAAAGGGAGTAAGTTTGGAGTACCTGATCTCGCACTCTTATAAGTAGATCCCTGGTCGGGGTGGTAATGAGCCAGTCGTGTAGATACTGAAACACGTGGAATCCCTACAGTCAAGTGAGCTGCTACCACTGCCATGCATTTGGTTAACACCCTGGGGAGTGTGGTGAGGCCAAAGGGCAGGGCTCTGAACTGGTAATGACTGGCTCCCAGCCAGAAGTGTCAGTATCTTCTGAACTGTCCATTTTTATGTGATATATGCGCCTTGAAAGTCTGTCTATCACATCCCATCATCCTTGCCCAAAAAGGATAAAATGGAGTGAACAGTGACCATACGAAACTGTGTCAAACTGATTTGTTTAGGTTGCTGAAATTCAGAATTGGTCTCCAGTACCTCATTTTCTTTCACTAAAACAAGTCTTCAGTAAATTCTGGATTCTCTGGTCTGATGAGACCTCTTGGATGTCTCTCTAACAGCTTTTGTATTTCTAGTGCTGCTGTTTTCCTCTGGGTGGAACATTGGGAAACTTGCATGAGAATGGAGGTGGAAGGGAAGAGAGTGTTTTATATAACCTCTGGAAATTATTCTGTGCCCATATATCTTTTGTTTTATCTAGCCAGGCTCTTTAGTGCTGGGATAAATGACCCCCGATTGCCTCCAGAGGGAGACCATCGGGCCTCATTTCAGGAGCGCTGATAGGGTCTGTCTGAAAAAGAATCTCTAGACTCTTGGTTTTTCAGGCCACCTCTACCACGTGGGCAGCGTCTTCCATTTGAGTTCCCCCTCCCTCTGCCTCTGGAGGAACTGTTTCCTCATGGATCTTGGAAGAAACCCTGAGATTTTTTGAACCGCATTTCTCATATTGGTTTCCTTTGAGGGGTTGAAAAACTTACTCCCACAGCAAAGAGCCTTTCCATCTTTTTTGCACCTGGAGAGGGTTTTCTTCACTTTAGTGCCAAATAAAGAAGTTCCATCAAAGGAGGTATTGACGAAAGAAGACTTTAAGGGCTCTGCAAATTTGCACAGAGGTGCATCCAGGCATGCCTCCTAATGGAAATGCCTGAACCTGCTGCCCTTGAAGTACCCTCAGCTGCATAAAAGATTAGCCTCATGAATGAGTTTGAAATGGACTGTATGGTCACCAACTGTGAGGCCACGCAGGCCCGAGTCTCAGCAGTAGTGGTCCTGGAAAGAGAATTTGACAGTTTTTATAAAATCTCTTTGCAAACTAGTGAAATGTGCCAAGTAGTTTAGCGACTTAAGAGCAAAGGTTGCTGAAGCATAGACACACTTCCCAAATCTATCCAAAGCCCTAGACTCCCTGTTAGGGGGTTGGACAATGGAACTTTATTCCCCAAGTTCCTGTTAGTGGCCGGTGCTACAACCATGACATCCAGTGGTACTCCCTTACTCCCAAACTCCCTTCCTGCCAGTGGTGCCAGAATGCAATCTGGTCTTTTGTGGATAGGTTCATCCGAGTCAAGCTCCTTCCATGCTTGCTTAGAGATCAACTCAATGAGGTCATCAACAGGTGGAATAAACCAGGAAGTAGACAGGCCAGACCAAACACCTCCAGGAATACCGATTCCTCCAGAGGAGGATTGTGGGAGGACCAACAAATCTTTTAAGGATCTTTAGTATGTCTCCAAATGAGACATCTTTTGGTGGTGATCTAGGGGATCCTTCCCCTTCATCAAAATTAGTATCTTCAGTGATAGATTCCTGAGTGGAATCCAAGTGCCTCCCTTTGAACTTTCTATTCCAAGGTACTTTTTTGGTGGGATGTTCCTGAGAAGAGTTGGTGATACCCTGGTAAGGTAGCCTGGAGAGGTTTGGCTCACTGTCCTAGTGGAGTTGAATGTTAAGGCTTCAGGCGCAGACACACATGAGAATCTGAGGGAAGATCCAGGATGGGGGGTGTCGGCTGTCCAGTCGAAGCAGAGCACACTCTCTCCACTACCTCAGAGGCAGAAAGTCCCAGAGAGAAGGAAGACGATGGAGCTGGAAGCCACACTTCTGCCCCATCTCTTCCATCTGCACTGAGGGTATTCTACCAGAAGCAGAGGTCTGGGCCGAGCTGTCCAAAGCCATGGCTCCAAGGGGCAGAGACGGCTCTGAAAACTTAGGAGTCGACTCCAACACCTCCGACCTAGCTGGGACCCTACAGCTCCAAACTCTTTGGAGCTAGAACACAGCGAAATCCTTGGTTTTGAGGATACAACTCTTCTGTGATCCGAGCCAGATGGTCTCAGCAAACTCAGATTTAAGGACTCCAAAATGGAATGTTAGAGCTGAGGAGCAGCCAATAGTGGATGGGGTAGAGCAGTCCAAGGCTTCATGACCCGAAAGGGTAGGAGCCAGGAAAACCCCCTTCTGTATCTGCTTTGAGAGAAATTCCCTCTTCATCCTATCCACATTGGCTTTAGTGAGACTATTGGAAGAATGAGAGGAAGGCTGTAGAAGGGGATTTTGAATGCTGTCTCTCCAAAAAGGGAGATGGGACCCTAACCAGAGTTGGGTCAATGGATGGTGATTACCAAGTTCTCTGAAGGAGTTTTGGATCCAGTGAACTTGGATCCAAATAAGTCTTTGGAGATCAGAGACCCGGCTTCAGTATGGAAGCCTTAGGATCTGTTTAATGTTTTTTTTTTTTTTTGAGGTTCCATCGACATTGTGGAAGAGCCAGACAGTCTAGGGAACTTTTTTAAAGTCTCCTTAGAAGTAATTTTAGGGTGGTTGAGCCCCAGTAATTGCTTCCAAAAAGGCAGTAGATAGTAAACCTTTTAAGATTAAATTATTTTTACAATCTACAGTAGCTTGCAGGTTGAACTTTTTACAGATAGAACAATCTATGTTCAGGTGATCAGGGCCCAGAAAATACACACACACAATTCATGTACGTCTGATAGCAGAAGTTTATGACCACACTTAAAATTTTTAAACCGAGAAGGGCCTTTTTCGGACTTCTTTTAAAGTAGATAAGAGAGGAAAATGAATTTTTTTTAGTTGAAGAGGTAATAAGAGAACGGGAGGAAAATGGTACCAACAATGGTACCCAAGAATATACCAATGGCGTAGCAAGAAAAGTTAAAGGATAAAATGGGGAAAAAGAAATTGTACAAAAATACCTGCAATGGTATATAAAAAAGGATACATTGTGTAAGAATAAAAGAAGACGACGAGAAAAAAACGGGGAAAAATCGCTTAACTGAAAAAAATGTTTGAGAGCTGAGATGACATCATCTATTTTGCGAAAGCAGCAAGCGAAATCTGAGGCATGTTGGGGGCTGGTGCATTGTGGGCAAGGAGAAGCTTGAGTGCTTTTATGTGGCCACAAGCTATAGTAATGGCCGTGTTAGATCCGAGGATTGGATCCAGACTCAATAGTTGAGGAATGAATGAAAATTGATAACATCAGATTTACATTTACACGGTTTTCTGGTTTTGCCCTTATACTAGACATGTTTGCACTTTATAAAGACATTACCTGTCACCAAAATATTTAACTTTGCAGCAAGCCATTCTGGATCTGTAGAACTCTATCACTAGATATAATCATGTCATATGAATTGTATTACCTGTAGTAAATAGTTTTTCAGCAAACCTGTTCAAAATTTTAAAAGCCTGAAAGCTGTTTCATCACTTTAATGATTAAAATTTAGTAATAGCGAAAATTGATGGGAATTGTTATACCAGATTACAAATTATTCATAACATGAGGTTAAATATTTCTTATTAAATCAATCCTGAATTGTCTAGGCCTTTTTTTGTTTGTTTTCTGTTTTTTTTACTTGCATATTGTTGACTTTTAAAACTGTTCAATGTTATCATGTAGTGCAGGACTTTGTACATAGTTTTATATTTTTCTGTTTATGAAATTGTTGCCATCTGTTATTTGATGATTACAACAGTCAATCTGTTCCTTATTGAAAAATAGATTTATAAAAATAATGTTGATTTTTGAAAATATTTCACAATTGTGTTTTTCAGACAGACTGCGTGACACACTTATTCATGAACTTTGTCATGCAGCCACTTGGCTGATCCATGGTGTCAGAGATGGACATGGTCAGTTTTGGAGATTGTACGCCAGAAGGTCATCAGCTGTCCATCCGGAGTTACCGATGGTTACACGCTGCCATACTTATGAAATTAATTACAAGTTTACATACCAGTGCACAAAATGTAAAACAACGTAAGTATCTGAGAAAAGACCAGACCTTCTAGTAAAAGGTCTTTAGACTAGAGCTGGTATGTATAATGAGGATTATGTTCCCTGATTTATAAACTGTTTTGTTCATTGTTTCTGTCTAGGTGCTGAAGGCATAGGGTATAATTGCATAGAGTGTGGTTCCCCTTAAATGTTGCTACTCCTTATTTAGGGTATATTCTTGCTGCACAGGTTTTTCAGCCTTTGTCTCAGTCTCTCAAAAACACATATATTTTTTTTTAGTCCTGGATCCTCAATTTGTTCTTTCCATAAGTTTATCTGGAGAATTTTTCCGCAAGCCGAAGAGATTATACATGAACTGGAATCATAAGGGCCTTTACTTCTATGGACACTTCCATCACTCAAGGGTGCTCTGTGATTTCCAAAGCTTTTCTTCGTGAGAACACACTTGTCTCATATGATGTCTTTGGAACTTAGTGTACAAGAACAGAAAGACCTTATTGATTTGTTCTTTCTAGCAACTGAATAAATTGCACATGTTATGTAATTCAATCTCGCCTATATTCTTACCCGTGGATTCGGAGCTGAATGTCGGCTTGGACTCGGCCATACTTTTTTAGCTCGAAGTCTTTCTATTGGCTGGGTTAAGATGGTATCCCATGCTGCACTGCTCTCTATCCCAGATCTCGTTTGCCGCTCGTGTAGCTCGGATGTGGTCTTGCTTGTGGCTGTGGCTAAGTACCCTTTTCTTCTTATATCAGAAGTTTTTTGCAAAACAAAAAAGCTGTTTTAATAGCTATTGTGTGTGTCCTTGTCTGTATTGTGGAAAAGTTGTGTTTTTTCTTGATTGCATATTCTGTGGTATCCCACTAGCTGTTTCCAACGGGCTAGGCCCATTTCAGTTAGAGGACCTAGTCTGTCCCCTTGCTTTCCATGTGTGATTAAAGTTTTCCCGTGGACTAAAACCGTTTAAATTAGAGGAATTAGTCCTCCCCCCTTGTATTTGTGTCTGTGGATCGTTTGAGTTAGATATCTTTGTGGTGTTCTGTCTGTTTGGCTTGTTCCCGTGCTTGTGACTTTTCGACTGTTGGTCTATTCGTTTTTTTTTTTTTTTTGTTTTTTTTTTTTTTTCTCAGTTAGTTACTTGTTGGTTAACTGTGTCTAAAGATACAAAGGAGCATAAGCCCTTGGGCTTCAAGAAGTTCTCCAAGTGCAGTTATAAAATGTCCATTACGGATGGACACTCAGTTTGTGTACACTGTCTGGGAGCGATTCATCTCCAGGAATCCTGCAGTTTCTGTCATGCCTTTAGTCCACGTGTTCTTCAGGAAAGGAAGAACAAATTGATTTTGATGGGACTTAAGAAACCCTCCTTCGAGGAGAGTCTGGAGAGTGCTTCCAGCTCTAGGGCTAAATCTTCAAAAGCAAAAAAGCGATCTCCGGCTCCATCAGTCTCCTCGGAGCTAACGGAGAAAATAGCAAAGCCTTCATCGACATCCTCTGCTCCATTGTCCTTGGGGCCGCAGGAAGTGTCAGTGGTTATGGAACCTGCTTCGGCTCCAATTTTCTTGGAGCCTGTTCAGAGCCAGTCGCCTAGCATTAGGCCAGTATCCCCTCCTTGCAGGTCCCCTTCAGAGAGGAGGTCTCGCTCTCCTTCCCTATCCTCCAAATCTTCCAGGACTTTATCTGATGTGGACGTCGATAGAGTGGTGCAGAGACTTCAGTTGCCGGTACTGGCAAATTTGTTCTCTGCTCTGACCCAGTCGGCTCTGGAGCTGGACCCTCAACCTGCATCGATACTTCCTCCTGTGAGCACATCTCAGTTTTTGGAGCAGGAGTGCTCGGCTCCATGTGATGTCCCTAGGTCGATTCCGACAGCCCCTCCTGGCTTATCGGTTCCGACGTCAGCTCCGACCCCGTCTGCGCTGTCCACGGGGTTCAGGACTCAGGATTCTTTGGTCGGACCCGAGGGAGTGGCTTCTGGACACCTCTCGGCTCCTAGTCTCCCTCTCGGCGTGGGGAAGCCTGACTCCTGCTCTGCTTCGGAGGCTGGTTGTTCTTCGGATCTGGGAGGACCAGCCTTCGAGGCCATGCAGAGCTCGCTGGCCAGATAATCAGCGGCATCATACGGGTCAGTCATTCTGTTCCCTACAACACCGGTGCAGGTCTGTGATTGCCATCTATCTCTGGACAGCAGAGCCCCAAAGCCTCAGGGTACCCCCACGAGTGGTCCACATATTTCTGGGGGCCCCTTTTGCCTGAGGAGCCACCCAAAAAGAAAACATGGAAGAGGAAACACATACATTCCCAGGATGTCTCTCACATCAGACACCAACCTTGAGGAATCTGAGGGGTCCCCTAAGTCATCCTCTGAGCATGTTTCTTTCTCTGACATCCTAGAGATTTTGAATCAGAGGTGACTGGCCATCCAAAGCCCCCTCCGAGGAGGAGTCTGTCTTCCTGAAGGCCTTTGGTGCTCAGCCCTCCGCCTCCTGGGTATCTCCACCCTTCGAGCTTCTGGATTTGGTTTGTCCAAGGGTGTGGGAAACCCCTGACTCTGTGGAACCAGTCCCCAGGAGACCCAATAAATTTTTGTCTGCTCCTCCTGTTAAGGAATTTCTGTCCAAGGGAGTCTCTGTGGATGCCATGGTGGTGGCAGCTGCCACCCAGAAGGAATTAGCTGAAACTTCTTCCACCGTCCATCCCCCTAACAAGGAGATGGACCGGTACGGGAAGCATACGTTTTCTTCAGCGACCTTTACCTTACGGTCACTGAATTACTTATCTCACTTTACACGGCTCCAGAGAGATCTCCTCAAGGAGCTTGGAGATACTCACGGGTAACGTTTCTGAGGCGGTGGCCCAGAAGGTCAACGCTCAGATGTCTACCCTCAACTCTATTGCAAACTCTTCCATGAGGCTCATCTCCTATGCAGCTGAGGGAGCAAGTAGGGCAGCAAATTCAGGAGTTGCTCTTAGGAGGCAGGCATGGATGCGCCTTTGCATTTCATGGAGGCCTTCAAGTCTTCATTCACCGATGCCATGTTTGATGGTTCCTCTTTGTTCAGAACCAAGGTGAAAGAGACTCACTATGTGCAAGCAGGAGGGAAAAACTCTGTCTGCCATAGGAGTCCATTTTTCCCTTCCCTCTAGGCCTTATCCCAAGGCCCAGAGGGGTGGCAAAATGTGGTTCAAAAAATCAGAGTTTTTTTCCCGGTGCACAAGGTGAGCCCCCCTCCAGAGGCAGGGGAGGGGGTGGTTATTCAGGGAGATGCCGCCCTAGGGGCAGAGGAGGCCCTCACAACTCAGGAGATCGGGATTCCTTTCGTGGTTCTCCCTACCACCGCTCCTGATGGGAGGCCCGATTGTGCATTTCCAGAGCCAGTCGGGGGTCGAATCTCATTATACCCGGAGGCCTGGCAAGATGTCACCCAGGACCAATGGATTTTACAAATAATTTCCGGAGGATATGTCATTCCCTTCTCGTCAAATCTCCCTCCAGTCAAGAAAATCCCAGATGTTCCACCCAATCAAAGGGATTGCGCAGCTTCAGAAGTTTCAAAGCTGCTAGAAAAAGGAGCCATCCAACATGTCCCCTCAGACCAGATCGGATTAGGGACTTAAGATTCTTTTTGGTGCCGAAAAAGGCAGGGGACCCGAGACCCATTTTGGATCGCAGCCAATTGAACACCCATGTGCGAAAGTCCAATTTCCGAATGGTCACATTGCAGTCTGTTCTCCCATTGTTGGGAAAAGAAGTGTGGATGTGCTCCATCGACCTCAAGGATGCTTATTACCACATAAAGATGGACAGGGCATCCAAAAGTCACCTACGCTTCCGGCTGGGAGCCAGTCACTTTCAGTTTCGAGCCCTGCCCTTTGGTCTCACCACAGCCTCCAGTGTGTTTACCAAATTCATGGCAGTGGTGACTTCTCACTCGAGACATCAGGGATTCCAAGTGTTTCTGTATCTGGACAACTGGCTCCTTACTGCCACCACCATGCATCTACTACTTCAGACCAGGGATGCTACTATTAACCTATGTCAGCAGTTGGGCATCACATTGAACTGGGAAAAATCTGCCTTGTTGCCCTCACAGCATGTCACTTTTATAGGTGCCGAATTAGACATCATCCTCATGCGGGCGTTTCTACCACAGGAAAGAATCAGAGTCCTACAACAACAGGTTTACGCCTTACTCCCTTTGAGAAGAGTGAAGGCAAGATGGGTCCTCCAATTGTTGGGGACAATGGCTGCTACGATTATGTTAGTCCCTCTGGCAAGGTTACATATGAGACTCCTTCAGTGGCTACTCTTCACCCAATGGTCTCTTCAATGTCTTCCACTTTCTCACCCTATTCTACTCACAGCCAGGTGCAAACAGGATCTCAGTTGGTGGCTTTGCACAGACGACCTCAATGTGGGAAAGCCCTTCGTTCCTGCGCCCCCGGTTGCCACGGTGACCATGGATGCCTCTGGGGTGGGGGAGGCATTGTCTAGGCAGGACAGCCCAAGGCACGTGGCAAGAGCACAAGATGCATCTGCATATCAGTGTCCTGGAGATGAGCTGTGCTACTAGCGTTGCAAGCACTTCAGAGTTTTCTTCCTCTCGGGACTATTGCAATCCACTCAGACAATATGTCAGTGGTGTGGTATCTGAACAAGCAGGGAGGAACCAAAGTCTTTGCAGAGTAGCCATGCTAATGTGGCAGTGTCTTCCCAATGTTTTCTGGTGGCAACGCACATTCCAGGGAAGTCCAATGTGATCGCAGACAAGCTAAGCAGAGCTATTCTGATGCCTTACGAGTGGTCCCTGAACTGTCAAGTTGCGGAGCAGATCTTCCGCAGGTGGGGTCAGCCTTGCTGCGACCTTTTTGCCAGCCCCCTCAATGCCAAATGCAGCAGCTACTTCAGACTGATTCCCCCCCCCTCAGGGGGAGTCACCCAGGGACGCTCTAGTCCACGATTGGCCCTCCGGTTTACTATATGCCTTCCCTCCGGTTCCCTTGCTGTCAAAGGTTATTCAGAAAGCGCAATCCTTGGGAAGCAAAATGATTCTGATTGCCCCACACTGGCCTCGTCAAATTTGGTTCCCCTTTCTCCATCCCTATCTCATGGACGCGCCTTGGATTCTGGACCTACAACCAGACTTATTGATGCACATGTCAGGGCAGCTCCATCCCTCTCTTCGGACCCTCCGGTTGACAGCCTGGCTAAGCCACTTCAGTCATTAGTTAGGCTTCATCAATTTTCGCCGGAGATGGTTCATATTTTATCTTCCTCTCCTAAGCCCTCGACCAGGAAGATTTATTACAGCAAATGGAAGAGGTTTTCAGTCTGGGCGCATGCCAAAAAGACTGACCCGTACACAGCTCCAATTTCGTCTGTATTGGAGTTTTTGTCTATGCTCTTTAACCAGGATTCAGCGGCCGCAACCATTAAAGTCCAATTGGCGGTAATTTCTACCTTTCTTGTCGCAGACAAACCTAGTCTGATGGCACATAGACTCTGTAGGGCTTTCCTGAAGGGCACTTTGTTACTTCGTCCTCCGGTATCAGAACCTGTTATGCCTTGGGACTTGAACTTTGTTCTACAGGGTCTTACTTAACCCCTCTTTGAGCCTGCAGCCACTTGCGATTTAAAATTCTTAACTTGGAAGACTGTCTTTTTGGTAACCATCATGTCAGCCAGATGCGTTTCGGAGCTTTAAGCTTTATCAATAAAACCCGCTTATTTGATTTTTCATAAGGACAGGGTTTCTCTCAGACTGAACCCCTCTTTTCTTCCCAAAGTAGCGTCAGTCAGTAACCTTAACCAATCTATTGAATTGCCAGTGTTTTTTCCTCAGTTCTCAAACAAGGCAGAATTCAAATGTCATCAATTGGATGTGCACAATTACGTTTTTATTTTCACAGAACGAAAGACCTCAGAAAATCTGATCAGTTTGTTTCATTTTTGAAAAACAGAATTGGGTCTCCTGTTTCCAAAGTCATGTTGTCCAGGTGGATTTCCGGTTGTATTTCTTTCATTTGTACCTCAGGGGGAAAAGATTTACCGTTAGGGTGAAGGCTCACTCTACTTTGTCTGTATCTACATCTACGGCTGTTCAGGCCAGATTGTCTATGGATGATATTTGTGCTGTGGCTACTTGGGCATCTTCTCACACCTTTGTTACTCATTACAACTTGGATGTGGTATCTAGGGGCAGGTCTTCATTTGGTTCCACAGTGCTCAGGAGTATTTTCCACTGAGCCTCCCAGGATTTAGGTGCTGGGGGATACTGTCCCACGGGTAAGAATGTAGGCGAGATTGGACTACATAACATCAAGAAGTTATGTACTCACCATAACGTTCAACGTATATAATCCATCTCGCCTCACATTCTTACTTACCCCCCCTCTTTCCCCCGTCTTGGAGGATCTGGAGGTTAGGTCTGGTTTCAGAGCTCCCTTCATTTTTGGTTTGTTTTTCCTTTCCTTAGGTGGTGTTATGTAAGGAGAACAAGTGCTGGTGCTCGCAGCAAACTATATCTGGGGATAGAGAGCAGTGCAGCATGGGATACCATCTTCCAATAGAAAGACTTTGAGCTAAAAAGTATGGCCGAGTCTGGGCCGAGTCGGAGCCAAGATTCGGCTCCGAACCCACGGGTAAGAATGTGAGGCGAGATGGACTACATACATCGAACGTTATGGTGAGTACATAACTTCTTGTTTGCTGACATTGCTTGCAGTCAGTTTTTATTTCTGATTTTCTTTATCATAACTGCTCGCTGTTCTTTTATGAGTTCATTATAGCCTTTAGGAATAGTTCTTTCTACTCCTTTTTTCATAAATAAGCTTCTGAAGAAATATAGCTTCACAGGTTGAGCAGCTGTTGAAACTTTGGGTGGGAGGGTCATGGGAACAGCTTCCTTTGATAGTTTTGTTGCCAATTACATCTATGCAATTGCCACTGACAGGAGTAGTGTGCTGTCCATTTGAAGGAACTGCCCTTCTATCCACTATAGAGAAGTGGATCTGATTGTCATCATGTGCTTTGGCTCAGAGCCTCACATCACTGTGTGTGATTGAAAGAGAAGGGGGAGGGGTCATCAAACAACATGAGTCTTTTCTAGTGCAAAAATTATTATAAAGAGCAATGTCATGATCGTTTTGTTTCCCACTAGTGTCACTGGTGACAGAATTGTTTGTAATCCCAAACAGCAAGACAAACATGAGTCTCTGCATTTCTTTCTTCTCCTGGCAGCACTGCCTGTGCCTTACAGATTGGCTTGGCTGAAACAATGTTCTATTCCAGAAGACATTCTGGGTTACTTTCTGGAGTTGCAGAGACTGAGCTTTTAGAATAGGTAGAATGGTAATCCTTTATTTTGTTCTGAGCAACTATAAACTCTGTTAAATTTTGGTTTAACTTTTCGTTCAGTAATGTTAACATATTTAGAAAAAGTGTTAGACAAACGCAAAGTAATATAAGCATTTATGTAACTGAATTTCAGATACTTGAACATTGCCAGAAAAAAAAATCAAGATCCATGTAACAACAATTAAGATTACATACTGACATACAAGGAATAGGTATCCATAAGTAGAGCTGATGAAATACCATATTAGGACTGGATAACTAAGGCCAGTAGCACTATATGTTTTCAATTACACTTTCATTTGCATTCATTCTAAGCTGGATATACTCCATTGAATTTGCTCAGTCATATTTATGGTATGTTAAGGACTGCTATTCCACAGCAGGATTTGTTAACTGAAAGGGCACACTTGTGTCTATACTGCATATTTGGCCATGAGAAAAAAGCCAAAACCTATAGTAGTAAAAATGCAATCATATCAGCAGAAGGAGGTGCTCCTGACAAAATAGTAGTGGAAGGGTAAATTATCAGTTGTGGTTACTGATGTGTTGGAAAATGATTATTCACTGTACACCAGGGTGAAGAGAAGCAAATTTAACTCTGCAACCAGGGCATGTCATGAGGCAGGTGTGAGATTTAAGTTTGCTATATCTGTTTCTCTTCAGAATATTTTTTTTTTTCAGAAAGAAAGACATTTTTAGATGCTCAACAGGTGAAGGTGGAAAGAATAACAAAAGTTGACCCAGGAAAAAGTGAGCAAGCAAGTTGAAGGGAATTCTGCTTCATTCCTTTGGCAATTATACAGCCCATTGACATAACTTGCCAGTAAAATCTTTTCTAGTGTTTCAGAGGTAATTGAGCAATAGAAAAAGCTGAGAAGCTGATTATAAAAAACAAGAATACCTTGGACTTGAAACAAATATCAGTAATGGGTGGTGGAGATGATATAGAAGATCACCAGGAATATATAAGTATGAGATAAACAGATGGACTGCAGTGTCATTTCCATAAGATGCTGTCTGGCCATGAGAACTGTGCTACCGCAAGAAGTGGGAGGGGGGAAAAGATTGTTTTTGGACTGTGTTAAACTGGTGGGAGGACTTAGTCAATTCTCACTTTGTTATTAATGTTTAACATTATATTGAAGGAACTGAAGATGTAGCTAAAAGTAAACATTTTTTTTCTTAATGTGTATAACAATTTTTTGAAGTCCATTGCATGTTGCACTCTAAAGTAGCTCTACAAAGTATGCTGAGGTACTTTGAATGTGAAGTGGTGGGAGTCTTGCCAGGGACTGCTGCTAATGCCAGTGATAGTAAATAAAATACTTATATGTTTTCAACTGTTAATCTGGAGTTCTTATGTTTATACTATAACAAGATAAAGGTAGATATAAGTAGTGAAATGTAATTTTGAACTGCTAAGGTGAAGAAGTTTAAATTAACTCGTGTGTGCGTAAATTACCATGGACCTCCTGGTGTGTGCATACATATGGAAATGTATGCTGAAATAATGTGGAATGATAACTCATAAATGTTATGAAACTGTCATTTAACTGTAGAAGAATTACCTGGTCTTTATTTACCAGGAGAGCTGTGCAGTTAGAGATGAACTATATGCAGGCAATGAATGAACTTTAAGCTTTGAGACATCTGCATGAGAAAATACTTAAACTAGCACTTGTGAAAACAGTTCACTGAAAATAAATGAGGCCTGATCCATAGAAGGGAAATTAAAACATATATGCATTCCTAGTAATATCACTCACTTTAGTATAATTTATAGTAATGCAACGTATATTCATTTTAATTGTATCCAGGGCATGCTATCATAAGGCTAAAAATAGTTTAGAACATGTAAGTTATTTCACATCTGGGAGGGACATTGAGATGGGAGAAGCATGGATGGTGTGGGTGTAGGATGGAACACATGTTTTAACGTGCATTTTCTGCATGATTAAGCATAAAATAAGCACGAGTAAGGCCTGTGGGTGTAGCTGTCTATTTGGAGTGTCTGCCCATATGTGGAAGGGTTCTTTCACAATAAGGCAGGGAGCAACTGTTGAGTGCGAAAGGCAAAATGTAGTATTTGGATAATATGCATGAAATTAGAAAGGTTACTGTTAAGAAATTTTTGCTGATAACGCCATATCACAAAAACTGTTAGATCAGTGATATAGGCAGCAGAAGCCTGAAGGGGGTGTTACCAGACTTAGGGAGCCTATGACTTGAAAAATAACTTGAAAATGACCCCATACATGTATTAGGAAAAAAACTCTGTTAGCACTGCTGAAGCTGCCGAGGAGCAGAAACTGAAGAAACGAGAAAATCTTCGGCAGAACACCACGGCTTAATTGCTGTTGGTTGAAACACTTAACAAAATTACTACTTGCGTAGAAAACCACTTTATTTAGTAAAATGCCAGAAAAACAAGCGTTTTCAGCTGTATTAGCCTTCATCAAATCATAAAAGTGCAATCATTTAAACCATTTAAAAACAAAACCAATCAAATTCATTACTAAAATGAGCTGACCAATAAACATTTCCTACTAACTTAAGCATTCATCATTAAAAGATCCAATAGTGGATCACTTGAAAAACAATTAACCAATGCCTGATGAAAGGTGGAGTTAAAGCAGTAATAGCAATATATCCAGTTGCCAGAATATATGAAAATTAAGTCTTTCTGTAGACATATTTGTGAGTCGAAAAAAATTTTGTTGGATTCATAGGACATAAATATGTTTTCTATATAGCTAGGATCTTTCTTAATACAATGTAAATCATCTCTTTGGTATCAAGACCATAAAGACAGAAATCAATAGCTTCCACAACGAGACGTAAAGCTGGAAATTCATTATACATAAACACACAGATTGTTCTCTGAAAACTAAAAGTTCCAATTAGCCAACTTTTAATATAGTTATAACAGTAGAAACATTTGTAGCCTAAGTCATATCGCATACAAAATCATTATCAACAAAAAAACATCTTTACATAGTTAACAATTTCCATGTAGCCAATCATTAGGGTTTATGCAAGTGAACATTGTGGAGAGAGCTTACTATGTCTCCCAATGGAAAACACCAGCTAATGACCATTGTCCAATCCAACAGCCATTCAATTCCCTAAGGAATCCTAACCAATAGTGACAAGAATGAAAGGCTTCTACACCAAAGCATAAGGCTATGAATTCATTTCAAACAAAGAACAATAATATTCCTGTAAAAAGTAACACACAAATTCCAAATAACTAGCTTTCAATGGAACTAAAGCAAAACTAAAAGAATTAACCTGTATCATGTAAAGTACAAAATTATCAGTAGAAGACATCTTCACATAATAAATAACAAAGGCCGTGTTGCCGATCATCGTAGTTTATGCAAATTAATATCATAGAGAGGGTTCACTATAGGGTTCCCTGCAGGGAACAACCAGCCACCAACAATTGTCAGATACATGACTAGTCATTCAACTCCCTAAAAAATATTGATCAATCTTCACAAACATAACTAAAAGACTACAAAAACCAAAACAGACTAAGCGATATGTAGCGAAAAAGACCCTATCAGCAGTGCACCAATATCTTTCGTGATAAAAACAAAATAAACATTAATTGTGGACAGTGCTAGTAGATAATTCAAAGAACTATAATCATCAAATCTATTTAACAGAATCCAATATAGCTTATATGGATAAATATTATGAGCAAGCTTGCCGTTCTCCCAGGGAAAGCTACCAGCCACTAACCATTACCAATTACACAGCTAATCATTCGATTTCTTTAAAAATAACATCCAATCAAAACAAATGTATCCAAAGGGGCTACACATCCAAACCCCTCTTGGAGGGTAAGCAGACAAATCTTACTAGCCTCAGAAGGCATCGATGATCGCATAACAACGTCTTAGTAAAAACAGCTAACTAGCGTTGTTGGAAGGGCAAAACTAGCATCATTCCTAGTTAATAAAAGCAAAGGACAGGTCGACAAGCAACCACCCAAGACATCTCGGCATAGTAGATTAGCTTATGCTGTGAAACAGGCAAAGATGTCATACTTAATGGTAAGAATAAATAAGGCAAATAGTGATCACCCAAGAGAGGCAAATATATTGGAGGTAACTAACCTTCCAATATAAATGACAAAAATCACAAAACAAAAATAATCAAGATTAATCACAAAAATATCTCAACAAGATGAATAAACTAACGATACTAACAAAAAATAATTTTCTATCTTCAGTTAGGCCATGAACTGTACAACAAATTAAAAATAGGTTAAATCCTGATGAAAAACTATTGATATCCAAAGAGAACTGGTGCAAAACCATGTCATACATAAATAATAATGGCAGTATATCTAACAAAGAAGATATCTTTGCATTGGTGGACAGAACAATCAACTGTGCCATAAAACCCTGGATACACTAAGTATAATTAAGAACATATAAAAACCTCTTAATGTTCAAATATGAACAGTGTCTTTTCATCGGTAGACAGTGCAGTCAGCTATGTCATAGAACCCCAGATACTCAATTGCATATAGACCAAACAAAAACATATAGGAACCACTTGATGTTAACAGTTACTCAGTCTCCTTGCCTTTAATATAGGTCTAAGTGTGGAACCACATTGTTTAATCCTGGAGGGCAATGAGCTCTAAGGTTCACAATCCATTCAAATTCCTTAATTTCAGTGTTCACAACCTCTCCTTTTCTTGCTGTCTGATGAATACATTCTGCTACTTGGAACTTAAAACTATGGTTGGGAAAAGTGGCAATATGCACTGATAATGCGTTATTGGGATCACCATTACTTATATCCTGTAGATGTCGTAAAATGCGATCTTTCAAGTGCTGGTTAGCTTTGCCTATATAGAAGGCTTTACAGTTGGAACAGGTGGCTAAATAAATTAAATTGTGTGTTAGTTAGCATATACATCAAAAATGTATTGTTGATTGGAAACTGAAAAAATTATTTCTACCATCAATAGAAGTGCATGCTTTGCATCAATGGCATCTAAATGTACCCTTTCTGTTCAACATAACTTGTCTGGTAAAGCCATCTTTTTGGCAAACAAGCCGTTTAAGATTAATTTCTATTTTTATAACAAAATCTAGGGTATTCCCCTACAATATCTTTAATCTTATCTGCTGTTAAAACTGGCCAGAATCTCCTGATAGTTTCAAAAACACGTTTATTATCATTATTAAAAGTCATCAAGCACTTCATGTGTGAATCATCTTTTCTAGTTGTGGATAAGGAAAAATCAACTGGTCATTTAAAATACAGCCCACCTTTTCTGCTTCTAATGGTGTTGATGTCAGTAGTCAGTTTAAGGTCCATCTCCTTGTATCCCCTTTATTTCAAGTTGTGCTGCATTTGAAAGAACTCTTGTTGAAAGTCATTGTTCATTGGTACATAATAAAGAAATTATAGAAACTTGATTCTCCTTAATATTGTTGAAGACATGTTTAGTTAGGTTGCATGCTCTGTCTATGCAAATAATTTCTCCATGTATCTTTTCTATGGAGATTAGTTTGAATTCCATCCACGGGATCTAATTAGATCTTCAAATCCAACAAGTCAACCCCTTGGTCTGAGTAATTCACTTTAAACTTCAAGAAGCCAGTGATGTTGTTCAGATAATCTGTGAATAGAGTCAGCTGCTTACTGTTGTCTTTCCACAGAATAAAAGTCATCAACAAAACGACCATAGTAATATAGAAGTTGATACCAAAGATTGAAATCACATAACACATTATCTTTTTCCCATTGGGCTAGAACTCGATTAGAGTAACTATTTGCACATGGGGTGCCCATAGTGACCCCCCCCATGTTTGTAGAAAAACTTGTCCATATCCAAAGGCATTATTTTCCAATACCAACCCTAAAAGATGGCAAGTAGGGTCTGTAGGTGCACCTATGGAATGCAGGAAGTTATGGATGGAGTTGATACCAAATTAATTGGGAATAACCATAAACAGGCTATTAATATCCATCGTGACTAAGTGTACATCTCGTAAATCTCTCAAGTTTGCTGTCGCTCTTCTCACCGCAGTCAAAAAACTACCAGTATCCTTTAGTACCGTTTTAGCTTGAGGTAGTACCTATTTAAGTTCATTTTCAATGAATATAGTCAGGGGTTCAGTGATCCATCCCCTTCCAGCAACAATAGGACGTAGGGGTGGATCAAGGAGATCTTTGTGGATCTTTGGAAGTCCACTTATAGTGGGTATAGTAGGGTTGGAAATCATGAAAAAAATCACACAACTGCTTGCATAAGCGCCTTTCCATGAGCAATTCATAGCGATCACTATTGAAGTTGTTAATCATTTTCTCTAGATCTCTTGTATTCAATTTCCTATACGTGGTCATATCACCTAGCATCAGTCAGAGTCCATTACTACAATTCCACCTCCTTTGTCCGCTGGTTTAACAACTAGATATTCTCTTGTTCTCAGATCATTTAGAGCAGCTTGCTCTGCTCGAGTCATATTATAGAAGCCTCCTTTATAGGGTGTCTGCTCCCTTGCCTTAGCCATTTCTGATTCACGTAGGTGTAAGAACATCTCAACCGCTGGATGATTGACTGGTGTGGACTCGCTTGGTTTTTTGAGTTTCGACCTACAGTGTTCAGCTTTGTTTCCAAAAATGGTTTTAAGGGTCAATTTCTACAGAATAATCGAAGATCTGTTACAAATTCACTGAGGTTGGAGTTTAAAGCGGGAATAAAACATAAACCTCTTGATAATATCATTATACATTCAGGCGGTAGGGTTGCACGAGATAGATTGAAGACTAGGTTAACTTCTTGCGTTTCCTTTCTTATCATATACATTCAAATTCAATTGTAGCATTTCCATGGGAATGCTATAATTTAATTTTGAATGTATATGATAAGCTCGAAGAACAAAAAGCTAAGAAATTAGTTTGAGATTTCCAGGACTTTAGGAAAGGACACATTTTTAAATGGCCAAGAAAAGCGCCAAGACAATTTGGAAGGGATAAATCCCTGCAAAGGAAGAGTTCACATCGTGACTCAGAAGAAGCCATTACTCAACGGAGAGTCTCTAATAATTTAATTTCTGAGGTACCGGAGGTGTCTAGAGGTGTCTCCACCAATTTTCTGTCGGAAGTAGAGACATGTGAAGCTGGACCAAGCCATGCATCCCAGATGCAAGACAGTAGAACTCAAGATGTCAACATCTCTCCCCCACCAGTCATGAGACCTAGGGAGGGAGTATCCCATGCTGCCTTCAATCTCCCATTACTGTTTTTTGTCAAGCAGCAGTTATTGGAACTCCAGGGTCAAGAAAGGAAACGCAAGAAGTTAACCTAGTCTTCAGTCTGTCTCGTGCAGCCCCATCTCCTGAATGTATAACAATATTATCAAGAGGTTTGAGTTTTATTACTGCTTTAAACTCCAACCTCAATGAATTTGTAACAGATCTTAGATTATTCTGTAGAAATGTGACCCTTAAATCCATCTTTGGAAACAAAGCAGAACACTCTAGGTCAAAACTCAAAAAAAAAAAAACAAGCGAGTTCACACCTGTCAATCATCCAGCGGTTGAGATGTTCTTATGCCTATGTGAATCAGAGATGGCTAAGGCGAAGGAGCATACACCCTATAAAGGAGGCTTGTATAATATGACTAGAGCCGAGCGAGCTGCTCTAAATGATCTGAGAACAAGAGCATATCTAATTGTTAAACCAGCGGACAAAGGAGGTAGAATTGTAGTAATGGACTCTGGTATGTTGATGAAATGAAACTTAAGCTAGATGATGTGACCATGTATAGGAAGTTGAATACAAGAGATCTAGGGAAAATGATTAAGAACTTTAATAATTATCTCTCTGAATTTCTCATGGAAAGGTGCTTATGCAAAGAGTTGCATGATTTTTTTCATGGCTTTCAACCCTACTATACTCACTATAAGTGGACTTAGAAAGATCCACAAAGATCTCCTTGATCCACCCCTATGTCCTATAGTTGCTGGAAAGGGATGGATCACTTGAACCCCTGTCTATATTCTTTGAAGCTAAAATGGTACTAAAGGATATTGGTAGTTTTTTGACTGAGCTGAGAAGAGTGACTGCAAACTTGAGAGATTTACGAGATATACCCTTAATCACGATTGATATTAATAGCTTGTTTACGGTTATTCCCAATGAATTTGGTATTAATTCAGTCCATAACTTCCTGCATTCCATAAGTGCTCCTACAGACCCAATTTGCCATCTATTAGGGTTAGTATTGGAAAATAATGCCTTTATATATGGACAAGATCTTTTTCTACAAACATGGGGGGGTCACTATGGGCACCCCATGTGCGAATAGTTACTCTAATCTAGTTCTAGCCCAATGGGAAAAAGATAATGTGTTATGTGATTTAAATCCTTGGTATCAACATCTATATTACTATGGTCGTTTTGTTTACATTTTTCTTCTGTGGAAAGGAAGTAGTGAACAATTGACCCTATTCACAAATTATCTGAACATCACTGGTTTCTTAAAGTTTAAAGTGAAAGTGAATTACTCAGACCAAGGGGTTGACTTCTTAGATGTTAAGATCTTGTTAGATGCAGTGGATGGAATTCAAACTAATCTCCATAGAAAAGATACATGGAGAAATCGTTTGTATAGACATACCATGCATCCTAGACATGTCTTAAACAATATTAGAGAGAATCAAGTTACTAGAATTTCTCGATTTTATGTACCAGTGAGCATGACTTTCAACAAGAGTTTGTTCAACTGCAGCACAACTTGAAATCAAGGGGATACAAGGATATGGACCTTAAACTGACCACTGACATCAACACCATTAGAAGCAGACAAGGTCGGCCTTATTTCAGCTGGCCAGTTGATTTTTCCTTACCATCTAAAACTAGAAAAGATGATTCACACATGAAGTGCTTGATGACTTTCAGTAATGATGATAAACTTGTTTGTGAAACTAATCAGGAGATTCTGGCCAGTTTTAACAAAAGATAAGATTAAAGATATTGTTGGGGAATACCCTAGATTTTGCTATAAAAATAGAAAGAATGTTAAACGGCTTGTTTGCCAAAAAGATGGCTTTACCAGACAAGTTATGTCGAACAGAAAGGGTACTTTTAGATCCATCAATGCAAAGCATGCACTTCTATTGATGGTACAAATACTTTTTTATCATCCAGTTTCCAATCAACAATACATTTTTGATGTATATGCTAACTGTAACACACACAATTTAATTTATTTAGCCACCTGTTCTAACTGTAAAGCCTTCTATATTGGCAAAACTAACCAGCACTTGAAAGATCACATTTTACGACATCTACGGGGTATAAGGAATGGTAATCCCAATAACACATTATCAGTGCATATTGCCACTTTTCCCAACCATAGTTTTAAGTTCCAAGTAGTAGAATGTGTTCATCAGACAGCAAGAAAATGAGATGTGAAACGCACTGAAAGTAAGGAAATTGAATGGATTATGAACTTTGGAGCTCATTGCCCTCCAGGATTAAACAATTTGGTTCCACTTAGACCTATATTAAAGGCAAGGAGACTGCGTAAATGTTAACATCAAGTTGGTTCCTATATGTTTTTGTTTGTTCTATATGCAATGGATATCTGGGGTTCTATGACCTAGTTGACTGTACTGTCTACCAATGAAAAGACACTGTTCATATTTGAACATTGAGGTTTTTATATGTTCTTAATTATACTTAGTTGTGCATCCAGGGTTTTATGGCACAGTTGATTGTTCTGTCCACCAATGCAAAGATAACTTCTTTGTTAGATATACTGCCATTATTATTTATGTCTGACAGTTTTGCGTCAGTTCTCTTTGGATAGCCATAGTTTTTCATCAGGATTTAACCTATTTTTAATTTGTCGTAGTTCATTGCCTGCTAACTCTAGATAGAAAATTCTTTAGTTATTTATTTTTTATTAGTATTGTTAGTTTATTCATCTTGTTTAGATAGTTTGTATTTAATCTTGATTATTTTTATTTTATTTGTGATTTTTTGTCATTTATTTATATTGGAAGGTTAGTTACCGCCAATATATTTCTCTCTTGGGTGATCACTTTTTGGCTTATTTATTCTTACCATTAAGTATGACATCTTTGTCGGTTTCATAGCATAAGATAATCTGTTATGCCGAGATGTCTTGGGCGGTCACTTGTCGACCTGTCCTTTGCTTTTATTAGCAAGGCATGATGCTATATTTTGTCCTTCTAATAACGTTAGTTAGCTGCTTTGCTAGGATGTTATGTGATCATCGTTGCCTGTCCTTTACATCTATCAACAGGGCATGAAGTTATTCTTGCCCTTCCAACACCGCTAGTTAGCTGTTTTTACTAGGATGTTATGTGATCATAGATGCCTTCTGAGGCTAGTAAGATTTTTCTGCTTACCCTCCAAGAGAGGTTTGGATGTGTAGCCCTTTGGATATATTTGTTTTGCTTGGATGTTATTTTTAAGGGAATCTAATAATTGGCTGTGTAATTGGTAATGGATAGTGGCTGGTAGTTTTCCCTGGGAGACCAACGGTGAGCATGCTCATAACATTTATCCATATAAGCTATGTTGGATTCTGTTAAATATATTTGATTATAATTTTTTGAATTATCTATCACTGTCCACAGTGAATGTTTGTTTTTTTTTTATCACAAAAGTTATTGGTGCACTGCTGATGAGGTCGTTTTCGCTAGATAGCGCTTAGTCTGTTTCGGTTTTTGTAGTCTTATGTTTGTGGTGATTGGCCAATATCTTTTAGGGAGTTGAATGATTGGTCATTTATCTGACAATTGTTAGTGGCTGGTTGTTCCCTCCAGGAAATCTATAGCAAACCCTCTCTGATACTAATTTGCGTAAACTGATGATTGGCAACACGGCCTTTATTAGGCGAAGATGTCTTCTACTAATAATTTTGTACTTGTATGATATAGGTTATTAATTGTTTTAGTTCCATTGAAAGTTAGTTATTTGGAATTTATACGTTACTCTTTACAGGAATATTTTTGTTTCTTGTTTGCAATGAATTCGTAGCCTTGCGCTTTGGTGTAGAAGCCTTTCATTCTTGTCATGATTGGCTAGGATTCCCTAGGGACTTGAATGATTGGCTGTTTGACAATGGTCATTGGCTGGCGTTTTCCATTGGAAGACTTGTAATAAGCGCTCTCCACAATGTTCGTTTGTATAAACCCTAATGATTGGCTACACTGAAGTTGTTGCTTACTATGTGAAGATGTTTTACATTAATGATTTTGTATGTGATATGACTTGCACTACAAATGTTTCTACTGTTATAACTATATTGAAAGTTGGCTGATTGGAACTTTCGTGTTAGTTTTCAGAGAACAATCTGTGTGTTTATGTATAATGAATTTCCAGCTTTACGCCTCGTTGTGGAGGCTATTGATTTCTGTCTTTATGGTCCTGATACCAAAGAGATGATTTACAATGTATTGAAATATCCTAGCTGTATAAAAAACATATTTATGTCCTATGAATACAACAAAAATGTTTTCGACTCGCGAATATGTCTATAGGAAAACTTAATTTTCATATATTTTGGCAATTGGATATATTGCTATTACTGCTTTAACTCCACCTTTCATTGTGCATTGGTTAATTGTTTTTCAAGTGATCCACTATTGGATCTTTTAATGATGAAAGCTTAAATTAGTAGTTAATGTTTTTTACTGGTCTGTTCATTTTAGTAATGAATGTAATTAGTTATTTTGTTTTTGAATGGTTTAGATGATTGCACTTTTATGATCTGATGAAGGTTAATGCAGCCGAAAGCGCTCATAGTTTTTCTTGCACTTTACCAAATAAAGTGGTTTTCTAAGCAAGTATTGGTTTTAAGTGTTTCAACCAACAGTAATCAAGCCGTGGTGTTCTGCCAAAGATTTTCTCTCGTTCCATACATGTACTAGATATGTTTTGGAAATTCTGTGAAGACTGTATAGACCAAATGACTGGGGAAGCAAAGAAAAGTCATGCATTGAGATATTAATGAAATTCTTGAATATGCCAATATTAAAGAAAGTTGTGGGTCAAGAATTAATATTAAGACTGGAGGGGGTGAAATAATAGTGGTTATGTATAACAATCAACAACCCAGTCACCAGGAACAGATGGTATTCCCGTGGAAGTTAGGAGGGAATTAGTGATAAAGATCTAGAAGGTTTTGTTTAACAGTATTTGTAAAAGGAGGGAAGTACCACCATCTTGTTACTTTATTTAGACCAATTTCAGTTTTGAATCAGAATTACTAAGTGTTTGTCTGTAGTAGCTAAGAAAATGGCTAAATGGTGCCAAAACTGACATGGATCAGTGTGGTTTTGTGGAGGGGGATGCAAGCATTTGATAAGCATTAACAGAATGAATATAATCTAAATGTAATAAGAGTGCAATAATACCCTGCTATTGTTTGTAAGTCTTGGTGCAGGGAAGGCACTCAATAGAGCTAGCAGTAATTTTATGAGTAGGGCAATGGCAGCATTTGAATTTCCTGATAATGATAGGAGTAATTAGGAAGATAAAGGGTCACAGGCAGGAATCAAATGGGGAGGGTTCCTCTCTGATGAACTGTCTTGGAACAGAAGGATCAGGCAGGGATATCCTGTTTCAACTCCATTTGCCTTATACTTATTAACAAATAAAATAATGACTGACATTCGAAGAAGTAACTCGTATGATACACAAAAATTAACTTTATTTGCATATACCTTGTAATTGATAAATCCAGAAAAGGATATTTGTGTTGTGGAACATTTTCAGACCGTTTAAGATATAAAATATAAAACAAAGGCAATAGAGGTAAGTTGTGTTCCCTCGCATGAACTAGTTCAGCAACACCCGTATATTTGGAGAATAGGTAAGATGAATTATTTAGGTGTTTGGATTAAAATTTGTTTTATGGCAGCTGAGGCTATCTGGGAAGAGTAAAAAATATAAAAATTCAGAAGTTGAAAGCTCTTGACTATGAATATGTGTAGTACAATACAAGCAATGAAAATGTTCATAGTCTCTTTAATACTATAAACAGATGAGGCATGTTTTTATCAAACAGAAGAGACGCTGTTGATCATAATTAAGAATGGAAATGTATTTGAGAGGAAGAGGGCAAGAGTTGTGAGATATTTTTTTCTCCACAGAACAAACTGTTTTAGGATTACCAGATTTGAAGGGATACTTTAATACTACATAGTTAAGGCTCATATAGATAACACAAGCAGAAGACTACATATCAAAGTACAAAGAAATTATAAAAGTAGGGTGGTGGGGAGTTATTGAAATTAGGATAAGATTTTGGATGTAGGCTCTTAAGGAGAACATCAACAGCCATACTGAATGCATTACATTTACAGAGTAGCTAACAGTATTGTCATGGGACTGGGAAAAGGATATACTACAAATAGGGCTCACTGCAAGGTCGTAGTCTGAATCCCCTGTGCAGAAGCTGTGGTTAAGAAAATATGAATAATGTGTAGTATGGCATTTAAAATAATTAACAATAAATGTAAGAATCAGTCAGAAGAGGTTAGAAAAGACCGTCAAATGAGAAAGGAAAGTCAGTATACAAAGGAACAGTGAGACTATATTTATATGGCTTCCAGTTACATAATGCAGTTTAGAAGGTTTAGGATTGCTGCATGGTAAGACTTTACATAGGTATTTTTCTACACTAAGTAGACTTTAGAGAATTTTTCCACAGGTAGACGGTAGTTGTTGGAGGGGTGATGGGAAAGAGAGGGGTTCATGGGAACACGTGTTTTTGGGAATGTAACAGTTGGTAGCTTTTAAAAATTACTTGCAAGATATTTTGTCAGAAATGTTGGGGGAGCAAATTATTGTATCTAAGGAAATGATTCATTTAAGCTGGGATGCAGGCACAGAATTGCCTAGACGTAGTGAAGTTCTATAAGTTTAATGCTATTAGCTGCCAAAGAAAGCAATTACTAGAAAATGAAAATCAAAAGCTAAACCAACCTTAACAGAATTATTGAATGTAAAGGAGATAAAAGAATTGGAGGTAGGATTTTCAGAAAAAAGGCAAGGAGCAAACTACATAGAAATTAATGGAATATGTGGGAATGATGCGTGCAAAATAATAATCAGGAAGAGTGAAACTTCAGGGAAGGCAGGAGTTGAGAAGTCTAAGTAATGTTACATTTGATGATTGAGAAATAAATCATGTAAATATAAAGCACGAAAAGGGAAAATCTGTGTAATTCGTTTTTTTTTTATAACTGTCTACCCATGTCACTGTGTAATACTTGGAGTTGGTGTTAGAGAGAAGCAAAGCATGAGAGATGAATCTTGACCATGCTGGAAACAAAGTTAATTTATAATCAGAGACTTGATCATAAATCTTTGGAGCAGCTAAAGCTCTCCATGTACTACAGTGTACTAGCACTTACAAAAATGTGTAGAGGGTTGAAGTGTTTTATGGCAGTCTGTAAAACATTTTGCACTGCCACACAGCATCCAGAAACTGTTCCTTTCAGTGAGTGGCTTAAACTGTTATTAGACACTTCACTCTGCCTCAACATTTTGTTTTGGGTGACAGCAAAGTTCTACAGTTCTGTGGCTGCTGTTTTTTGGTGGCAACCTCCAAAAACTGATATACTGTTGAGCAAGAAGAGCTTAACAGCACTGAGAAGTGTTTAACAAAACTTAACACACCTTTATTTGCATAAGAAGGGTGCTTAGCAAAGTTGGTTTTTCCCCCTAAATTCAAACCGTAATAAGTCTCCATGTACTGTAAAAAAAAAAAAAAAAAAAAAAAATTGTATTGTAAATTAATTTTTTTTTACTTCATTTCAGAGATGTTCTTTATTTTCACTGATTTTTAATTTGTCAGTTCATGTTTGATTAGTGTAGATACAGTCTTCTGTTATGCTTCTCTGCTTTGGCACTTCAGTACTTGGCCTTACTCTAGCCTTCAAGGTTGGTTTAATTTTGTACTGCTTGTGATTCTTCCAAGTAGGTGCCCACTGCAGAAGGCCTTTAAAATCCAATCCAATAGATATGTGCTCCCAATATCAGTTGCTTTATGGGAAGGCTTTCTGCAGATAATGCTTGACTGCCCACTTTCCACCTATATTTGAATGACCTTTCAACCCAACTGCACAATTTTTTGTGCAAGTTGAGCAGGTATTTAATTTTGTATTATTGTTTTATCTGCTTGTTCTGTGTCAGGAGAGGTTGACCTTGGGAGTACAGGGGCATGAAAGTATGTTTTAAGAATGCAGCAGAGGACTACATTTTTTTCTACTGCATTTCAGTAAAGACAAGTTGATAATAGGGCAATTAAGGACAGAACACTTTTTTTTCAAGGTTAAATGTTGATGTTTTCTAAAAGCAGGCAAAAGGTTTTTACATTTTGTTTGGGGGGTTTTAAAAAAACGACATCAGTTGTAGTCATTTTCAGCTGTCTGGGACAAACGTTCCTATTAGGAGGGTTAAACTTGATTATTTGAAGATGTACATTAACTAGTTATAGGGGTGTGTTTGGTTTTTGAGGGGTTTTATTAAAAGAAAACGTCTTTAAAAAAATGTGACGTAGGTCTCAATGCTGTTAAAGAAAAACTGTATAAAAGATTAACTTGCCAAACATTATTGGGTACATTTATTTAACATTTGTTTACCAGGAAAGTATGACTTGGAACGAGCCAATTTTCAGTGGTGGCCCAGAGAGAAATGCTCCAGACATATGTTTTTGTAACGTGGGAGGAAGCCAAAGCACCCAGAGGAAACGCACATGACTGCAGGGAGGACATGACAGACTCCACACAGAAAGCACCCCAGCCAAGAATTGAACTGAAGAATCTCTTGCTGTAAGGTGACAAAGCAAACCACTGCATCACTGCACCGTCTGATCTATCACAAAAGCTGGAAATGCATTTTAAAAAGTTGCCATATATAATAGGTGGGAAAAAAGATGTTTTTTTTTCCATAATGGCAACACTTTCTATATTATCTTGGAATGTGAATGGTCTCGCAGGTATAGACAAAAAGGAAATATTAGGAAATGAACAGTGCAAATGTAATGCTATAGGAGACCATTTTGGAAAGAAATGACCGTGAGAATTTGATAAAGGATTTCAGGATGGGTATTTTGCAGAATATCAGGAAAAAAGGAATAGAGGAATACTTCTATTAATTATTAGAGGAAACTCCAGTAGTGATAGAAGAGGAAAAAAGATGATGGCAGATTTGTGGTAGTAAGGTGCTACTTGCAAGGGATGACAATTATGCTGGCATGTATTTGTATTCCACCTAAAACAGATGTTATGAAGTTTAAAATGTTGGTAGAAATAATCCACTTTCAGCAGGGAATATCACTTATTGGTGGGGACAGAATTTTGATTTGCAGCAATGAGGATGTGTATGGGGGCCTGGAAGGAAAAATGTAATGAGAGAGAGAATTTCTGAAGAAATGTATGAAAGATGGGAATTCAGTAGTAGGAACTTTGAGAGAGTTTACATATTCCCCGAGGTACAGTAATTGGGCTAGACTAGGCAGAAATTATATTTCACATGAACATGTGCATTTATTTGAAAGGTTCAACACATGTCCAGTAGCTACTTCAGATCATGTATCAATAATATCTAATCAACACAGGACTGGAGAGAGGAGATTCTGTCAGTGAGGGATGACTACAGTTAAGAATATAGACAATGGGTAAGGGGGGGGGCTGGAATTTATTGGAGAAAACTACCAAAGGAACCAAGGTATTATGAGCAGATAACTAGAGAGGAAAGATGATAGAATGGGAAGACGCCAGGAATTTGTTTGGACTGCAGGTTGAAGATTGCCTTCCATATCAGGGATTGATATTGATGTGTGGGCAAAGAGAAAGAAATATGGGGGGGGGGGTCCTGGGCAAAGGACCAGCACTGGTGGAGTTTTTAGTAGACTCTAGAATGGAGGCTGCTGTTAAGAAAGGAATAATTGATAGAGCATATTAAATATTGCATGACAACTGTGGGAATCAGAGGAGGTTAGAGGGGACTGGTAAGAGAGAGACTGGGTGGGCGGTTCACAGAGAAACAATGGAAGGATATATGTACGTCTCCCAAATATGCAACAAAATCTAGAAGATTGAAGTTTTTTGCTTGGAAATGTCTGCATAGATATTTCTATACCCCAACTAGACTCCAGAGAATTTTTCCTCCGACAGTGGATGTTGGAGATGTGACGTGGAGGAAGGGAGGTAATTTGGAACATAATTTTTGGGAATGCGGCGAATTGGGAGACTTTTAAGGATTTCTTAAGGGATGCACTGCTGGAGATGCTGGGTGGGCAGATTGGGCTGAATAGGGAGATGATTTTTCTGAAATGTGATACAGAATCGGAATTGCCTAGGCATGTTAAGGCCTTACTGTGTCTAACAATTGTGGCTTCCAAAAAAGCAATTCCTAGAAAATGGAAATCAAAATCTAAACCAACTGTACTACAAGTAGTGAATATAGTAACGGAGATAAAACAACTGGAACTGAGATCTTTGGAGAAAGGTAGGAGCAAACTACATAGGAAAAATGGGTATTGTGGGAGCAATACATATAAGGGAGGAATGAAGTTTGAGGCAGCAGGACTTAAATGAGCTGTGTAATGTTTGAAAAAGATTGGGTAGATTGTAAGTGATGTATAATGTTTGTAGTTGGCAGTGTGTCAGTATGATTTGTGATGTAAAATGCTTGCTTTCAACTATGATTGTATCACAGTGGTTTACTTTCATTTGTATAAATGTATAATTGCCTATGTAGTAAGTGATGGTTTAATAAAGATGTTCCTTTAAAAAAGGCAGGAATTGAATAATTTATGTAATGTTACTTAGCTTATATGTGAAGTGTTTGTTATCTTAATTATACTGTGATTACTTTTATATAAATGTAAATTTGCCTGTGTCACAATTGATAATTCAATAAATGTGTTTGGGGAAGATATTTAAGATAAAAATGCAGGGTAATGGAGTAAAGATGAGACATTACCACTTTCTCCACCTACCTGTTAAAAAGAGGGGAATTTAAGGAATAGTTAGTGGAAATTATTCAAGAATTATTGGGGAAGGTAGAAATTTATAGCTAGTGAGTGGGATAGAATGAAAGTGGAGTTTAAAATTAGGATAGAAATAGGAGATCTGGTTAAGAAGTAAGAATTATTTAGAGGGGCTGACAAAGGTTAAAGAATTACAGAACAAGGACAATCTCAGAGAACAAGAGAAGGCACAATTTTAGAGTGCTACAGAGAAGAAAAGGTGGATCATACGCATGAGTGTAGACAGATTGCTGTTAAACTGTTTTTTGATAGCTCCAGAGCACTAAAACATTTAGCACAACACACTAAGTAACAAAGTAGAATTGGGTCATTGCCAAACGTAGAGAGCCTATGACAAAAATAATCAGAGATCCTGTGGAGGTATTTGAGATATCTCAGAAAATATATGCAAATTATGTAAAGCAGAGAAATCAAGAAAATGCAGAAATTAATATGTTTATGGAAGACTTAAATATGCCAAGGTTAGAAGTTGTTGAGGCTCAAGAATTAACAGTTGAGATAGGAGAAGATGAGATAAAAATGGTGGTGTATAAACAATCTGCAGGAAAGTCTCCGGGAATGGATGGTATTCTGGTGGAATTTTGGAAGCTAAGAAGAAAGAAAGTGATAAAGATCTGGAAGGTTTTGTTTAACAGTATTTTAGGAGAGGGTGGCACCAGTATCCTGGAGAAGTGTGATAGCTGTAATACCTAAAGATGGTAAAGACCCATCAGATCCAGCTTTATAGAGGGCCATTTCAATTTTAAACTATGATTATCAAGTGTTTGTGTATAGTAGCTAAAAGAGTGGCATTGGTGATACCATAATTGATCTGGATCAGTGCGATTTTGTGGAGGGGAGGCAGACATTTCACAACATTAATATAACAATGATCCAGAGGGAAGCAGAATGTAAGAAAATACTGTTGATTTGTTTCAATACTGAAATACCATTCAGCAGAGTAAGCTGGGATTTTATGACAAGGGCAATGGAAGCATTTTCTGATTCAACAATGTGGTTAATTAGAAGGATATATGAAGGATTGGAGGCAAAAATCAAAGTGGGAGGGTTCCTCTCTGATAAGTTTCATCTGAACAGAGGAACCAGGCATGGATGTTATCTTTCCTTGTGTTATATTTAGAACCACTGGCAAAGAAAATAAGGGACTCAGAAATTCCAGGATATAATTGGTATGGTGTTCAATAAAAGTTGGTTTTATTTGCAGATGATTTTTTTTGTACCTGATGGGACCAGAAAAGGACCTCTCAATGTGGCATAACATTCTGAGACTGTTCTGTTTTTTTTTCCAGAA
Organism: Protopterus annectens; assembly: GCF_019279795.1. Lineage (NCBI taxonomy): Eukaryota > Metazoa > Chordata > Ceratodontiformes > Protopteridae > Protopterus > Protopterus annectens. The sequence goes on from NC_056749.1 coordinate 259,973,557, forward strand.
TATAAAATTAATGAAAATAGAACAAAGGCTATAGATATAAACTATGTACCCACACATTAAACTTTTCAATAATGCCCATAGTTATGGGATATGATAACATGAAGTATTTAGGCATATGGATTAAAAAGGAATCTACTATGGCAGCAAAGGATATGTGGGAAGAGACTAAAGAAAAGATAATACAAAAACTGAGAAACTGGAAGCTATTTCTTGTGGACATGGATAGCAAGATGCAAGATGTAAAAACATGTTTAATCCCTTTTGTTTTATATATGGGTCATTCATATTTTTGTCAACCAGAGAAGTTGTGGATATCAATTAATAAAGAGCTAAAGGCTTTTATATAGGAGAGGAAGAGTCAAGTGGGATAAGTTGAACCTCCCTAGAGAACAAGGTTTAGGATTACCTGATTTAAAGGGATATTTTAGAACTACACATTTAAGGCTCTTAAACATAACATAGTCAGAAAGCTACAATTCAAAGTGGAAAGGGATGATGAAACAAGGGGGGTTAATACAAGAAATAAGGAAAGAGTGGAATTTTTAACGCAGATCCTTAAGCAGATAACAGTCATATAGAAAATTATATTCATAAAGTAGTGGAAAGTATACTAAGAACTCTGCTAACAGTGGTATGGAGAAAGGAAGGAGAAGCTGTTGATAAGAATTTCTGAAATTAGGGGGTTCGAGAATATGCAAGAGGGGGGGCTCGAATTTACTGGAGGAAGCTGGCAAAGGAGCTAAACTATTGGGAACAAATAGAGAGGGAATGATAGAATGGGAAGAGGCCAAGAAGACATGCGGTTTGCAGTGATTGCCTTTCCCATCAGGGATTAATAATCCAAGAGTAGACTAAATAGAAAAGACTAGGGGAATCATAAATGAAAGACTTTCACTGGTTAATTTTTTAATTGAATCTAGAATGGAAGTTACTGTTAAGGGATAATTAGGACATGTAAAAAATATTGCACAGTAACTGTAGGAATCAAACAGTGGAGGTCAGAAAAGATTGTGAAATGCATATCTAGTCTCTCTTCCCAAAGAAACAATGGGAGGATGCATGTATGGCTTCCAAATATGCAACAAAGTCTAGAAGATTTAGTATTTTTGTTTGGACATGTTTGCATAGATACTTTTATTCTCCAAGAAAGGTTTAAAGGGTTTTCCTCAGATTGCAAATGTTGGAGGTTTGATGAGGAAGGGAAGAAAAAAGGTAATTGGGAACATATTTTTTGGGAGTGTAATGAGTTGGCAGGCTTTAAAAATTCCATGAAGACTACTCTGCCAGAAATAACTGGGTGAGCATATTGGTGTAACTAAGGATAAGGAAATGATTTTTTGAGCTGTGATACAGGATCTGAATTGCCCAGGCATAGTTAAGGCCTTAATTGTAATTCTGGTGACTGCCAAAAAAATTACTAGAAAATGGAAATCCAAGTCTAAACAAACTATACAAAGTAGTGAATATTGTAACAGAGAGAAGAGAACAAGAAGTGGGATCTTTAGGGTAGCAGTAAATTACGTAGAAAAAAATGGAACTGTGGGAACAGTACAGGCAGAAAATGCTTTGGAGGAGAAATTAGGTTTATGAGAAGACAGGAATTTAACTATTTATATAACGTTGCTTTGATTATATGGTGTAGAATAATATATGTGATGTATAACGTTTGCAAATGTGAACTTGTTAATGTGGTTACTTTTGTACAAGTGTAAGTATGAACCTATGAACCTGTGTCACAAGTGATAATTCAAGAATGGTGTTTTTTTTATGTATCCTTTAAGCCTGGTGCGTGATTTCATGACCTGAGATAGCAGGAGTCGTGCATGCTTTGCAACACAGCAGTTAGACTTTTTATAACTCATCTGAGCTAAGGGTGTCAGAAGAGTAAATCCCAAAATGTTTGTACACTGTAGAGGGCTTTTTTTACACATCAGTTCACTTGGAAAGCGCTTATCTGTTTGTTTTCACTTTTGCAGAAAACCTGTAATGCATAAAGGGAATTATTGCAAATGATTTCAGATCTACATAAATAACTTTGCTTTCAGTTTTCATAATTTATTCTAAAACAAGTTTGACATTTTGCCATACAGGTGATATGGTATCTTCTTAGAGAGGTGAGCCCAGTCCTTTTAATTGGTTTTGTAGTGCATAATTTGTTATAATAGATGTTTACCTTACTTGTGTGTATTTTTCAGAAGCTTTTTATATGCATTTGATTCGGGAAAAAGTGTGCTGCTTTTGTTTTGGTGCAATGAACAGTCAGTTTCATTTCATTTGATCTGTTCATCAATGGTGTATTTGTCTGCCTATTCATAAGTTGTTTGCATTGTTTTTTTTTTTTTAACCAGTTAATGTTGTCCTTATTCGGTTACTATTACATAGTGGTTTGGGTTAGAGAAGAGCTAGGTAAGGGTTAGGGAGCATGGATGTGAATTTACCAATGCCAACTCAGCCATCCTGGGAGGAGATGATGGGTCCAATAAACTGAAATAGGCAATACTGGGGGCATTGGCTTGGAACTACTATGCTGGTTGATGGTACACCTTAATACTGTGTATTAGCAAAGAATACACATGGGAGGGCATTGTGCTTATGCCTGCCACAAGGGTGAGGGTAGGCCTAATGAAAATGTTGTCATTGCCTGTATCTGCATATGCTGGTGAAAGCACAAACCATTTCTGTAGTGGCTTGCATGATGGTCTCCTCGAGTCATCTCTTATCCTGAGGGTGGGCAATCCCCAGTAGTGGGGAAACAAATGGGCTCAAGACAAAAGGCAGAGATGGCTGGTTGGCAGGCTCGGGGAGGGAATACCTAGTTTAAAAAAAAAAATGAAAGCAGACTTTAAAGTCCTAATGTGCCAGTTCCTACAGTTGCTTTAAATGTTTAAGCCTTTCTTAACTTGTGTAAGTGGATGTGTGTGTGTGTTTGAATATTTTGAAGTGCTGCACGTATTACATTGATTTATTTTCATTTTTTTAGATTAAGTCCACAAATTATTGGATAATCTGTATTAATCTTATGGGTACTTGGTAAGATTCTTGTCCCCTTGTGTTGACATACTTTTCACTTTATATATAATTTCTCTTTTGCAGAATTGGTCGCCATTCCAAATCATTGGACATCCAGCGTTTTGTGTGTGCTTTGTGTCAGGGTCAGCTAGTTCTCCAGTCTTCCCGGAAGAATGGCACTCCTGCAAGGACAGAGTTAACACCATTTGCCAAATATGTGAAGGACAACTATGGATCTGCCAAGAAAGAACTTGTAGGGACAAGCCATGCTGAAATTATGAGAAAACTGAGTGCTGATTTTGCTAAAACGCGTATCAGTGGCTTATGAAGTTTTCTTTGAGGCAGTGAACAGTTTTCAGTTGTCTGTCTCATCAGGGATTTGAGTCTTGATTCTTTCCTCTCTAATTGTGTATTCTATGCAAACGACCAGTTTGAAAAAACTCGAGGTTAATTTTACTGTGAAGGTGGAATGCATAGATGATCCAGGTGTCAAATGTTTTTGTTTTGTTTATCACAGCACATTCCTAATTAAAGGGGCTGCTCAACCAAGAAAAATAATAGTTTGTATATAGTCCTTAAATGTACAATTAAATCTTAAACAGAGATGGCTCTTGCATTTTATCACAGAGGTAAAAGTTTCTACATCTTGATGTCATATTACAGTAGCTTGGATTGTCATCTATTACCTAGGACCCAACCCTGGCTAGATAGCAGCACCAGTCTGGTATCTGTGTAAGAGGGCATACTTCTGCTGGGACATGTGTATGAACATGTACACACATCATCCAGTTCTTTCTTACCACCACATGGAGAAGAAAGTGCAGTTTGAATTACACTATTGGCATTTGCACTTCTTTCTAAAGGTTTGTCTTTGTTTTTTTCTAAACTTTGCAACTTGATATAGACTTCTAAATAATAAATGTAGTTACTACACCTTAACCAGGAATGCCCTTTGATTGTGAATTTACAGGTAATTGAGTCTTGCTGTAGCTAAACATCCTGATTGATAGGGCCACTGTATGAAGATGGAAAAATCTTCATTTTCAGAACTGAGCAGATTGTGTGATGATGGGAGCAAGCAGGTGACATCAGCTTGGCTATCCTGGGGGGTGGAGGATCCAGTCTGCTCTAATTGCCACCAGCAAATGTAAGCTTTTACATACCAGAATGCAGCAAAGACTAAGGATGTGGGCTTGGTGTTATTAAACCAGTAATGGTAGTCATTGAATGTGTGTGTGTGTGTGTGTGTGTGTGTGTGTGTATGTGTATATATATATATATATATATATATATATATATATATATATATATATATATATATATATAAAATAGGTCTACTACGGTTGATTGAAAACTCGATTGAAAATGAAATTAGTAGAACCACTTCACTGAAAGCTCATTTGACTGAAAACTCACTTGACTGAAACGCATTTCGTTGAAAGTTATAAATGGCCTTTTCCCCACTGTAGTGCGACCCTGGAGTTAGTATATAAAGTAGGGGGAGCGTGGGGGGTCTCTACCCTTTCCTGCTTTATAAAGAGCAGATCCAGGGAGACACTTTCTCCTCTAAGTCTCTGAAAAAAAAATCAGATTATGGGGGTAGTAGAGAAGAGATCACTTAGAGCTGTCAGCAGATCCCCTGCCCTTGCTGCCTTGGTCATTGCACCACTACCTTACCATAAGAGAGTGCATCATTTCAAAGAGGAAGAAAATAAAACTTGAAGGCTACCAAAATTATTTTACACATTTAAGTGCAGATTTTTCCCTAGTTTTCTAGAACTCATTACCTGTCACAAGTCTTGTTAGTTTAGTCATCTGAACCTCTGTATATCTCAGCAGGAAGTACCAAATTAATTTATTGCATATATATATATATATATATATATATATATATATATATATATATATATATATATACACACATACACCCTTTTTTCTTCTGGGGAGGTACTGGATATATTCTTTGATTATGCAGTGTTAGGATATCTTTGCATCAACAGAGAAAATGCTATTATCTTCACGGCAGGTTCTCTTCATTTTCAGATCACATTCTTAACTTGAAGAAAAGTCAATACTTGGTGCCATACATTTTTCTACTATGTTTAGTTATTTGTAGTTCAATTCAGCCAGCAGGTAGAAAGTGCCAGAAACATTGTGTTAAGTAACTTCTGTGAACTATTTTGCACTGAGTGTTGAAGGTACAACTACATTCTTCAATTCCCCATAATTCATAAGAGTTACTGATAAGGAACCACTTGACCAGGGACAGTGTTTCACCTAACGGTCCTCAACCGCAAGTTGAATCTGACTGCTTTTTTCCCCTGTTGACTTTGTTGTAAAGGGTACTCATGCAAGCAGCTTTTTAATTTGTCCCATCACTGGTGTAGTCAGACCCAGTAAACAAATAATCAGTTTATCATGGATTTTCCATTCTTTTAATTTCCTTAACATGTCAGGTCTTAAGATTTTACTGCAGTTGATCACAAGCTTCCATAAAGTCCAGACGAAATATGTTGCTTCTTAAAATCATCAGTGCATTTGTACCTAGATGTGGCATATCTGGACACTTCCAAAATTGTTTAATTGTACATCAATAAAGTTGCTGACAGAGGAAGACCCCAGATGTTTTTGTTTAAATGTTGCAGATGGCCCCCAAGAATAGCCCATTTTTTTTTCTTTATGTAGTCAAAATATAATATCGGATATCCTTTTCGTTCTTCCTCATTGCCTGGTCTTTGATCTTCCTCTGCTGCATTTCCAAGACTTATGATCAGAGTCTCAAGGCCCTCCCTTTCCCATAATGCATCATACCTTCTCTAACCCCTCAGATCTTTGCTGCCAATGTGTCCAGATGTGGTCCTGAGTCTCTGTTTCCTAGGCATTGGATAAGTGCTTAATTAGCTTTACAATCTCTAATTTTTTGACAGGTTGCAATAAACAATTTTTCCCTTTTGCTGTTAACTGTAGTGTTATAATTGTTCTCCTCCCCTCCTTATAGTTCCTTGCAGGCCAGGAAGCTAACCTTCCTCCTTTCGCTTCTTTTCTGGTGGTTTTGGCACTTTCTTCTCTCTACAAAAAAAAATATATATTTTTTTTCTTTCTCCAATTTCTCATCCAGTAACTTTAAATCTATTGTGGTTAGGCAACTATTATTCTTGAATCTGTGTGTGCATGAGTGTGGAATTAGAACTATGTCAGACAAACCAGTGTGGTTCAAAAGGTGCACTTTTTATGGCACAAAATCCCAAATTCGGATGCCCACAAAAAGTGCGTCTTTTGCCTGGGGTCCTAGTCATTTGAATGGTGACTGTAGTCTGTGTAGCCTTCAATCCTCTGGCCATCTCAGACAGATGGAACAAACTTATTTTGAAGGGACTGTTACGTTCTTCTGGGGCTCAAACCCCTTTGAAGCAATCCAGTTCCAAGGAACTAAGAAGGCGAGCCCTTTCTGCCTCCCCGAAAGCTTAGTCAAACCTGCCTGACAAAAGGCCAAAATTTTCAGATCCGAGCAAGACAATCCGTTTTGGATCAGACAGCTTCAGATCCATCCAAGATTAAACCTTTGGATCCTAGAGCTCCATCAGATCAGAGCATGAATAAATTCTCTTTGGATCAGGGAACATCGTCAGATCCAGTGGATAAGATATTGATTTCTGGACGTTCCACTCCATGTAGGGCAACCTTGGATCCTAAGGCTTCGGATCCATTGGTTCAGAGCCATACACCAGTACGTCGGAGCATACGGTCACCTCCCTCTCAGATCCTACAATCTCCAGCAAAATCCAGGCATTGTTCAGAATCTTCCTCTAGGTCTTTTCTGAGGTTTTCCTAAGCAGATATGGACAGGAAAGTGCAGAGTTTCCTTAAGGCTCAGATTCTGATGGAGTTTTCCCATCTGAGATCTGCGATAGCTCCGACACTTGTATTCCTCTCTTATCTGATCCACTGTTTTGGGACCATAGGATCTGGGTGTCCCTAGAGAGTTGATGTCAGAGCTGAGGAAACTAGCAGTTAGGAGACATGCCTGGATGAGGCTTTGTGATTTTGCAGAACCCTTCAAAGCATCTTTCATTAATGCCCCATTTGATGGTTCCTCTCTCTTTGGACCATCAGTTATAGAAACACTTATCTGCAGCGATAAGAAGGAAAGACCTTGTCTACAGTGGGGATAAAGTTTTCCACCCCTCAGAAAACCCACTCAAGGAATCAGCAAGGTGGGAAGAAGCTTGGTTTCAAGAAACCTGAAGGACCTTTCCAGGATCTGTGCAGGGATGCTTCCTCCAGAGGCAGAGGGGGGAAGGTTTCAACATTAAGCACCACCCCAGAGGCAGGGGGGGATTTGCAAAATCAGGGCTTCAGGGAATGTTTTCCCGATAAGCCCTGTCACCACTCCTGAAGTGCTGCCTGACTGGCTATCTCTGGAGGCAGTTGGGGAGTATTCTGTCCTTGCACCTAAATGCCTGGACAAACAATGGCCGAGTGCTAAAAATAATATCCAGAGGTTACTACATTCCCTTTTCCCCTTCACCTCCAAGTCGCAGGAGAACTCCCCGACGTGCCATCCATTCAGCAAGCGTATGCCACTCAAGTTCTAAACCTAGAAAGAGTCTTCCAAAAGGTCCCAACTGAACAAACAGGATACTGATCTTATTCTCTCTTCTTTTTGGTGCCAAAGAAAATGGGGGGACCCAAGAGAAAATCCTAGATCCCAGCAATCTAAACCAATATGTCAAGAAGTCAGTGTTCTGGACGGTTACGTTCCAGTCCATTCTTCCACTTCTACGCAAGGATGGTTAAATGTGCTCTATAGACCTCCAGGATACATGTTATCATATCAACATGAACAAATACTCCAGGAGACACTTGCGCCTTTGGCTGGGAGCCCGTCATTACCACTTCAGAGCACTTACCTTTGGACTCATCACAGCCCCCGGGTGTTTACCAAATTTATGGCAGTTGTCGTGGCTAACTTGAGGCTAAAAGGATTCCAGGTATTTCCATGTTTAGATTGGCTCCTTACGGCACTAACAAGGCATCAATTTATTCAAGTCGGGGATTACCTAGTCCAGATCTTCAGTTCCCTTGGCATCTCAATAAATCTGAGAAAAATCAAACCTGACTCCTGCACAGAATCTAGAATTTATAGGAACACAATTGGACACCTTAACACAAGTAACTTCATTACCTCTACATCAAATAATTTTTCAGACAACAAGTTCAGGTCTTGATTAATCTCCCTTCTCCCCCAGCAAACTTAGTCTTCTGAGCACTGGGGTCTGTGTCAGCGGTCATCATTTTAGTACCCATGACCAGGTTTTTTTATTCAAGTTGTACAATGGACCCTGGCTTTTAAGTGGTTCATTCTTTGCTAATCTGTCTGCTCCTATCAAACTGACTTCAGTCTGCAGAAGCTATATCCGATGGTGGATGCAGTCAAATGATCTGTTTTTGGCCAGGCCTTTCTCTTCCCCACCCCCCAGTAGCCACAGTGACCACAGACCTGTCCCATTTGGGGTGGGGAGGACATTACCAGGGAAAGATGGTCCAAGGCACTTGATCCTCCACTGAGACCAAGTTACATGTCAGTGTCCTAGAGATGAGGACAGTTCTTATAGCGTTGCAAACATTTCAGGATTTCCTTCCCCTGGGGATGATTGCAGTTCACATAGACATGTCAGTAGTCTGGTACATCAACAAACAAGGAGGAACCCAATCCTACACTTTATGCAGAGAAGCCATGATGGTTTGGAAGTAGGCAATCTCTTCAGACTGCTTTCTGATTGCAACACACATACTGGGGAAACCAACTGACAGACTTAGCAGATCCATTCTGACTCCTTACAAGTGGTCCCTCAATCCATCAGTAGCAAACAAGATTTTCAGCCACGGCCTTTTTGCTTTCCCCCTGAACAACAAATGCAACTAATACTTTGCTCTAACTCCCCCCAAGGGGGAGTCACTGTGGGATGCTGTTGTCTACGATTGGCCCCCTTAACTCCTTTATGCTAACCCCCCCCTCTTCCATTGATTCCAAAATTTCTGCAGAAAGCCAGCAGGTTGAAGAGTAATCCTCACTGCCCCCCTTTTGGCTTCATCAGGTGTGGTTTCCCTTCCTATGGTCTCACCTCAGGTATTCTAGATCCCAGTCAGGATCTTAGCTCTGACCCATCAGAACACCAGCACCTCTATCTCCACATCCTCAGATTGACTGCATGGTTCCTCCATTTCCACTAATTGTAAGAAAGTCTGTAGGCTAGCTTCCTTAGCCCATGACATAATTTTAGCTTCCCAGAAGGCCTCCACAAAAATGATATATAGCAGTAAATGGAAAAGGTTTTCTATATGGGCCTCTAAGGAGAATAGTGATCCTTTCTCGTTGCCTACTATAGCTATTCTCCTTTTTTCTGAATTCTCTTTTTCAAGAAGCCAGTTTCCATACTATAAAACCTCCATCTAGCCGCAGTTTCTAATTTCCATGCAGGAAAGGGGTTGTCTTCTGTTTCCTCATCAAGATTGTATAAGGCTTTCATGAAGGGTATATTTTTACTCAAGCCTCCAATAAAAGGACCCTTCTTCCCCTATAGGATCTGATTGCTGCCCTTCAGGGCCTTGTGCAGAAGCCCATTGAACCAGCTAGCAGTTGCGATGTGAAATATCTTTCCTGGAAAACTGTCTTTGTGGTAGCCATCACTTCAGTTAAGAGTATCTGAACTTCAGGCCTTTTCAGCCAAACCTCCTTGTATCATTTTCCTAGACAGGATGTCCCTACAAATCAACAAGTCCTTTATGCCTAAGGTTGCCCCAGAAGCAAACGTGCATCAGTCAATTTAATTGACAGTTTTCTTCCCCAGTTTTTCTAAAAAGGAGAATATATGTTGCATCCTTTCAATGTTGGTAGACCATTACATTTCTTCCTTCATAGAACGAAGAAGCACAAAGTCTGACCAGTTTGTTTCCTTCTCTCCAAATCGTTTAGGTCAAGCAGTATCTAAAATCCCCTTGACTAAATGGATTACAAACTGCTTTTCTCTCATTTACTACCAGAAAGATTTTGAATTGCTTCGATCTCCAGAAGCCCGTTCTTCCAGATTTGTGGCTACTTTGTGCCTTTTTCTTTAGAGCCTAAATTGATGGAATCTGTGCTGTAGCCACTTGGGCTTAGTCTCATACCTTTGTCTCTCACTACAAATTGGACATCGTCTCCAGAAGCAGGACATCTTTTGGTTACACAGTGCATATCCTTCCTTGAGGGTCACCCAGGAGTTACGTAGCTGGGGACTGTTGAGCCAGCAGTGGGGAAGAATGAAAAAGAGAACATCAGATTTATAAGTTATGTACTTAGCATAACTTGGTATCTGTGTTGTCTATTTTCATTCTTCCTCACATCCCTCTCATCCATTGTCTAGCCTATCTTAGGAGAAGTTACCTGGAGGTTTTACAGAACCCATAGGTTCCTGGTTTTGGCCCTGAATTGTTCTATTTTACTGATATTCTGTATGTGGGGCAGCAAACTCGATTGAGAGGTTAGAGAGAAGGTATGATGCATTGTGTGAGAGGGATGAGCTCGAGACTGTGATCATAAGTCATGGAAATGTGGCCAAGTCAGATCCAGTGTCGGATCAGAGACCCAACAATGAGGGGGAAGGATGAAAATGGACAACCCAGATACCAAGTTACACATAACTCTTAATTGTCCTCTTCCATTAGTGTGTAATTATCAGCACTGTGTCAACATGGGTAATTCAGTCATTCATTCTCCAGCATTTGCTCCAGTATTCACCTCATTTACCTGTAGCTGATTTTGGAGTTGGCACCAAACTTGAGGTTGGTACATGAGCAACTGGAACATTTGCCTGAGATCTTTATCTTATCCTTCAGAATCTAATAATTACTATAATGCAAGTCCATTGACAGTTACATTTGTGCATCATCTCACTCAGGGGCAGTATCTGAACCAGAAGCACCCTGTAATCACTGAAATGCTGGTTGCCGATCAGTATGTTAGTATCTAAGCCATCACCATACCTACTCAGAATGAGCATTAAAACCCTTCGGCATTTACTCGTCAGTATTTGACTAATAAGTATCTTAGGGTTATAGCTGAGCCATAAATGAACTGTGCAAATAATTTTTTGATCATTAAGCAGTCAGCAAGGTAAGGCAGCAGTTTCCTTTATTGTGAATTTTTACAGGTCCCTGAATGTACCGCCATTTCCTCAAATGGCTACTGGATTTCAAGGGACTGCAACAGATGAAGTATATGTGAAACGTACATCGTATGTGGTGCTGTTAAAGCGCAATAGAATTTTTGTGCAAGTGTAGCATTCTAAATGTTTACATTGAATGCATTTTTATGTACATATGCAGGATGTAAAGCCTGTATATATTTTTGGTGCATTGTTTTCTAGTGCATGGTGATTGTCCACATTTTGGGAGGATGTTATTTGATAGGATTGAAATACTTGCTGCTATTTAAGCAGTCATCTATAGCACTCGATGTTTGTATGTGTTTATATAATATGAATATTATGAAGAATGATATACATGCACACACTAAAATTTCATTGTGAAGTTTATTGTACAAATAACATCTCTGATTTTTCACCATAATCTGAGTTAATTTTTCAATTTTAGTTGAAAATAAAGTGTTTGGTATAAATCATGTCTTTGTTGAAAATCTGTTATTTTCTCTCGTGCTTTCCTTCACTATTCTTTTAGTCTAGTTTTAAAGACCATTGATGTTAGTAGTTGACATTAGACACTGCCCATCCGAGTCATGTAATGCCCAAGAACAGTCACCTCTTTTTGGTTTATTTTCAGAAAATGGGCTTGGAGAAGCAGAAGACCCCATTGGCTAGTTAGCATTCCAAAGCAATAAGTTAATGCAAAAGGAGAAGCTGAAAAAAGTGCACTTATTGACAAGCGTAATGGACATGTGGTCTAACTAAAACCTGTTGTCACCACTATTACCTTCTTTTATTGCTAATGACTGCTCTTAAACAGGACAAGTAGAAAAGTGCAAGTAAAAGAAGCTCTCTTTACATTTTTCTGTGAATATTCTTTGGTTCATAGGTTAATACTAGGCTAACTGCCCTTGCGAGCCATTTTAAGCCTAACCAATTATCCCTTGTGAGACTCGAACCCTGCACCTTGTGTTTGAAAGGCAAACACCTTAACCATTAAGCCACCCTCCCTAATAACCAGCCCTTGCAAGTCTTGAACCCAGGACCATACACACCATAGCCATGGTGATCTACCACTAATCCATCTGAGCTACAGGTTTTTTGAATCAACCACAGCTCCAGAAAAAAGGAACTGGAGAAGAAAAGTGTGTGCAGGAGACAGTTTACTTTCCACATACTGCTGCTTGCACTTTTTCTTCCTGTTATGCTTTGTTTTTTTGTTTTGTTTTTTTTTTTAAGCTGTGATTTAGTAAGTGGGGAAAGAAACACAATAGAAGTAACTGCAGCTGTAGCAGCAGTTAAAATGATGCTGTATTAGCTGCTATGAGGTAAATGCGCATATGATTTCATAACTACCTTTTTTTTTATTAAACAATAAACATTTTTATTAAATTATGTATAACATAGGCAATCTTACATTTACATAAAGGAAATTAAACCATACATACATAATTTCATTTACAAACATACATTACAAACCATGATGACACAACTATAGTTGCAAATATACATTACTTGTATATCCAGTCATTGTCAAACAATACCTAGCTCATTCAAATCCTGCCTTCTTTTAAACCTTGTTCCTCCTCTGCATGTATTGTTCCCACAGTTCCCATTTTTTCCTATACATTTGCTCCTACTCTTTTCTAAAGATCCCCATTCCAGTTTTATCTTATATTTGCTACTTCTAGTACAGTTGGTTTAGACTTGATTTCCATTTTCTAGTAATTGCTTTTTTGGCAGCCACCATAATTAGACTCAACAAGGCCTTACTATGTTTAGGCAATTCCGATTCTGTATCATAGCTCAAAAAAAATAATTTCCTTAGTTACACCAGCTTGCTCACCCAGTATCTCTGACAGAGCAGTCTACAGAAAATCTTTAAAGTCTGCCAACTCATTACACTCCCAGAAACTGTGATCTGATGTGAATTTTCATTCTTCGGTAATTATGTTCGGATCTGACTTTGATCTTATTTCCACTTGTGGCCACTTGAAACTCTTGAACTCCTCCCTTATCCCTAACATCTTCAGATCTCTCTGCCGCTTTTGCAAAAAGACTTGGTTGCTGTGAGCTCACAAGCAAATTATTTCAGTTAAGTTTGATATAGCTTTCTTTCAAAATTTACATTTCTAGTTACCTCCCTACCAACACCCATGTAATTCCTATGTACAATAGCTGATTTTATTCTGTATTTTATTTTGCACTTTCTAGTGCATGTCTGATTACCATTGCTGGTACCCCCCCCCCCCTTTTCTGTTTGTCAGTTTACAGGGGGAAAAAGGATTTCTCTTTTTCCTTTTCTAGGTTGCAGACATTTCAGAAAAACCTTTAGGGGTTACAAATGTGAAAAATGTAGTCATAAACCTTATCTGTTGGATGCACATAATTGGTGTGTTTATTGTTTGGGCCCTGACCATCTCAGTGGATTGCTGTGTTTGCAGGTAGTTTAACTTGAGAGCGGTTGTAGACTGCAAAAACAAATTAATTTTGAAAGTCTGCTTCTCTCGACTTTTTCCAAAGCTTTATCTGGAATTCAACTCCTTGAATTTGACACCAGTGAGCTAAGAAAGAGGACTTTGGAGCCATCAGGCTTTTCAACTCCTTCCTCAGGTCTAGTCCATAAGCCCAGGATGTCTGACATGAAGGATTCAGCTTCTGACAAGCTGGCATCAGATTCCAGATCTGCTTCCATGGATCTAATGGCCTCTGATCCAAAGGCCCTCCCCCATACAAGGTATGCATCCTCCTTCTAGAGCCCCCAAACCTTATGCCTGTGTTCCAGATCCCCCTTTGTTGCCTCATTCTCTTGTTCTTCCAGGAACCTGACAGAAGCTGACAAGGATAAAATGATAGTTTCTCTCGTCACAGATCCAGATGGGAGTTCTTGTGGTTCCTACTCCTTTGGGTCAAGAAGCTCTTACCAGCTCTATAACTCCTATTATGACTCCTGTGATCCAACCGCTAGCTTTGCAGCCCTTGGATCTGAGTTTACTGGGACGCTGTCTCAGATCTGAAGATAATCATATCTTCGGCTCTGATTTCAGTCCACTGCCTCAGAACATGTTGGAGTGTGATGACTCTGAGCCTGGGGCTTCCCTGTTGGATCTGAGGCATTGGAGTCCACTCAGAAGTTGTCGGAGCCATCTCTGCCCATCAGAGCTTTGGCATTGGTCAGCTCTTCCCAACCTTTGCCTCAGGTGCACTGACTTCAGGTTAGAGGGAGCCAATGGTTTGGAAGCATGGCTTCTTGGCTCCACCAGCCTCCTTCTCCTCCCTGGAGAGCTCTGCATTTGAGGTGGTAGAGTTTTTTTCTGCCTCTGCAGGGAGGATTGTTCCACCCACCTCGGATCTTCCCTTTATATCCCGTGTGTTCCTGTGCTTTGAGCCTCATCATTCTACTCTGCAGGGACAGCCAACCCAAAGTCTCCAGGCTACCCTGAAGGGTATTTCCATTTCTTCTGATATTGTTCTGGAGCATCCCACCACTGTCTCCCAGGAAGACAGTGTAAGAGGGAGGTACTTGAACTCCCCTCAAGAGTCTGTCACTAAAGATACCGATTTGGATGAGAGGGGGACGGTCCCCAAGATCACAATCTGATGATGTCTCATTTGGAGACATCCTTCAGATCCTTAACAGAAGGGTGGTTGGTCTACCAATAACCCTTCCCAAGAGGAATCTGTATTCCTGGAGGCCTTTGGGTTTGACCCTTCTACCTCCTGGATGACGCCGCCTGCCAATGAGCTCATTGACTGTCTCAGGGCAGGCATGGAAGGAACAAGACATGGTTCAGCCAATACCCAAAAGTCTAGACCTGATTTTGGCACTACCTGAAGGAAGGGAGTTTTGGAACAAGGGAGTACCAGTAGATGCCATGGTTGTGGCAGTGGTCACCAAGAATGAACTCTCATGGTACTGCTGTCCATCCCCCTAACAGAGTCAGACCTCAGACTTCTGTGGTCTCACAGTAGTCTACCCAACAGTCCATTACAAATTTATTCATGAAGCTCATTTCACATGCAGCTGATGATACCTCAAAGACATCAGGTTCAGGCATTTCAATTAGGAGGCATGCCTGCAAGCATTTGTGTGATTTTTTGCAGACCCCTTCAAGTCCTCTTTCGTCAGTGCATCCTTTGGAAATTGTTTGGCCCTAAAGTAAAAGAAGCACTCGCCAGGTGCAAGCAAGATGAAAAGGCCTTCTTTGCAGTAGGAGTACATTTTTAACCCCTCAAAGAACCTTTTCCAGGAATCAGAGGAGGTCAAAAAAATGTGACATTTGTTGACTGGGATTGTCTGAGCTTGCACCCTTTTTCAGCAGAGGCCTGGGGAGAAAAGCTCCACAGTACAAATTATAAAACTGCAATAAATTCAGAGTACAATTTATGTAAGTACAGATTTCAGACTACAAATTATACAAGTAAATAAACTGAGTACAAATTGTCCAGATATTAAAGAATTAACAGGCGTAAAGTAAAAAAGAAAAAGCTACATACAAAGACATCAGGAAAAGATATTGGGTTGCAGTACATGTTGGAGATCTTGGAAAATGATGCAATTCAAATCAGATAAGTAAGTGTTGTGGAGGTGTGAACGAGCAAGCTGTCAAAGAAATGCAGAATAATGGGTTATTGTAGAAATAAACAGCAAGATAGAAGAGGTAGTGGGTGTGTGGAACAGGAAGAAGTAGGAAGGAAGGTTAGGGAGGGAGAAAAGGAGAGGATGAGAGAGGGGAGGGAAGATTTCAGGTGGGATGTGTGCAGGGATATCTCCCGGTACTGAATAGATAATTGCTGAAAGATGTCCTGAATTCATGGGCGTGGGTGACATTTCTGAGGACCACGGGAAGCTTATTCCAAGCTAAACTGGAAGGTAACAGTACAGGTTTTTTTTACAAAAGATTTTTTAGGTTTGTGAATTTGTAAGAGAGATTAGAGCTTCTGAGGGTGCATGGTGGGTTATAGAGGGAGACTGGAGGGAGTATGCTAGGACAGGAGGAGGAGGGCTTGTTTAGGATAGTGTGGATGAAGAGGAGTTGAGTTAAGAGTTGGTTGTGAAACTCGAACCAGCTGAGTAATTGGGGAGCAAGACAGTGGTGGTGTTTAGGAGAGAGGTTGGCTGCAAATCTGGCTACTTTGTTGTATGTGGTTTCATGTTTGGATAATAGGGAGGACTGTAAGCTGGTAAGAATTTGACAGCTGTAAAAGAGGTTAGGGAAGAAAATAAGCCTGGGCAAGTGAAAATCTGGTGTTGAGGGTAAGAAACATTGTTTCTGTAAAGTAGGCCAAGCTTTTGTTGGGTTTTCTTAATACAGTGGTGTACATGGAGGTCGAATTTCAGTTGGTCGTCTGATCACTTTAAGAAGTTTTGTGTGGGGTTCAGGTGCGACAGTGGTGGTGTTTAGTGAAGAAATGGTAAAAGAGGTTTTAAGGTGGTAGAGAGGTTTGAGTAGAAATAGGAGTAGTTTTATCTTTTTAGGGTTTAGTGGAAGTTGGTTATTAGTAAGCCAAGTTTCAGTGAGGTTTGTTTGGGTGATTAAGTCATAGGGGTTGTCAGCGAAGGTGATAATGGAGTCATCCGCGTACTTTGAGGGACGAGGACAGGATGTGTAGAGTTGGTTAGTAAAAATGTTAAAGGGGGCAAGGATTGAGCCTTGAGGGGTACCCACTTTTATGGGGAGAAAGGGGGATATAGAGCAGAGAGCCATTTGTCAGATTGCTATATTTTAGTGAGGTAGATGGTGAACCAGGAGAAAGTTGCAGGGGAAAGATTTAGTTGAGAAAGTTTGGAGAGAAGGATGGGGTGGAAGACTGTGTCAAAGGCTTTGGAGAGCTCAAATAAGAGGCATGACATTCTCTCTGGCTTGGGCGATGGAGTTAGTAAAGGAAATGAGAGTGATAGTAGTGCTGTGGTGAGGGTGGAAACCATGCTGGGTAGGGGAGATGACGTTTTCTTGAGTGGGATAGGACAGGATTTTTTGCAATGTTCAAGAAGTTTGGAGAGGGGAAGGGAGTATGGCAATTGGGTGATAATTGGAGAGTTCTACAGAGTTTTCACCTTTGTAGTTGGGTATAGTGTGGAATTTCTTTTAGGGAGTTGGGACAGTGGATTCACGGCTTGAATGGTTTGAGGATGGAGACTGGTTAAGTTATGGAGTTAGCTGCAGCCTTTAGGAAGACAGATGGAAATTTGTCAGCGGATGTAGAACGTGGTTTGTTTGAGAAGAAGCTTTTTGATGTAGCTAGTAAGGATGGGTGTTAGTGAGAAAGGGCAGTTTTGTAGTAAGGGAGTGGAGAGAGTGAGGGATTGGTTGGGTTGGTAGTTGGCATACGTTTGCTGCTAATGGTTTTGATAAAGTATGTATTGAAGACGGAAGCAGTTTCTTGAGGTGAATTATTAGGTCAGGGATTTGATGTAGAGGTGTTTCCGGGGTGGAAAATTTGACCGTATTCCAGAAGTTTTGGGGTTGTAGGGTTGAGTATTTAGAGGTGTGTGATAGAAGTTTGGAGAGGGGAAGGGAGTATGGCAATTGGGTGATAATTGGAGAGTTCTACAGAGTTTTCACCTTTGTAGTTGGGTATAGTGTGGAATTTCTTTTAGGGAGTTGGGACAGTGGATTCACGGCTTGAATGGTTTGAGGATGGAGACTGGTTAAGTTATGGAGTTAGCTGCAGCCTTTAGGAAGACAGATGGAAATTTGTCAGCGGATGTAGAACGTGGTTTGTTTGAGAAGAAGCTTTTTGATGTAGCTAGTAAGGATGGGTGTTAGTGAGAAAGGGCAGTTTTGTAGTAAGGGAGTGGAGAGAGTGAGGGATTGGTTGGGTTGGTAGTTGGCATACGTTTGCTGCTAATGGTTTTGATAAAGTATGTATTGAAGACGGAAGCAGTTTCTTGAGGTGAATTATTAGGTCAGGGATTTGATGTAGAGGTGTTTCCGGGGTGGAAAATTTGACCGTATTCCAGAAGTTTTGGGGTTGTAGGGTTGAGTATTTAGAGGTGTGTGATAGAAGTTTTCTTTTTATCAATGTTTGTGTTTTTTGGACGGCTTACGGAGTTGCCTGTATTTTTGGAGGTGTGTGTGAGACTTTGTCTTAAACCAGAGTTTCCATGCAGAATCTCTGTTTTGTATGAGAGAGAGAGGGTAGTCTTGAGGGTGAGCTGCGAGATTTGACTCTGACACTACTGGGATTGGCAAGGAAGTTTAGAGTGTTAAAGATGGGATTTGTCGCTCATCCCTCTTTACCCTGCCTGATTGTCATCTATACTAGTTTGTTTATAGGCTTTATTGCATAGAAACACATCGGGATGGATAGCAGCTTTACAAAATATAAACAAACTGATTTAACTGACAGACTACACAAACATTAATGCTTACATCTCGACAGCTAGCTACAAAATGGCAGTCAGGCTTGCACGTGCTCATTATTTATACACTTTTGGAAGCCTCTAAAAAGCTACTTAAAATTGTACACAATGATATACAGAGTTGAACTGATGAACAGCTTTATTGAGGGAAAGGTGTGCGAAGAAGGACCGGTCTACTACAGAGAGTTGTTGAAGGTCCCAGGGTTTAAGTTGGTTAGCTTATGGCATTCCTTGAATTTTTGAGGCCTGGTTAGGTGGGGGAAAATCTTTGGACTCATTGAAGAGTGGTCTAATTGGATCTGGAAGGGATTCAGGGTAGTGGTATAGGTAAGGATGAGAGGCAAGAATCCAGTCAAGGATAAAACTGATGTTAGTGGGTTTGTGAAGAAAAGTGGGAGAAGAGAAGTTGGATGTAGCATTGTAGGGTTATGCATGTAGTAGAGGAGTTAGAGGTAAGGGAAAGCCAAATGATATTAACATCAGCTAGAATAATAGTTTTGTTCGGTATAATGTTAACGATCCAGTGAAGAATCTGTTCAAACAAGGGTATGTTGTCTCCAGGGGATATATAGATAGTGGCTATTGTAAGGGTTTTGTGGTTGTTTAGTTAGCTATTTGCCATGATGAGTTCAGCTGGGTAAAAAAGGTGGGGGCAGGATTGTTTAGGAGGTCTGAGTACACGACGGCTATGCCTCCATCTTTTTTATGTGCTCTGTTGAGGCATAAAATGTAGCTGGGGGAAGAAATTAATTGTATGTTATGTGGTTTCAGCCATGATTTAGAGAGAGGGGGTCTTTTCAGGCTTGCTAGTTGTTGCTGAAGCACCTACCAAGGGGAGAAAATGCTGAGAGAAGAAAAGGAGCCACTTTTGTGATTTTAAGTATTTTCTTCTGATTTTTTGTTAAGTTTTACTGCTTTGCAGCCTACTTTTTGGCATTTTCTGGCTTGCTAAAGTTTATATCTGTAACAGTAACAGTACTTGGAACACATCTAGAGCCTGTGTACTGCATTTTCTGTGTTGCACTTGATTTAAAATCGTTTTTTTCTCTAAAAACTACATTTTACCTGATTTTGGTCTAGCACTCAAGTGTGGGGTCATTTATTGCACTGTGATTATTTTGCTGCTTGTGTATCTCTGCTACTTTTAAACTACAACAAAAAGAAAAAAAAAAAAACTTGCTTTTTTCCCACTTTCTGAAAGTTGAGAAAGTTCAGTTACAGATTTGCTGTTCTGAACTGTTTGGAAGTTTCCAGAAGGCCAGTGCTTGCTTGGGCTAAAAGGAAGTCTCTGTGTTCACCAGTGGGAGTGGTTAACACTGAACAGGCCTGCCTGTCCCTGGAGGAGTGGTTTCAACCTAGAAGCTGTAGTTTTATTGGCCATTTTGGGTCAATTCTAAACTCCTTGATCTCTCTTAAAACTCTACAACTCTCTTTTTGCGTGGTTTTGCGCACTGAGCATCGTCGGGCAGCACCGCCTAAACAGGTTTAAACTTTTCCAGGCTCCACAAAGTCTGCTCTTCACTTTTTCCCCTTAGAACTGTTCAAACTCTCAAAGTAATCACTCTATTCTCTTTCTAAAGCCCTGCACTTGCTCAGCTCTTATAAGGAAACGCTAACTAACTAAAGCACTACACCCTCCTTGACTTCTCATAAGTGTTAGACTCCTGATTGGTCCTTCCTGATCAAGTGAAAAATCAATTCCCTTCCCTAATCTGATCAGTAAAAAAACAGTTCCCTATACTAATCTGGTATGTCCAAGGGTCAGTTTCAAGATTACTCTCCAGTCCAGCTGGTGAATCTGGGAATTTAGAGGCAATGTTACAATTGCCTTATGTACACAGACAACCCTCTCCTCCTTCCAACAAA
Source organism: Protopterus annectens (assembly GCF_019279795.1). Lineage (NCBI taxonomy): Eukaryota > Metazoa > Chordata > Ceratodontiformes > Protopteridae > Protopterus > Protopterus annectens. The sequence goes on from NC_056749.1 coordinate 259,993,981, forward strand.
CTCTAATACATGTGAGAGATGCAGTTACACAGCCAAACTGGAGGCAGAGCTCTCTCAACCCAAGACTGACACAGTCAGTCAGGAGGAAAAGGTAACCACCCACACCACAAATCCAGTCTCACACAGACCTATTGCATCTGTATACCCAACACATAAAAACATACTCGGAGGCTCTAAGTAAAAATCTGCCTAAACAGCAAAGACCTTCTAAGCAGATATCCAAGCAACAGCCACCCATCAACAATACCCACAAATCACATATCTCACAAAATCAGTGTGCCTCACAGTCACAGCCCTTAAGGCCAAACAACACACCAAATACACTTGTTATAGGGGACTCTATTGTCCGGCACACTGACGTCCTGCTCACCAGACTGAACAAGGAGAAGGTCACTGTAAGCTGCCTGTTGGGTGCCAGGATCCGCCACATAACTCAAGTACTCGGGTCACTCCAAAGTAAGTACAAGTATGACTCAGTCATTGTCCATGCTGTTGTGAATGACCTGAGACGTACCTCCCTGGACTACATGAAATGAGACATAGAGGAGCTCTCTGACCATGTAGCCCAGGCTGGTATGACCCTGACCTTGAGTAGCATCTTGCCTTCACCAAGAATGATGCCACAGTATAAAGACAAAATGATCAGTTTCAACAATTGGCTAAAGTATTGGTGTCATTCAAAGGGGATCCAGTGTTTGTCAGCCTGGGATGACATGCTCAACAAGCCACGTTGCTTCACTAGGGACGGCTTGCACCTGTCACCCTTAGGCTTTCATATACTGGCCAAGGCTCTTGCCACCCCCATAGTGCCTTTTTTAGGCAAGGCTCAAAGGACAAGCCCACCTCCATAGACAACCCAAGGATAAAAAAACTAAAGGTAATGCTACTCAATGCCAGAAGTCTAAACCTCAAGATGCACGCACTCAAGGCTCTCCTCAGTATGGAGAAAATCGATGTCTGTGCAGTAACAGAAACCTGGTTCAAGGCTCCTGAGAGCACCCCAGCACTACCAGGTTATAACTCATACCATGTGTTTTGGCCCCAAAACTCGGACCGAAGCACAAAAGGAGGGGGAGTATATGTTTATCAAAGATACCTACACCTCCAGGTTAGTGGCACTGTACGAAGCATCGGAAACCATCCATGTGCAACTAATACAGGGCAAAACTGCCTTTCAGTTTGTAGCCTGCTACAGAACACCCTCCCTATTACAGGAACCCTACTTGGCATTCCTGAGAACACTGGAGAAATATGAAGGTCTCTCCAGACACTATGTTATTGGGTGACTTCAACTACCCAAACATTGACTGGGAAAACTACTCAAGCCGAAACACCCTTGCCCAATGGTTCCTTGAATTTATAAACTCTAACACAATGGAACAACTGGTCACCACTCCCACAAGAGGGAACAACATATTGGACCTGGTCATCACCAACATGGGGAATCTGTTCCACACCAGAGGTAAACCCCTCATTGGTAAGATCAGACCATAAACAAATTTCACTGGACATCCACATCCCGTCCCGACCCCCAGCCAAGGAAATCACTGTAAAGAATTTCTCAAAACCCAACTTTGCTCTTCTCAAGACTGAGGTGGAATCCTTCAAAGCCCCTGGGCCAGAGGATAATACAGCCCAATCCGCAGAATCCTTTACAAATGCCTTCTACGAACACCTGCAGGAATGCATGGATAGTGCTATCCCAAATAAAACCAAGACTCACTCCTTCAAAAACAGGAGACCAGTCTGGTGGACCTCGGCCATAAATAAGCTGTACAACAGAAGGAGGAAGCTACTACATGACAGCAAAATCCCAAAAAGGGAAGGCATCTCTGATCAGTATTAGCAAGAAACTTCAATCCCTCATAAAATCATCAAAGGCCAGTTTCGAAAGAAAAATTGCCCTAGACACTGAAGATGATCACAAGGTCTTCTTTAGTTATGTCAGGAACATGGGTGAAAACTCCCAGATATGCTCTGAATTGTTGCATAACGGTACAAAATATACCGAACCTACAGACATAGCCAACATCCTGACAGACAGATTTAGTGCAAACTTCTCCCCCCCCCTCCTCCCCAAAGGAGCAAATGCCTATCCCAACTGAATGTAACCTCCCTGACATCACAGATGCACAGGTGAAAGCTGCCCTCTCCAAAGCAAAAAAACACAGCATCTATGGGACCAGACGGTGTCCCAGGCTGCGTCTTACACTAACTCCAAGAAGAACTGAGCCCTCACATTAAGTCACTGTTAAAACTTAGCCTTACTACAGGATATGTACCCAAAGAATGGCGTACAGCTACAGTGGTCCCACTCCACAAAGGTGGTGGCACAGCGGACCCCGGAAACTATCGCCCCATAAGCCTGACTAGTCTGGTCTGTAAAGCTATGGAGCATATTCTCATAGAACTCATAAACAATTGGGAGCCTCCAGACACTGGACCCTACCCAATTCGGTTTAAGGGCAGATCTTGCCTCTTAAACCTAGTTGATTTCTTTGAAACAGTTACCAAAGCCATAGATGAGGGCAAGGTAGTCCACACAGCCTACCTGGACCTCACAAAAGCATTCGACACAATACCCCACTCGGGCATCATAAATAAGCTTACCAGCTCAAAAATCAACCCCTATATCACAAGATGGGTTGCAAACTGGCTCAGAGATAGAACCCACATGGTCAGAATCGCAGGTGCCGTGTCCAAATCCAAAGCAGTTACAAGTGGTGTCCCACAGGGCACAGTTCTGGGACCTCTCTTGTTCGGTATATACTTCTCTGAGGTTCAGGCTAACACTGGGGAATTATGGCTGACAAAGTTCGTAGATTACTGCAAACTGGGGGCCATAATCGAATCTCCAGCTGACACAAGCATCCTCCAAAAGGGTCTCTCAGAGACGGATGCTTGGTGCCAGAGCCACGGCCTCAAGCTAAATGCTAAAAAGTGCATAGTCATCCCCTTTGGGAAAAACAAGGTGCCCACAAATTACCACATAGGTGGTAATCCATTAAGTACGGAAGAAGTAATTAGAGATTTGGGGACCAACGTAGATAGTAATCTCTCCTTTGATAATCACGTTGCCAAAGTGGTTAGAAAGAACTTCTATATAGCCCACCTTATCACGAAAGGGTTCGCATCTAGATCAAGAGAGGTCTTTGTGCCCCTCTACTTGTCAGGCCCATAATTGAATACAATGCCCCTTTTGGGATATACCTTACCCGACACCTGCAGCAACTGGAGAGACTCCAAAAGTACCTCACCAAGAGGATCATGGGCTACAAACAGATGTCCTATGCAGCTCGACTAAAGAAACTCCAGCTCTACTCAGTTGCTTACCGCCTACTCAGAGGCGATCTATGCCTGATGTACAAAGCCATGTCAAACCCAGAATTAAATGGACATGCTCCACCTCAAAAAATCCAAGTCCCTTAGAGCTACACGCTCCAGGGACCTAAACCTCGGCACAAAAATAAATAGGACATGCTGGAGGGACAGATTCATTTCCCAGAGGCTCCCCTCACTCTGGAATAGAATCCCAATTCATGTTAGACATAGCCCCTCTTCAAGCGAAATTTGGACACATGGATGGGAAATCGCAAATTTACCCCTGGGATCTCTCCTTTCTCCCTGCTAGACAGAGGTACAGTAAACTAATCTTAAAAGGGTACCTTCTGTGACCTACTTTACAGAGGCACAGTAGGCTAATCTAATAGGGAGGCGGAAGCCAAATATACTCTGGCTAGGCTTATAAATGCCCTAGGGCAGATAGCCTAGTATCTACCTATGAACCTATGAGAGAATGTTAGAGTATTGGACTATCCAAGAGTAAAATTCTGTTAAGTATGCCGTGAATGTTGCTTGAGTAAAAAGAGGTGTTTCAGACTAGAGTTGGATGCTTCCAAGAGTGTGGAAGTTGTGTTGATGGGAGAGGATGAGTTTGTAATATGGACCTAGATTGGGATGGAATTAACCTGAGAGTTGAAGGATGTTGCAGAGGTGGAATAGTAGTGGTGTAGTGGGGTAAGGTGGGAGAAAAAAATGTGGTTCAAAAAGTCCCGGGGCACTTTACAAGATCCCCATGGAGTTAGTTCCCCAGGGGCAGAGGCGAAACTCGAATGGAAGATGTCACCCACTTGGCAGAGGAGGTTCGCACAACTAAGAATTTAGAGATTATTTCTGTGACTTGACCCTACCAGTGTTTCTGAAAGGAGGCCTGGCTGTCCATCTCTGGATGCAGTCAGAGTAATTTTTCCCTGCACAAGAGAGCCTGGAAAGGCCCTACAAAAGACACACTGGTGCAAAGGATTATTTCCGGAGGTTATACAATTCTCTTGCCCCTACCCATCCCACCTGTATTCAAAATTCCCAATGTTCTACCCTGTCAGTGGAAAGCAGCAGCAATCAAAATAGAAAAATTGCTAGAAAAAGTCATCTAGCAGGACCTACCAGACCAGATAAAATCCAGAACTTAAGTCAAGATTATTTTTAGTGCCAAATAAAACAGGGGACTGGAAACCAATTTTGGATCACAGCTATCTGAACAAGTCAATTTAGCACATCAAGTTCTGAATGGTCACTGTTCGGTCCATTTTGCCTTTCCTGCACAAGGATTATTGTAGATGGTCAGGATGCATATTATCACATAAAAATGAACAGGTGATCCAGCTCATTGCTACGCTTCCAGCTGGGAGCCAGTCATTAGCAGTTCAGAACTCTGTCCTTTTGCCTCACCACAGGCCCCAGGTTGTTAACCAAATGCATGGTAGTAGCAGCAACTCACTTCAGATTGCAGGGATTCCAAGTGTTTCTGTACCTGGATGACTGGCTCATAACCACCCTGACCAGGATATATTGATAAAAGCCCAATATCGGGTACTGACTTGCTCCCTACTAGGGATAACCATAAATTACAACAAATCTTAGCACTATCTCAGATTTTGGAATTCCTAAGTGTGATCTTTAACACTGTATCCATGACAGCCTCTCTTCCCTTGCAAAGAGTCCAGAATATCTGATTCCAGGTCAGAAAGATAATTCAAACTTCCTCAATTTTAGCCCGCTTCATATTACAAGCCTTAGGATCCGTGTCTGCAGCGACAGTTGTCCCACTGGCAAGATTTCTTATGAGGATTTTACAATGGATGTTAGCAACTCAATGGTCCATTTTCATCAGGTTATGTCTACTCAGATGAAAAAAATTGCCCAAACGCGCAAGACATGTATGTGGATGTGGTGGTGGATCTGGTTCTACAAGGCTGTCTTTCATTCTAGCTCAATCCATGGCCATAGTGACCACAGATACATCCCAGATTGACTGGGGGGGGGACTTCCTGGGAAAAAACAGTCCAAGGCAAACAGTCCCTCGAAGAGGCCACCTTGCATATCAATGTCCTGGAAATGAGAGCAGTGCTTTGTGTCGCAGGCTTTCTGAGAGTCTTTCATTTTCAGGACTGTTGCAATTCAGACAGACAATATGTCCATGGTGGTGTACATCAACAAACAAGGACAAACTAGATCTTACCACTTGTGTTGAGAAGCTCTGAGTTTAGCAATGGGTGATCTCTTCCAACTGATTTCTGATATAATCGCATACTCTGGGGAAATCCAATGTGATAGCAGACAAGTTGATCAGGTGGTCTCAGCAAGAAGGTGGTGGAAATGATTTTTCGCCAGTGGGGCCAGCCGTGCTGCGACTTATTTACATCTCCCCTAAATAAGTGCAGCAGGTTCTTTGCCCTAATCCCCCGACCGGCAGTGTCACCAAGAGATTGTCTTAAATGATTGGCCCCCCAGTCTCCTGTATGCCTGTCCCCCAACTCTCTTAATCACCATGTTCCTACAGAAAGCATCCCGGCTGAAGAGCAAAGTCATCCTTATTGCCCCTTACTGGCCTCGACAAATTTGGCTATCCTTTTTTTGGCCTCATCTAGTCTACTACTCTTGGATTCTTGATCCATTTACAGACCTTTTTTGTCACCTGACAGACAATGATGCACCCAGATGTCTCGAACCTAAAACTGACAGCATGGTTTCTTCACTTCCATTGATAACCATACATTATTCAGTCTCTTCCCCTGTCCATCATATACATTTGTCTTATCACAAAGCTTCCACAAGAAAACTGTACAGAAGTAAATAGAAGAGTTTTTCTCTTTGGGTGCAATCGAAGCATATGCACCCTTTTTCTGCACTAGTGCATATTCTCCTTGAATTTTAGCAACAATATTTCATTAAGAAGCCAGTTCCGCAACTATTAAAGTACAACTAACTGCCATCTCTAATTTTTATATGGGGATTGAAAACTCATTAGCTACATGAAAACTTTGTAAGGCCTTTTTGAAGGGTACCCTTTTTTTGAGACCCCCTTATAAAGATCCAACTCAACCATGGGACTTAGATTTAGTGATACAGGCCTTAATTCTTTCTCCCTTTTAAGCAGCATCAAAATGTGACCTAAAGTTTTTGACATGGAACACTATATCTGAAGTAGGTAACTTTATTTGATCATCAACCTGTGGGTATTGGATCCGAGCTGGCAGCTTTCCAAGCTAGAGATCCGAGCTCCAAGCTCCTCCCTCTTATCCATAATACCCTGCTACCTCCTCCCAATCCTCAGATCTTGTTTGCTGCAGCTTTGTCTGGCACGACATTCTTGAGCTTGTAGCGTTTAGGCGATTGTAAGTAGATTTCTCAATCTTTCTAGATTTTGTGTGTGCAGATAGTATAATTCCCTAGTTTAAACCTCTGAGTTTTACCCTTGTAGTTTAAAGCTAAGTGAACCCTTCCCCTTATAGTGTTTGTGTGGGCGCATGTGTGTGTTAGTTTAGAAATCATGGCAGAGGCCCTAAAGGCCATCTTTTCTAAGTACACTGAGTGTGGCCATAAGCTTTCCCCAGCAGATGGCCACACTCAGTGCATTCTCTGCCTGGGGGTACCACATTTATCATCAGGCTACCAAATTTATGCAGCCTTTAACCCCCGGGCCCTGAGGGATAGGAGGACTAAGCTGATTCTGGCGGTTCTCCTACCCGCAGAGTCTGCTTCCTCCTCCTCTTCCTCGGTGGCTACAGCAGCGGCTGCTCAGCTTGCTGTCCCCTCTTCCTTGGCTGGGACTCAACCTCCCACCTCTTCCCAAGGAGAGATGAACTCAAAAGATGAGCGAGGGAAAAAGAGAGGCATAGAAGCCACAAGCGGCGGGCCAACTCGGCCCCGACTGCTAAGCTGCTCTCTTCACCCCTGAAGTTCTCCGGGCCTTCCTCCCCTCTGCTCCATTCCCCACGTTTTTTGCCGGAGGAGGAGGCCCGACCATCTTAAAGGTCATCGCGGCGGCCCTCCCGGCCTGCTTCGGTAGCTTCCTCTAGGTCAACCTGTAGCCTCTCCGACGCAGATATGGACTGGATGATGCGTCATTTCCTCCAAACCCAACTGCAGATGAGTGCTGCTGCTCCCCCCCCCTCTGGGGGGGGGGGGGATCGGCCACACTTTTTCCCCAATAGCTCCTTTTCCGATCCACTATCGGGTTTCGGAGCCTTCGGATCTGAGGAGTCTCAGAGTCAGGGCTGATGGTTATCGCTACCTTGATGCCGGCCATGCCCTCGAGTTTGTCTGTTCCCCTTTCGGATCCGAGCTCTCGAGGTCAAGAGACGTGCATCGGATCCGAGGGGGCCAGTGTGTCTTTGGCTGCGTTTCAGTCGGAGCACACTTCCCTCTCGGGTCCGAGAGCTTCGGCTCCGACGCCAATCCCCGCGCCGGATCCGAGGGTGTTAACCACAGAGCCCAGAGAGATCGGTTCACACTCGGTTTTCGAAGTGGTGGAGAAGTTCCTCTCGAGAGGTTTGAGACCCCTTCCTCTTTCTTCGGATCCCGCCCCCACTCCCTTGCAGCTGGGCTTGTCTTCCGTCATCCAGTCCCAGGGACTGCCTGTGTTGATGCCCCAGCCCATTCCACTGGTGGAACACGACCCTGTTAGTGAGCCCTCCTCGGACAGTCCCACCGAGGAGGTCCCTCACAAACGTAAGTGTAAGAGGAAGCACTTGGACCCCCCTGAGTCCCTCACGAAGACACCGATTTGGAGGAAGGGGAAGGTTCCCCCAGGTCACCCCCGAGGATGTCTCCTTTGGAGACATTATGGAAATGCTACGCCTAAAGGGGGGGTGGTCAGCCCAAAAACCTTCCTCGGTTGAGTCTGTGTTCCTGGAGGCATTTGACATAGGCCTGTCTACCTCTTGGGTGTCCCCTCCGGCTGACCCCCTGGTTGACCTCATCACTACCAGGCCATGGAAGGAACCGGATACTGTAGAGCCAATCCCCAGGAGGCCAGATAGGATTCTTAGTCCCCCTGTGGATAGGACAGCTTGGAGTAAGGGTTCCCCGGTAGATGCCATGGTGGTGGTGGCAGCCATGAAGAAGGAACTTGCCCAGGATAGTTCCTTGATCCATCTCCCTGATAAGGAGTCTCGGACGATGGATCGTATCGGGAAGTGGATGTTTGCTTCAGCTACTTTTTCCATAAGGGCGCTGAATTACTTGGCCCATGTAATTAGACTTCAGCAAGATCTGGTGAAAGAATACACTGAGTCTCCCCCTGAGTCCATGTCAGCCGAGGACAAACGGATTTTTCTCTGCTTGCATGGCCACTCTGAAATCTGTTTCAAACACGTCTATGCGGCTACCTTCCCATGCCACGGAGGGGGCCGCTAGAACCAGCGGATCCGGCATCGCCTTAAGGTGTCACGCCTGGCTCCGGCTTTGTGATTTTGCGGAAAGTTTCAAGGTGTCCTTCGTGAGCACACCCTTCGGCTCTACCCTGTTTGGGAAGACAGTCTGCGACACATTGGTTCAGAGCGAGAAAGACTGGAAGACGCTGTCTGCCATTGGAGTCCACTTCTCTGCTCCTCAAAGGTCCTTTAACAGGAACCAGAGAGGACAAAAGATGTGGTTCCGGAAGTCTCAGCAGTCCCATTACGGTCTGGACCCTTCGTCCTTCAGGGGCAGAAGGGGACAAGGTGGACACCGGCCAGGAGGCAGAGGGGAGCTGAAAATTTTGGGTCGCGGGAACCTTTTTCTGATCGACCCATGCAGCAGCCCTGAGAGGTTGCCCAACTGCTCCTCTCTGGAGGCAGTCGGGGGTGTTTTTTGAAACACTTGGCCCAATGGGAGTCCATCACAACAGACCGCTGGGTGCTTCAAATATCTAGAGGTTACTCAATCCCTTTCATAAACCTGCCTCCTCAGTCGAGGCGCCTCCCCGATGTTCCACCCAGAGGGAGGCTGCAGCTTTAGAGGTAAAAAAGCTGCTAGAAGAAAGAGCCATCCAGCATGTCCCCTCAGGCTAATCCGGATTAGGCAATTACTCCAGGTTCTTTTTGGTGCCAAAAAAGATGGGGGACTTAAGGACGATTCTCAACCTTTCAACAATGAACCTCTTCATTGCCAAGGAGAAATTCCGGATGGTAATGCTTCAATCCATTCTGCCCCTGTTGCAGGAAGAGGACTGGATGTGCTCCATAGACCTCAAGAATGCATACTATCACATTCTCATGGACAGGCGATCCAGGAGGTTCCTCCGCTTTTGGCTAGGGGCCAGTCATTACCAGTTCAGGGTCCTACCCTTCTGTCTCACCACAGCCCCCAGGGTGTTCACCAAGGTCATGGCAGTTGTTGCGGCCCACCTGAGACTTCAGGGAATACAGGTTTTTCCTTACCTAGACAACTGGCTCCTTACCGCCCCCACCAGGCATCTGCTCTGCTTAGCCAGGGATTGCTTCCTACTTCTAGCATCCCGATTGAGGATCACCATAAACTTGAAGTCATCCCTTCAACCAGTTCGCCTTGGAGTTCATAGGGGCCAAAATAGACACGCTTCAGACCAAGGCCTTCTTGACATCAGACAGACTTCACAGTTTGACCTTACATGTTTTAGCCCTTCTTCAGTCACCGGCCCCGTCAGCGGAGTCAGTCCTGAGGGCTTTAGGGTCCATGGCAGCAGCAATCAATCTCGCTTGCTTACTCATGAGGATTATCCAGTGGACTTTGCAGGATCAGTGGTCCATCCTTCACCACCTGTTGGACTTACCGATTCCTCTCAGCAGAGTTTGCAGAAATTCCCTCATCTGGTGGCTCCAATCTCGAGAGCTTCGGGAATTTTGACCGTTTCTTATGCCGCAACCCCAAGCCATGGTGACCATGGACGCTTCTCGCCTCAGGTGGCATTACGTGGGCAGAACTGTCCAAGGTACATGGACTCGGACAGAGACCATTCTGCATATCAGTGTTCTGGAGATGAGGGCGGTGCTTCTAGCGTTGCAAGCCCTTCATGCCTTTCTCCCTCCAGGGACTATTGCGATTCAGTCAGACAACATGTCAGTGGTATGGTACATCAAGAAATAGGGGGGACCAGGCCTTGCCCTCTTTGCCGAGAGGCCATGAGAGTTTGGGACTGGGCAATATCCACCAACCATTTTTTGTTAGCAATGCACATTCTGGGTCAGTCCAACATCCTAGTGGACAAACTGAGTCGAACTATCCTCATACCTTGCAAGCAGTCTCTGAATCCCTTAGTAGCGAAACAGATCTTCCGCAAGTGGAGTCAGCCTTGCTGCGATCTCTTTGCGTCGCCTTTCAGTGCGAAGTGCAGTGAGTTTTTTGCTCTAATTCCCCCTCCGGGGGAAAGCCCCAGAGACGCTCTAGTTCATGCTTGGCCACCCTGTGGTCTTTATGCTTATCCTCCTCTTCCGTTGATGATAAAATTCTTACAGAAAGCTCGTCTGTTGGAGAACAAGATTATCCTCATAGCCCCATTCTGGCCTCGTCAAGCCTGGTTCCCGTGCCTATGGTCTCATCTTATAGCTCCTCTCTGGATCCCATCCCAGATCTGATATCTCATCCTTCAGGATTGATACCCCTGAATCTGGTCGATTTCAAGCTCTCAGCTTGGTTGATCCAGTTCCATTAGTTGCTAGGATTCCTGGTATCTTGTCTGCAGTCAGATCTATCCTGGTAGCTGCGCATAAGCCTTCTACCAGGAAGGCTTACAATAGTAAATGGAAGCGTTTTTCCATTTGGGCATCTCATAGGAAATTGGACCCTTTCACTGTTCCCATCCCAGCAGTGCTTGATTTCTTATCTCATATTTTTCAGCAAGGAGCCATTTCTTCTACTGTAAAGGTTGAAATGGCTGCCATCTCCCATTTTCACACTGGGGACAATCTCAATCCCCTCGCATCCACCAAGATTTGCAAGACCTTTCTGAAAGATACATTCCTCTTGAGACCTTCTACTAGGAACCCCGTCCCGCCATGGGATCTAACTTTGGTCCTTCTGGCTCTGACTGGACCTCCTTTTGAACCTGAAGCTTCTGTTGATTTGAAATTCTTGTTCTGGAAAACTCTTTCTGGCAGTGATTACCTCTGCTAGAGGGGTGTCGGAACTTCAGGCCCTCTGTATTAAAGCCCCGTATCTTGTTTTCCATAAGGACAGGGTCTCTCTCAGGACTAACCCATCCTTTCTACCTAAAGTGGCCTCCGAGGCAAACATCAATCAGTCCATTAATCTTCCATTTTTTTTCCCTATCAAAACAAAGGAGAGTACAAACTTCATTTGTTAGATGTTCATAGACAGTTACGTTTTTATTTACACAGAACAGCTGCATTCCGCAAGTCTGATCAGCTCTTTGTCTCCTTTGCAAAACCCTTCTTCGGTAAGCTTGTGTCGAAGGTAACTCTGGCCAGATGGATTTCGAAGTGCATTCTGCTCACATACAAACTATCTGGTGTGCCGGAGCCTACAGGGGTTCATGCTCATTCTACCTGCTCTATGGCTACATCTGCTGCATTCTGATCGAGAGTTCCCATGGATGACATTTGCTCTGCAGCTACTTGGGCATCCTCTCATACCTTTATCTCTCACTATAAATTGGATTTAGTGTCTAGAGGTAGGGCAGCCTTTGGCTCTGCAGTGCTCCAGAATATCCTTCCTTGAGGACCTCCCAAGTTTTTGGTAGCTGGGGACTCTGTCCCACAGGTTGATGATCAAATGAAGTTACCTACTTCAGATAAAGAAGTTACGTACTGACCATAACGTTCCATCTGAGTAGGTAACTTCATTTGCAATTATGTTTTTACTTGCATAGTATGAAGGATTTCGGGAAAGCAGATCAATTATTTGTCTCTTTTGCGGATGCCAAATTAGGCAAGCCAGTTAAGAAAGTAACTTTATCTTAGATGGCTGACTTAGTATATTTCCTTTGTCTGTAATAAATTGGGCCTTTCCTTACCAAAACACCTCGGAGCCCATTCAGTCAGGTCCATGGCAACGTCATCCGTTTTTTTTTTTTTTTTTCCCCAGGGCTTCCATGGACGATATATGTGTGGCTCCTACTTCGGCAAATCCTCATACTTTTATTACTCATTATAAATTTGATCTGGTCTTGAGGGGAAGAGCAGCTTTTGGCTCAACTGTGCTTAGGAATATCCTTCCTTACAGTCCTCCCAAGTTTTCGGGTAGCTCGGGACTCTGTTCCAGTTGTTGAGGAATGGATGAAAATTGACATCCTATAAAGTTATGTACTCACCATAACGTGTTGTCCGCTTTGATTCTTCAACTTCCCTCCTACCAATCCCCTACCTTTATAAGTAATTGTTTCTGGAAGAATGAGAACTTACAAGGGGAACCACTGTTCCTTTTTTGAGCTCCTGGTATGCTTTTATGTTACCAGGGTACCATTTTTTCCTTTGATACTGTAAGCCACCAAACAAGATCTGAGGATGTTGAGGACAAAGCATTGTAAGAGAAGCTTGAGAGTTTAAAGTGGCCACGAGATAAAAAATAATGGCAGAGTGTGATCTGAACCCAGTTGAAGAATAAAAATGCACAACACAGATAAACGTTATGGTGAGTACACAATTTCTTTTTCCCATTTACTTATTTCTTCCTCATCACACCACCACCATTTTCTGTCTACCTGAGGAAAAATTCTTTGGAGTCTACTTGGGATGTAAAAATATGTAAGTAAACACTTCCAAGCAAACATAGCTAAATCTTCTAGATTCTGTTGCATATTTGGGAGATGCACATGTATTCCCCCATTGTTTCTTTATGAATTGATTATCCAATCTGTCTTCCCAATCCTTTCTAACCTCTTCTGATTGATTCTTATATTAATCATGCAGTATTTTATATGCTGTGCTAATTATTCCTTTCTTAATGGCAGCTTCTGTTCTAGATTCTACTAAAAACTCTACCAGTGCTGGTCTTTTGTTTAGGACACTCCCCCTTTCTTTCTGCTTGCTTATACTCTGATACCCATCCTTGATAGGGAGACCAATCTCTAACATGCAGACCAAATAAATTCTTGGTGTCTTCCCATGCTATTATCTTTCCCTCTCTAATTATTTGCTCCTAATACCTTGGTTCCCTTGCCAGTTTTCTGCAATACATTTCAGCCACTCTTGCCTATTGGCTGTATCCCTAATTGCAGTCGTAGTTTTCTGCTTCTGCTATGTCTAGGAGCCTTAACGATGTTGCTCTGAAATACCCCTTCAAATCGGGTAATCCCAATCTCCCTTCTATTGAAAGAATCATCTTATCCCCACTTGACTTGCTGTCTTTCCCTCCCATATAAAATCCTTCAGCTGTTTATTAATTCCTATCCACAACTTTTCCTCTGGTTGAAAAAAATACACCAGACCTATGTATAAGACTAAAGGGACTAAAAACATTTTACCTGCTTGTATTGCACTATCGATATCCATGTAACAGAGCTTCCATTTTTTTTCAGGTTTTGTATTATCTTTTGCTTAGTTTCTTCCCACATATCCTTAGCTGCCACACTAGAATAGTTTTTAATCCATACTTCTTAATACTTCATTTTATCATGCCCTCATAAATATGGATATTCCTGAACCAATTTGTGTGTGGATACATAATTTACTACTATTGCCTTTGTTTTAGCTTCATTCATTTTGTATCCTGAAAAGATCTAAAACTATCTCAAAATGTTCCACAACACTGTAATCTCCCTTTCTGTTTTTTGTCAGGTATGAAATATTTGCAAATAGAGCCACTTTTCTTCACTACCGTACCAATTATATACCTGAATTTCTGAGTCCCTTATTTTCTTGCCACTGGTTCTAAATATAATGCAAATAATAAAGAGGAAAGAGGACACCCCTGCCTGGTACCTCTGCTCAAGCAGAAATGGTCAGAGAGGATCCCACTTACTTTTATTTTCACCTCTGATCCCTCATATACCCTCCTAATCAACCTTATAATTTTTTCAGGAAAAGCATATGCTTCCATTGCTCTGCTCATAAAGTCCCAGCTTACTCTGTCAAATGCTTTCTCTACAGCAAGACCCACCAACAACAATGGTATTTTCTTACATTCTGCTTCACTCTCGATCACCAATGCTCTGTTAATGTCAAATGTTTGTCTCCCTTTCCACAAACCCACATTGATCTGTATCAGTTTTGGCATTACTTTTGCCATTCTTGTAGCCATTATAGGCACTGTTTAGTTTTGAAATGGGCCTGTATGAACCTGGATCTGATGGATCTTTACCCTGTTTAGGTATTACACCTACCACTGCTTTCTTCCAGGATGTTTGTACTTCTCCTCTTAAAATACTGTTAACAAAACCTTCCAGATCTTTATCAGTTTGTTTTCCTCCTAGCTTCCAAACTTCAAAAGGAATACCATCTATTCCTGAGGACTTTCCTCTATATTGGTTGTATATCACAATTTTTATCTCCTGTTATCTTAACCGTTAGTAACCAAGTCTCATCTACTTTAAACCTTGTTATATTTAATTCTTCCATAAACATTTCCATTTGTTTCTTTTCTTGATTTTCATGTTTCTCTGCTTTATAGAGAATCTAGAATTTCCAAAATATTCCTAATACCTCTACAGGATCTCTTGCTACCTTCCTTGTTTTAGACATCTACTTTGGTGACAGCCCTCTCTACTTTCTGTTGCCAGAGTTGTACTAAAAGTTGTCGTGCTGTAATGTTTTCAGAAAATAGTTGCTTAACAGCAACTTTTCTAAAATCATGCATATTATTGAGGTAATCCCTTATTTTCTGTTTAGCATTCAACAGTTTATCCTGTTCTTCTTCTGTGAGATTCCCACTATTCTACAATACTTTAACATCTGTCAGACCCTCTAAATAATTTGTTAGTTCTTAATCATAGCTCCCCTTATTTCCACCCTATTTTAAACTCCACCTTAATTTTATCCCACTCCCTAGCTATATTTTCAGAAGAAATTTCTATCTCCTCTAACAGCTCCTGAATAATCTCCACTACCCATTTCTTAAATTCCTCTCTCTTCAACAGATAGGTGGGGAAAGCACCAGTGTCTCACTTTTATTTCATTACCCTGTGCTTTCATTTTAGCTGTTATTGGCGCATGATCTGAAATAGTTATTGGGTGAGTATCAAGACCTTCAATTAAATGCACGCGTTTCTGTGAAATGTAAATTCTGTCTAGCCTAGCCCAGTTTTATATCTTGAAGAATAATGTGTAAATTGCCTCCACTCCAAACTCCTTTGACTAAATTTACATCTTCATGCCAAATATTTTCATAACTTTCTTAAAAAAAATCCATCCTCCTTTGTTAAATTTTCCCTTCTGGGCCCCCCAGACACCACTTAACTCACTGCTGGAAATCAAATTTTAGTCCCCACCTACAGGTAATATTCCTTGCTGAAAACTGATCATTTCTACCAGAAGTGTCTTAAGCTCCATTATAGCACTTTTAGGTGGAATGTAAATACATGCCTGTGTAAACCTCCATTGCCAGTAGCCCTTTAGCACTACAAATCTGCCATTATCTTTTTTTTCCTTCTATCACTTTTGGAGCCCCTCTTACAATTAATATAATTATTCATATTTTCCTTTGGCCCAGGTATTCAGCTGAATAACAATCCTAGAAACCTTTCTTTTATCATGGTGATTACGTAATGAGTGCAACTGAGCAGTGAGTATACAGCAGGAGCTTGAATGTAACAAGGTATGATTTTATAATGAATGTAGGCATAAAAATGTTTTTAAAGTCATCCAAGCATAGTTTTATGCAATTGAAATGTTTATTGAAATTTAGACAATGCGATCATGCAGGGAATGTAGATTCAAAGTAGATCCGTATTTATTATGCATTCTTTATGCTGCTTTTCAAATACATTTTACACTCTTGTACAAGAAGTTTGTAAGGATATAAAAAATATAATGTGTCATCCTGTCTCGCCTTCATTCTTACTAGGTTGGGTGCGGATCCGATCCTCTGATCTGAGTCTGCGTTTTATATAAGCTCGAGGTCCTCCATTAGCTTGTGGCTAAACCTTATCCCATCGTGCAGTAGGAGAGCTCCCCAGATCTTGTTTGCCACTAAACAAGATTGGGGTCCTCTTCCTACTGGCTGTGGCTAAGTAGACTTTTTCTTGCTTCATGTTTGTGAGAAATTGTTCTTGAATTTTTCTGCTAATAACTTGCAGTGTTGTTTTTTTCCACATGCTTCTGTAGTTATACTGCTGTTGGCTGTAATTTGTCTCCCTATCCTGGCTTAACTTCAGATAGCCCATTTTAGTTAGAGGGCTCTTTTACCTTTGGATTATCTTTTCAAGGTCAGCTAATTTAAATTAGAGCTGCCTTTCCTTTAGCCCATTTAGAGGGCTTCCCCCCTTTTCACCCCTCCAGGCATATCCTGTTTAAGTTAGAGGGCTGTGCCATCCTTTTCTCTTACTTTCTCATACTTTCTCATAAACAACTGCTGGTTAGCTTTTGTTCTTATTTAAAAAAAAAAAATATATATATATATATATATATATATATATATATATATATATATATATATATATATATATATATATACATACACACACACAGTCTGATTGTTAGCTGCTGTTCTTGATTTTGTTAGAATGTCTTCCAAAGATTCAAAACGCTCTGGGTTTAAAAAATGCGAGGAATGCTCCCAAAAAAAAATGTCCATTACTGATAGGCATAGTAATTGTGTGTACTGTTTAGGACCGGTCCATCTCCAAGAGTCCTGTTCAATCTGTCACTGTCTCAGTCACAGGGCCCTTTTGGAGAGAATAAATTGATTCTTAGAGGTCTGTTGAAAACCCCCTTCTCCAAAGCATTACAAGATGGTCTGGGTTCTTCTAAGTCTGACCATTCTCCTCCATCTAAATCAGACAAGTCCAGTGCTCCGTCAGAGCCTTCCAAAAAGATTTCCAAAGTTTCCTCTCCGGAGCCTAAGAACATTGGATCTGAGAGGCCTACTACTTCAGCTCCATCAGTTTCAGTTAGTCAGTCCCCCTGGCTTGGAACCAGTATCCCCTGTGGTCAGGTCACCTTTGCTCCAGCCTTCCAAATCTCCTGCCCCCCCTGACTCGGTCTTCCAGGAGTCTGTCCAGTGAAGATGTGGATTGAGTGGTGCAGAGGCTAAGGACAGCAGCTCTCTCCAAGTTGTTATCCGATCCAACCCCGAGGGCTTCGGATCTGACCGAATCTTTTCCTTCTGCATCAATTCCTCCTCTGATCCAACCTCTGAGCCGGAATGTCTGGAGCTGATATTGGTGGAATCGGAATAGAGACCTATCACAGGATCTTAAGATCTAAACATTGCTCCGATGCCCTCTGCTCCATCGGAACTAGAGTCTAGGATCTGATACTTTCCTGTCTGGTCCAGGGAGGGGAGTTAGATCGGATAGTTGTCTGATCCAAACTTGCCTCTCGGGGCATCGGCTCGAGTGAGCTCGGCTTCTACCACAGCCTCAGAGCTATCCCCCTTGGTCCTGGGTATTCCTTCGGGTTCTTTGGAGCTAAGGGTTTCCTCGGATCAGGGGTGGGGGGCCTTTGAGGTGATGAGAGTGCTGACTTCACAGGCAGCTCCACTCATCTCTGGACATTCTTCCCTCAAAGGCACCTGTCTGCCTCTATACCCTTGCATCCACAGGGACATAGAGACCCTAGGCCTCAGAATGTCCCACAGGGTGCCCAAGACTCATCTGAAACCTCTCCAGAATACCCCTCCAAAGAGGTTATGCAAGAGGAAGCATTTAGACTCCAGAGAGGAGTCCGTCACTTTGGATACGGATCTCTAAGAAGCCGAAGTGTGCCCACGGTCACCTCCTGATGTTTTATTTAGAGACATCTTAGAGGTACTTCAACAGAGGCAGCTTGAAGTCCATCAACCCTTTAGCAGAGGAGTCCATGTACCTGAAGGCTTTTGGATCTCGCCCTTCCTCCACGTGGTTGACTCCACCTTTCAATAAACTTATGGACTTGGTTTCTCTAAAGGCGTGGGAGTCTCCAGATTCAGTGGAACCTGTTCCTCTGAATCCAAATAAGTTCATTACCTCACCCTCGGACAAAAATTTCATAACTTAGGGAGTCCAAGTAGATGCTATGAAGGAACTCTGACTTCTTCTGTCCATTCACTGAACAAGGATTCTTGCACAATGGACAGTTATGGAAAGTGCATTTTCTCTTCAGCGACATTTCCCTTAGATTGCTGAATTACCTGACTCACTTTACTATACTACAGAGAGATCTCCTAAAGGAACTAGGAGATGGTCTCTAAGGTTCAGTAGCTGAAGGGGTGTCGAAGAAAATTTCCTCTCAGCTGTCTACCTTAAATTCAGTAGTTAACTCCTCCACGAGACTGATTTCTTATGCAGCGGATGGAGCGAGCAGAGCAGTGGGTTCAGGAATTTTGCTAAGGAGACATTATTGGATGTGCTTCTGTGACTTTGTGGAGCCCTTTAAATCTTCCTTTGTGAATTCCCTGTTCAATGGCTCATCTCTGTTTGGGCCCAAGGTCAAGGACACACTAACGGGTGTGAAAAGGAAAGAAAGGCACTCTGCCGTAGGAGTCCATTTTTCTCTACCTTCCAGACCTTATCCCAAAAGTCAGAAAGGAAGTGGGAAAATGTGGTTTTGAAAGTCCCAGAGAGCTTTACAGGACACACGTGATATTTCCCCCAGGGGCAGAGGGGAAGTGGTAATAGAAGACAATGACCACATGGCAGAGGGGGTCTGCAGAATCAGGTTAACCAGGAATCCTCCTTTTGTAAGTACTTTCAGTGCTCCTGATGGGAGGCCCACCTGTCCATCTCTCGAGGTAGTTGGGGGCCACTTATCTTTGTACCCAAAAGCCTGGCTAGCAATAAAAGACAAGTGGGTACAAAGCATCATATCCAGAAGTTACTCCATACTCTTTTTCCTTCCCCTTCCCAAATATAAAAAACATCCTGGACATTTCACCAAGTCAAAGGGAAGGAACAGGCCACTGTAGAAATTCAAAAGTTGCTAGACAAAATAGTCATCCAAACAGTCCCTGCAGATCAAACAGGATCCAGAACTTACTCTAGATTTGATTTAGTTCCAAAGAAAACAGGAGACTGGAGACCAATTCTGGATCTCGGCAACCTAATCAAATCTGTAAGAAAGTCCAAGTTCCGAATGGTAACACTGTAGTCAATTCTCCCTTTTCTTGGACAAGGCAACTGAATGTGCTCGAAAGACCTCCAGGTTGCATACTACCACATTTCAAGCTCTGCCCTTTGGCCTTACTACACCCCCCCCAAAGTGTTCAAGTGTATGGCAATGTAGTAGCAGCTCACTTGAGACACCTAGGATTGAGAGTTTTCAAACTTAGACTGGCTCCTAACTGCCACCACCGAGCAGCTACTAACAAAAGACACTCCACCTTGCAGATCTGCTCTTACCTGAGAATTGCAATAAACTACAAGAAATCTGCCTTGCTGCCGTCTCAGTGCATCATTTTTATAGGAGCAGAATTGGATACAACAAAGATGATGGCCAAACTTCCTCCAGAAAGAGTACAAGTTCTACACCAGGTCATAAATCTTTTTTCCAAGAAAAAAGCACAAGGACAGTTCTGAAAGCCCTAGGGACCATGGCAGCAGCAATAATCTTGATCCCATTAGCACATCAGCACATGAGAATTCTGCAGTGGCTACTGTCCACTCAGTGGTCAATGCAAGAGCTGCCCATGTCCCCCAAAATATTGATAATGGAATCTTGCAAAAAAGACCTTCATTGGTGGCTTTACACTACTCGTGATGCTAGGTCAACTCTTTGCACTTCCACAAATGCTTCTCAGATAGGGTGGGGTGACATTATCTGGGAAAGACTGTCCAAAGCACTTGGCAGGATGAAGAGGCCCATTTGCACATCAGTGTTCTAGAGATGAGAGCTGTGCTTTTAGTGTTGCAAGCATTCCAGGACTCTCTTCCACTAAGAACTATTGTAATACAGACAGACATGTCAGTTGTATGGTACATAAAGAAGGAGGAACCAGAATTTACCCCCTTTGTCGGGAGTTCCTGAGAGTATGGCACTGGGCAACTTTCTCCCAATGCTTTCTGATAGCAACACATGTCCCACAAAAATCCAGTGTGATTGCAGACAGACTCAGCAGAGTGATTCTGATGCCTCACGAGTGGTCCCTAAAACAGGTGGCGGCAGAAAAGATTTTACGCAAATGGGGCCAGCCTTGCTGGAACATTTTTGCCAC
This sequence comes from Protopterus annectens, assembly GCF_019279795.1. Taxonomy (NCBI): domain Eukaryota; kingdom Metazoa; phylum Chordata; order Ceratodontiformes; family Protopteridae; genus Protopterus; species Protopterus annectens. The sequence continues at coordinate 260,014,522 of NC_056749.1, forward strand.
ATCCATGAATGCCAAATGCAGCAGCTACTTTCCCTTGACCCCCCCCCCGGAGAGTCACCAAGGGATGCACTTGTACACGATTGGCCCTCAAGTCTCCTCTACACTTTTCCTCCCTTTTCGTTGATACCCAAAGTTCTTCAGAAAGCCAGTTACTTGGGAAGGGACATAATACTGATCTCCCTATACGGGCCTCGTCAAATCTGATTCCCCTTTCTGTAGCTTTATCTCTGGGAAGACCCTTGGAGTCTGGACCTTTTGTCTCCTGAATCAGGGAATGCTGCTTCCCTCCCTTCAAACTCTCAGGTTGACAGCTTAGCTGCTCCAATTCCAACCATTGCCACGCTCTCTAACCTTTCTTCATCAGTAAAACACATCCTACTTTCTTCTCATAAGGCTTCAACGAGAAAGATGTATAGAAGCAAATGGAAGAGATTCTATTTATGGGTTTCTCATAATCATACGGACCCGTTTTCTGCCCCAGTAGGTTCCATTCTAGAGTTTTTGGCAAAACTGTTCAATGAAGGTGCAGCTGCAGCTACTGTTAGAATTCAGCTAGCAGCGATATCCATTTTCCATTTAAGTGAAATCAGACCTAAATATTATGTCTCTCAGACTATGCAAAGCCTTTCTTAAAGGTACTTTTTTATGAAGACCACCTATTAAAGACCTGCCAGTACCATGGGACTTGGAATTTTGCCTTATCCCATTTATTTTCACCCCGTTTGAGCCAGCATCATCCTGCAATCTCATATTTTTGACTTGGGGAAAACTATTCTTTTGACAGCAATTATGTCTGCAAGAAGGGTATCATAGCTGCAAGCCTTGTCAATAAAGCCCCCACACATGCATGCTTTTCCACAGAGGCAGAGTTTTCTTATGAGCAAACCATTTCTTTTTACCCAAAATATGTTCAGAATCTAATTTGAACCAATCCATAGAACTACCAGTATTTTTTCCTAATTACGAGAATAAGGCAGAATACATGTTGCACCAACTGGATGTGTCTAGACAATTACCCTTCTACTTACACAGGGCAAAGGACTTCAGAAAATCTTTCCAACTATTTGCATCCTTTTCAGATTCAAAGAAAGGTGTGCCAGTTTTTAAAGTGACTCTCTTAAAATGCCTCTGATTGTATAACCTTCCTTTATAAATCTCAAAACAAAGATCTTCCCATAAAGTAAACTGACATTCTACAAAAGCCATTGCTACCTCTTCCGCCTTTCAGGTTAGACTGCCAATTGATACCATTTTTACTGCAGCAACGTGGGCAGGACCACCTACCTTTATCACTCATTACAAAGTCAATTTGGCGTCCAGGAACAGGGCCTCATTTGGTTCCATGATTCTGAAGAATATTCTCCCTTGAGCCACCCAAGAAAGATGGTGCTAGGGATGCTGTCCCCTAACCTAGTAAGAATGAAGGTGAGATAGGACAATAGCACACAAAGAAGTTATGTACTCACCATAACATTCCATGTGTGTTGTCCATCTCTCCTTCATTCTTACATCCCACCCTCCTTTTCCCCCAACCTTTTGCTTCTGGAAGACCGAGTTGATATAATTGGCTATTGGCAATCTCTGACCTTGATTGCTCTATAGGGTATTAAACTACCCTTATTCTGTATTCTTTTTTATAACTGCAAACAAGTTCTGGGGAGCTCTTCTAGTGCATGATGGGATGGGGTTTAACCACGAGCTAGTGGAGGACCTCGAGCTTGTATACAAGGTCAAGTCTGATCCAAGGATCAGATCCGAATCCAACCTAGTAAGAATGAAGGCGAGATGAACAACACACCTGGAACGTTATGGTGAGTACATAGCTTCTTTTTTTTGTATACATACATATGTATTTTTGATTGCAACATGAAGGCATTAGAACAGTTAAGTGTGAGATTTAAACCTTTCTATCTTTGTATGTCTTTAAGGCAGCTTTGCCGAGCAAGTATTAGTTTAATAATGCAATTGACTATGGAATCTTATTGGATGAGGGAATTTTAAATTGTGTGTAAATGTGCTATTAGTGTTATGGTTTGGTCTGAATAAGCAGTGTTATACTTGTGAAAGTGCTTACTGTTTATTAAAAAGGAGAGTTTTACCCTGGCAGTGTCTTGGTTCATTTGCTATCATTTTTAATCTTTTGTACAGTTACTTGTCTTTCCATTTGAGGCTGTCATCTTACAAAACTTTTTGTTTTATTAAAAGCCCTCAAATGAAAATAAAACACACTGCCAATACCCCGCTAAAAACTATTAACTTAATACTAATACACAAAAGTATGTACATCTTCAAATATTGAAGTTTTACCCTCCTAATAGGAACAAATGTTCCAAACTGACAACCACACAAACTTGAGATAAGCTACAATAAAGGTTATCTATGCTAAGACTCATGGTACAGCCTGTATTTCTATTAAATGATGTATGGCTTTGCCTCATCTTTATAGCTGTCTCAGCTAGGAAAACCCTTGGAGAAAATATTTTCTTAAATCATTCAAGCCATTTCTCTTTATCAGCTGCTAAAAACATGAGAACCATACACAAAATTGCCAAGCATACCTTTGTTTACTAGAAAAAAGCCTTATAATATTCAATATACTATTTAATTTACTTGATTTCTCTTAAAATGTGTTACTATATTAAGCAAACAGCCTTAACCCAGTCATTCTCCTATGCAAGAATGAGAAAAAGCCTATTTTTTTCTTTTTGTCATGCTCTTTTAACAAGATTTTCTGTCCTCTTTTTTTAATGCATTGCAGTGCCTACATTTCTTAAAACTGAACAAGGAGAAATGGAGAAGGAAGCAAGAAAAGAAAAACAGGAGCACCTATTTAAATTAGTATCACCATTACACTTAAAAATAACTGAGAAAACCCTTACTTCATAGCATGCAAAGAAAGTCATGCATGATTAAAATAGTACTGTTAAGAAAAAGTGTTTTACTTGCAGTTAACTTTCTGCCTCCTCTTCCTCTCTCCTAAGCATTTTTCCGAACATTAATGACATGAAGTAGGCATAGTCCCCTACAAGTTTCAGTGTCCACAAAAGTCCAGTATTTACAGAATTATATCTTCTGTCCTGTTTTCACAAATACTATTATTGCTTTGTAATCCTACAGTTGTCAGTTTCCAAGTTACTTATTTTATTCTCCAAACATTAATGACATGAAGTAAGGTATATGCTTTAGAGTCCCCTACAAGTTTAACAAAGTCCAATAAAGTCCAATTTTTCCAGATTTTCTTTTATTGCTGTTAATCTCCATCTCCCAAATCCTGTCTCTGCTTAATTTTCAATGTACTCTCTTTTCTTCTAGTCAACTCTTGTGCTTTCCTTCTCTCATGCATCTTCTGTTGAAACACTGGAAAACTGTTTCACTGGCACAGTCTCTCTCTGGTTTTTATTACCAGAAGAATAATAAGCAGAATCTTCTGTTTCACAGCTCACTTTTTGTTGGACAAACTTTTCTATTTCTTCCTTAGCATGTACTTCAAAAATAATTTTGTCCCTCCAGGGAAAAATATTTAGAAGATAGCTGGATACAGCAGTTTGAATATCAAGCCTGCGTCATGACATCCCCTAAATAATGGAATACATTTACACCTCTTCTGCTTGATAGGAGTAGTCATTCTCCACAAATACTCTACTGTCTCTCGCTTGTAGTACTTTGTCCTTCTGCCACAGTTTTGTCAGAATCAACTCCTCCTGCTGGCAAGATTGCATCTTTATTATTAAAGGTCTAGGTTGTTTTATCATATCCAGATTTGAAGCATACACACCATGTCCCCTTTCAGTTAATTCCTGTTGTTGAATACCAGTCCAGTTGCTTATTTTTTGCTTTCATAAAATTAATGCAGTCTGTTCCTTCCAGCTTTTCTGGTAGAGTAGAAAATCTGAGGTTTTCCTTAGATGCCATGTCTTCTTAATCTATTTTTTAAACCTCTTTTCTTGTGAAGTCTCGTATTCAGCCAACCTTTTCTTATTTTTTTTTGTCTCTGAGTTTTGCAGTTTTATCACCGTATCTGAATATCTGTTTAAAGCTTCTTCCTTTTTTTCCAGCCTTTTATTGGCTGAGTTAACATACTCCATTAGTAACTGAAGAAAACAAGGCACAGAAACACGACTGGAAGCATAAAATGTTAAAAGTTTAATGAGGTAAGTGCTTAAACACCAAATACTAATGCTTCTTCAGACCATATAAAAACTACATCAGTAAACATTTTTAATATATATTCACTCTAGTTCAAAGCAGCCAATAAACATCAGAGATGAGGAAAAACTTGGCTACAGCTTGTATCATTTAAAGAGACATCATGCTTTCAGTACAAGTTTAATAGAAACCCTGTCATTTAGACCTGGGTATTTATCATCTTGCCATAAAATAATCCAATGCAATTCTCTGTTTTAAGTGAAATTTTTCACATCACCTCCACGTATATTTTCAGAAATAATTTCAACAACTTGAAATCTAATGCCATGTTCATTTTCATTCTGCATGCTGAGTCTGGCTAGTGCATTTTTGGTGTCGCCATTCCTAATGCAATACATATGCTCCCTGACTCGTTCCATCAGTGACCTGTTAAGTTTTTCCTACATAGAAACAGTGGCAAACTGTGCATGTTGCCAGATGAATCAAATTCCTGGTTCGACAGTTAGCTTTAACTTCATATTTGTACTCAAACTGGGTGACTAGATGAATAAAACATGCTGATGTATTAATAAATGTACAGAAATTGCATGTAAAGCATTGTTTTGTACCTGCCCAACCACCACCTAGTCTCATCTTTTTCTTTTGCATTTTTATAGCAAAGCTGCCTTTTGACATTTCTTGTTCTTAAAAGCAAAATTTGGTCTGTGACCAACAACTTTTGAAATATTGTCTAAGCTACACGCTCCAGGGATCTAAACCTTGTCATCACAATAAACAAAACATGTTGGAGGGATAGGTTCCTGACCCAGAGACTCCCCAGACTCAGGAATAGATTGCCCATACATATCAAGCAGAGTGCCTCTTTGGACCTCTTCAAGAGGAACCTTGATGATTGGATGGGAGAAAGGAAATTCACCCCAGGGATCACGTCAGTCGCCCTGCTAGACTGGGGTCCAGGAAAGTAAATAATGTGGGAAGAAATATTCAGGGAATTGTTATGGCTAGGCTTGTATAGGCCATAGGGCTGATAGCCTAGTACTAACCTATGAACTAACCTATGAACCTATATAGACCAATTTGACTTAATGTTCATTATGCCAGTCATATCACTAGTATAAAATAGACATAGACCAACTATTCCTATTACTAATGGCCTGGGAAGACTTTACTTTAAAGGCTTGGTCTGAAAAATATGGCTTTGCCTTATTTACCTTTTGTGTAGCTCCCGTACTAATGTTCCTTTCAACCTCACATGCTTTATAGTCCCTTTCATGAAATTCTTTTCTAAGCATCTGGACATCTTTCCTGAAAATTTCATCACAATTATTCAATCTTGACACACACATTGTTTGACCCTTGATAACATTCTGAAATATATGGCCAGGGTGCATACTGCCCCTGTGCAAGATGGCATTCCTCCTACAAGGTTTTCTATATAATTGATATTAGTCAATGATATTTCAAAAGTCATTGGGCACAGACCAAATTTTTCTTTTAAGAGCAAGAAATCTCTTAAAAGGCAGCTTTGCTATAAAATGCAAAAGAAAAAGATAAGAGACTAGGTGGTGGTTGGGCAGGTACTAAACAATGCCTTACATGCAATTTCTGTACATGTATTAACACAACAGCATATTTTATTCATCCAGTCACCCAGTTTGAGTATAAATTTGAAGTTAAAGCTAACTGTCAAGCCAGGAATTTGATTTATCTGGCAACATGCACAGTTTGCCACTGTTTCTATGTAGGAAAAACTAATAGGTCACTGATGGGAATGAGTCAGGGAACATATGTATTGTATTGAGAATGGTGACACCAAAAATACACTAGCCAGACACTGCATGTAAAATGAAAATGAACATGGCTTTAGATTTCCAGTTGCTGAAATTATTTCTGAAAATATACATGGAGGTGATGTGAAAAATTTCACTGAAAGCAGAGAATTGCATTGGATTATTTTATGGCAAGCTGTTAAATACCCAGGGCTAAATGACAAGGTTTCTGTTAAACCTGCACTGAAAGCACAATGTCTGTTTAAATGATACAAGCTGTAGCTAAGTTTTTCCTCTTCTCTGATGTTTATTGGCTGCCTTGAACTAGAGTGAATATATTGTTTGCTGATTTAGTTTTTTATATGGTCTGAAGAAGCACTAGTATTTGGTGTTCAAGCGCTTACCTCATGAAACTTTTAACATTTTATGCTTCCAGTCGTGTTTCTGTGCCTTGTTTCCTTCAGTTACATTTGTTGTTGACTTGCAGGCACAATTCATTCATTGGGGATTTTCTTCTTTGTATACTCCATCAGTGTTTAATTTATTTTAGTCAGGTCTGTGTGCTATTGTCTTTTTCTTTCTGTAGGTTACTGGAAGGCATGTCTGGAACTTGCACTGCTTTTTGCTGAACAGCTGCAGTACTTTTCCCAGTCACTACTTTTTCACTTAGTTTTCATTCAGGCCCTCTATTTCTTTTTTCTGGCATCCAGGCAGTGCACTTACTAGCCAGTTACTAAAATTTACTCAGACATCTAGGTCCACTAGCTTTCTCAGCTAGTTTTCTGCTTTCACACTGGAAGAGCTAGAATCAAGCTGTTATTTATTGTGCAGCCATCTTGGAAGTCCAACTTCATAACTGCTTTTAAGCCAATATGCTCACCTGTCATAACAGTCATTGCCAGAACTGAACCGAGGAGAAAAAGTATCAGCTTACAAAATTGTGTACATATATGTGCCTATGCATTTGTGTCAGAGTTTCTCTACTTCAGAGATGGCTACTTACCGATCACCTATTCATCTGGGGAAAATTCAGTTACTGGATAGTAATTACACTGCTGGATGCATGTAAAGAAATATGGAGAAAGGAAGAGGGGAAAACAAAAAAGGAGAGGAAAAAGCTCTGGTTGAGACAAATCTTGCAGCTGTTTATCCTTTGGGTTAGTCCCACTAGGCTAGTGCCCTCTCTCTAGGGGAGACCTGTGGTGGTATTTATACTTCTAGGGGGAATTTTGTCCAGTGCATAGTGGGAGGCATACCCTACTGTTTTTGATCATTGCCATGGGATCTTTACATCTACTTGAGCTACCACTAACTGTAGGGTACGGAACCTTAGTTTAACACCTCATCCAAAGAACAACACACTGGAATGCAGCACCCACTTCATGTACTGCAGCATCAACAATACTAAATGGTGTGGGAATACAACCCACAGCTTTCTGCACCAAAGGCAAGTATGCTGCCTGTTGTGCCACTGACGCTGCTATATACTTAGAGGTGTTCAAAATGAAATTCTGAAGGAATATATTAAGTCAACTAACAAAAGACTTGGAAATAAATAGAATAAGCTTTAAGTAGCTATTCAGATGAACTGATAAAAATGTAAATATCAGATGATGAAAAGTTTGGCTGACCATGAAGCTTCTGAAGAACTGTTTAAAAAATAACAAAAAAGAACAAATACCAAAGAAACTGGAAGAAACGTACTGCATTCATTTTATGAAAGTACAAATAAGCAATTTGATTAGTGTTGCATAGTAGTATTTGTTAATTGAAGGTGTACATCATTTGTATGCTCCAAATCTTGCCATGAAAAAGCAGCTGAAACCTATAATCTGATATTGTTAATCCTCATTCAGGTATGGGTATCGGTTCCAAGCTTGGAATCGAGCCAGCCATTTTCCTAGCTCGAGTCAGCTTCAAACTCTCGAGCTAAACTCTTACCCACAATCCCCCTCTCCCTGTTACCTCAGATTTCAATTGCCACATTGCCATCTGGTTGTGTCAAGCTACTTCTGTTGAGCTAAGTACAGTCAATTGTTTAATCATTTTACAAATTACTTTTCTGTCAGAAAAGTTGATATTTTATTGTCTCTTACCCTATTGCATCTAGCGTTCATAATTTCCTCAGATTTTTTCTGTTCTTTACTTTCCCTTTTTACCTCGAGGTAATTTCTCCTTACTATCGTTGGTAATTCCTTTTCTTTCCTTTTCATACCTTCAGGTACTCTGTTGTACCATTGTTGGTACTTTTTCTATTTGTTAATATGGCAGATAAGGGTAGTCCGGTGTTTAAGCGGTATTCTGATTGTGGACACAAACTGCCTACTTCTGATGCACGCTCTTTATGTGTTTATTGTTTGGGAGCTTCCCATTTATCTGTTGAACCACCTTGTACTATATGTGAAAACTTTTGTAATAGAACTTTGTTAGAAAGGAAAAATAAGCTGATACTGAAGGGACTTCTAAAATCTCCCTTTTCAGAGGCTTTTTCTGGGTCAGAGGTCTCAACCCCTCCTAAAGCCCATAAGAAATTTGATTTTTCTATTAAGGCTAAATCCTTACCTTCATCCCCGGCTGGGGACTCTCACCAACCAAAATCTAAAAAGGCCAAAATTTCGGCTCCGAAGCTGTCTGTTAGCCCAAGTGCTTTCAGTGCCCAGACCTTCGGCACCGAGGCCTTAGGCTCCATTAGTGGTTTCGGCTGCAGCCTTCTTCATAGCAGCACCGAGGGGCTCCTCGGTTCAGACCTTTACCACTGTATCGACACCGACAGTTCGGTCGGAGCAGACCTTGACCGCGTCTGCTCCGAGATCTTCCTCGGAACCGAAGCCTTTATTACTGACTCCAGTTTTGTCTGTTCCAGTTTCGTTGGCACCGACAACCACTTTGGCACCGATCCCTGTGTTGGTGCAGACAATGACATCGGCACCACTGACTATTTTGGTGCATAGTACAGTAGTTCAGTCTTTCTCAGCACCATTGTCCTCGGTGCAATCAGATGAGATGGGCACCGAGTCTGCCTGTTTTGTAGACAGGCCTGTTTCTCCCTCAGTCTCTTTGAGGTCCACTAGAAGTCTTTCTGAACATGATGTGCTGTGTCTTGTGGACCAGGCATTCTTGGCCAGAGGTATTCCACCCCACAGGAACTATCCTTCCTTGGGAGGTGGTCACCCGTCTCCAAGGACACGTTCTTATTCTCCTCCTTCATTGCCTTTGAAGTCCATGGATATAGTACAGTCTTCCCCTTCTGCGGTTCCCTTTATGGCTCTCACTAAGGAACCGCAGTTGCTTTCGTGGCAGGAAAGTTTTGCTACGACCCAGGATGTTAACTGTGATAAGCATAGCTTGCTGCTCCACAGCCATCCAGGGACTCCAAGTCGGCAGTCTGAGCCACTTATAGGAGTGCCCCCTGTCCTTGACATACACTCCTCTCTGGGTGGACCAGCCTTCCAACTGATGGAGAAGGCTTTTGCTGCTGGCGATAACGGACTGTCTGTACCTCCGCCCTCCTCTGGTACATTGGTTTCACAAGTTGCACCTAGCGGACACTGGGTGCAAGGGCTTCAGGACGTATTCCCTCTGGAATCCCCTTTTCTGTTGTCTTCCCCAGCTTCTCCCACTGAGGAGGTCCACCGGAAAAGTTGGTGTAAGAGGAAGCACATGGACTCCACAGAGGACTCCCTCATCGAAGAGAGAGATTTCGATGAGGGGGGAAGGATCCTCTCGGTCACCCTCTGAGGTATCCTTTGGCGATATCCTTGTAATCCCGAAACAAGAGAGGTGAATGTCAGCTCTCTAATTCAACCCCTGAGGAATCTGTGTTCCTGCAGGCCTTTTGCGCCTGGCCCCCTACCTCCTGGGTTACTCCACCTGCCGATGATCTTGTCAAGTTCATCGTGCAGCGTGCTTGGAAGGCCCCTGATACTGTTGAAGCTATTCGCCGGAGGCCAGATAAGATCTTGTCCTCTCCTGCTTCTGATCCCCGTTGGTCCAAAGGTCTTCCTGTAGATGCTTTGGTGGTGGCAGCCACAACAATAAAGGATCTGGCAGAAGAAGAAAGCCAGACTGTCCATCCACTTAACAGAGAGTCTGGACAGAATAGGGAAGCGCACTTTTGCTTCAATAACCTTTGCTATCAGGTCCCTGAATTATATGGCACATTTTACCAGGCTTCAAAGGGATCTGGTTTCTGAGCTCTCTGAAACCTTGGCTGGTGCAGTGTCTGATGAGGTCCATGACAAAGTGGCCTCTCAGCTGGCCACCATTGAGTCTATATCTAACTCCTCTATACAACTGATATCTCATGCATCAGAAGGAGCAGCTAGAGTGGCGGGTTCAGCTGCGGTCATGAGACGACACGCCTGGATTCGCTTGTGCAACTTCACGGAACCTTTTAAGTCTTCCTTTCTTAATGCTCCCATTGAGCCCTCCTCGTTGTTTGGGCCCAAAGTTAAAAGCACACTGGCCAGATGTGAACAAGACGGTAAGACCCTCTCTGCCATAGGTGTCTGTTATTCTTCCCCTCAATGTGCTTTCTCCCGAAACCAAGAGAGTGGGAAGATATAGTTCAAGAAATCTCAGGGTCCTTTCCATGAGACACAGGCCGAGTTCTTCCCCAGAGGCAGAGGGGGAAACTCACAGGGAAGACGCTCCTTTCAGGGCTGAGGGGGGACTGCATAACCAGGGTTCCAGGGATTCTTTCCCTGGTCAATCCTACCAGCGCTCCTGAAGAGCAGCCCAACTCCTTTCCTCTGGAGGTGGTTGCGGGACATTTCTCCTTGTACCCTTCTGCCTGGCTAACCATCACCTCTGATTCTTGGGTACAAAGGATCATAACCAGAGGTTATCATATCCCCTTCGATCTTTGTCCTGTCCCTTCAAAAAATCTTCTCAACGTTCCGCTCAAAGGGACAAAGCAGCACTAGAGATAGAAAAGCTGCTAAGAAAAAGTCATCCAAATAGTCCCTCCAGACCAGATAGGATCTGGATTCTACTGAAGACTATTTTTGGGGCCAAAGAAAACCGGGGACTGGACACCAATTTTGGATCTGTGTATTGAACAAGTTTGTGAGAGTACAAAAATTCCGGATGGTCACTATACAGTCTATCCTTCTGCTTTTGGAAAAAGATGATTGGATGTGCTGTATGGATCTTCAAGATGCATACTACCACATAAAGGTGGACAGGCCATCAAGATTTCTGTGCTTCCATGCGGGAGCCAGTCACTACCAGTTCAGAATACTGCCCTTCGGACTCTCAACAGCCCCCAGAATATTCACAAAGTGCATGGCAGTTGTCACAGCTCACTTGTGACTTCAAGGATTCCAGGTGTTTCCATACTTAGATGAGTGGCTCATCCCCCCCCCCACTAGACATCTACTGAAAAAAGCCCTGGCATACTCTCTCCTCACTGCTCAAAGGCTAGGCATAACCATACACTGGCAGAAATCCAATCTCACCCATCTCATTCGACAGAATTCATAGGGGTCATCTTGGACACCAAAAACTGCAGAGCTGCTATTCCAGAGCACAGAATTTTAAGGATAAAGCAACAACTAATTCCATTTCTTTCAAAGGAAAAATCCACGGCTCACTCGGTTCTACAGCTGTTTGGTTCCATGGCAGCCTCCATAACCATTGTTCCCTGGCCAGGTTTCACATGAGGCTTCTACAATGGCTACTGCTCACCCAGTGGTATCCTTTTCAACATCCTCTTTCAGCCATGATTCGAGTAACCCACAGGTGCAAACAGGATTTAAATCGGTGGATGACACACAATCTCTCACAATGGTCTCGCCCCTCTTCCCCCCCAGCAACCCAAGGCCACAGTGACCACAGACGCCTCCCTGATGGGGTGGGGGGGCTATGTCAGGGACAGACAGTCGAAGGCACTTGGTCCCAACTGGAGGCCCATCTGCATATAAAGGTTCTAGAGCTGAGGGCGTAGCTTCTGGCGTTGCAAGCATTCCATCCCCTGCTGCCGTCTGGGACAATTGTGATTCAATCAGACAACATGGCGGTGGTCTGGTACATCAGCAAGCAAGGAGGAAACAAATCTTACCCCCTTTGTCGAGAGGCCATGAGGATATGGCAATGGGCAATGGCTACCAACCATTTTCTTCTAGCAACACATATTCCTGGGAGTTCCAACGTGATAGCAGACAGACTCAGGAGGTGCATTATGCAACCTCACGAGTGGTCCCTGAATCCCTTGATAGTGGCAGTCTTCCACTGCTGGGGCTGTCCTTACTGCAACCTCTTTGCATCCCCGACCAACTACAAATGCTGCAACTACTTTGCCCTGATTCCCCCTCTGGGACAGTCACCCAGGGACGCTGTAGTCCACGATTGGCCCTTGGGTCTTCTGTACACATTTTTGCCCTTTCCTCTCATTCCCCAGTTTCTGAAGAAAGCCCAGCAGTTGAAGAGCAAGGTAATCCTCATAGCACCATATTGGCCACGACAGATTTGGTTCCCATTCCTTTGGCCTCACCTACTAGATCGACCATGGATTCTCCATCCAATCCAGGAGTTGATCTCACATCCGCAGAACCTGATTCATCCCAACCTGAACAGCCTGAAGCTAATGGCTTGGCTACTCCAATTCCCTTGATTGCCAGGCAGAATGATCTTTCTTTACCAGTACGTGATATTCTCATTGCTTTTCATAAGTCTTCCACCACAATTATTTATCTGAGCAAGTGGAACTGATTTACCTGTTGGCTGAAAGATAAACAAGTATCTATCGGCCTCTACCATTAGAGTTCATTTGGCTGCAATTTCTAATTTTCATGAGGGTGTCCAAGATTCCTCTCTTATGTCCCATAACTTGTGCAAGACCTTCATAAAAGGTGTGAATCATCTGAAGCCACCTTTTAGAGAACCTATTCAACTATGGGATTTATCATTAGTTCTACAAGCTCTGACAATGGCACCTTTCGAACCAGCCTTTTCTTGCAACCTTAAGTATTTGTCATGGAAAACCTTGTTTTTGGTCGCTATTACTTCTACCAGATGTATTTCTGAGCTTCAAGCTTTATGGATCAAGAGTCCATACTTGATTTTTCATAGAGATAGTGTCTCTGAGAACTAATCCGTCATTTCTGCCTAAGGTAATTTCTGAAATGCCCATTAATCAAGCCATTGAATTGCCAGTTTTCTTTTCCAACCATTCAAACAGCGGAGAGTATTACCTACATACCATAGATATATACAGGCAAATCCATTTTTACTTAAACAGGACTAAATCCTTTCATAAATCTGACCAGTTATTTTTGGCCTTTTCTGGATCTAGATTAAGATCTGCTGTTGCTAAGGTCACATTAGCTAGATGCTTGAAGGACTGTGTGACCTTTATTTACACACAACGTAATATCTTGTTGCCTACTACCATGAAAGCTCATTCAACAAGGTCGGTGGCAACTTCTGCTGCCTTCCATGCCAGGGCTTCTTTACATGACATCTGTGCAGCTGCAACTTGGGCTATGCCTCATACCTTCATCAATCATTACAAATGGGATTTGGCCTTCAGGGGAAGAGCATCTTTTGGTTCTATGGTGCTCAAGAATGTCCTTCCATGAGAGCCTCCCAGGAATAGAGGCATCCGGGGACTCTGTCCCATACATAAGGAATGAACGAGAATTAACAATATCAGATAAAGAAGTTATGTCTTACCATAATGTTCCATCTGTATTGTTGATCATTGTTCAGTCATTACGACCCTCCCTCCTTCCCCCTCCTGTGGTTTCTAGTGGATCTCACCATCCAGTTCTCTTAGGTTATTTGACCAGAGGTAGCCACTACCTTCTTTAACTTGCAAACTCAATCTGAGGTAACACGGAGAGGGGGATTGTGGTTAAGAGTTTAGCTCGAGAGTTTGAAGCTGACGCAAGCTTGGAAAATGGCTGGCTCGATTCTGAGCTCAGAACCGATACCCATACGTAATGACTGAACGAGGATCAACAATACAGATGGAACGTTATGGTAAGACATAACTTCTTTTTTGTAAAGACATAGTCATACCAGCAGAAAGAGTTGCTCCTGATAAAATTGTTGCAGAATGGAAAAGCAGTAAAATTTGGGGACCGCATTATGTGAAAAATAATAAATGTGAAGTTGTTCAGTCTCGCCATTCATTCTTCCCTGATGGGTTCGGAGCTGATCCATCAGCTCCGACATGGCCGTTAGTAAAGCTCAAGGTTTACCAGTAGCTTGAGACCAAGCCCCTTATCCCATGATGCACTGCTGGAATTACCCCAGATCAAGTTTGCCGCGGCACAGATCTCAGTGGTTCCAGTGTGCTCGAGGCTTTTTTTTTTTTTTGAGAAAAAAATCACTTTTTGCAAGTTGTTTCATACCTTTTCTTCTAATATTTACTTAGCATTTATATAGCTACTGTAGCCCTTTCTACTTCAGCTTTCCCTTGGTGCCTTTACTATTTACTGTATTTGTAGTGGCCTCGTGTTGGCCCTAGTTATTTAGAGAGTGCGTTCTAGTAATAGTGTGCGTCTGTTTTCTCTATTATAGTTAATTGCATTAATAGTGTGTATATTTAGTGTGCAGTTAGATACAGATATTTACATAGTTTTAGCCCTGTTTTTCTTTAGGCCATAGTTTAGTGTGTGTTTTATATCTTAGGTGGGTTCACTTGAGCCGAGTTGGTTATATTACTTTCAGGCTGCATTTAGGCTTGTGTAGGTTGTGTTTAGAATTAAGCCTAAAGTTTTCTCTAATATGTCTCAGGAAAAAGACACCTCAAGTCTGGATTCAAGAAATGTCCAGACTGTGGGCAAAAGATGTCTCTCACTGATGTTCAGTGCATTTATTGTCTAGGTGCAGTGCACTTGCAGGAGTTCTGCAGTATTTGCCATTCTTTTTCTGCAAGGGTTCTTTTGGAGAGGAAAAGGAAGCTTGTGGATAGGGGTTTGCTGAAGCATCCCTTTGCTGAATCTTTGAGTGACCAGTATGGGGCCAGCAAGTCCTCTAAATCCTCTGCAGATTCCAAAACATCTAAAGAATCAAAAATTTCCAAGAAAGTGGAGGATCCTGGGACTTCAGCTCCACAGCTGTCTGAGCCGGCCCACAGTTCTGGAGCCAGTCTCTGAGAGACCTGTATCCACTCCCCCAATCTGCACAGTAGGTGCACTCATCTAGGTCTTCTGTCAGCCTCTTGGATTTGGATATGGACCGATTGGTGCAGAAGCTCTTATAGGTACCAGGCCTTGCTAAATTGTTGGCTCCAGCCCAAGCATCAGAACCGAAGACCACCACCCTGGACTTGACTGCTCCTCCAATCAGTACCGGATCTTCAGAGCCAGAGGGGGCTGATCTGCTGATCATGGAGACTTTGGAGCTGAGACTTGCTTTGGTGTCATCGGTTCCATCTACTCTGATGTCTTCAGCACCGACCGGGGACTGTAGGGGTCAACACTCTCCTGTCTGGTCCAGGGAGGATAGTCGCACTGACTTGGTGCCGATTCTTCCTCTCAGGGCCTCGGCTCGGATGAGCTTGGCTCCTACCTCCATCTCAGAGCCCATGGCCTCTGTGTGAGAGGGGCTGGCCAAAAGCCCTACTGAGGATGACTTAGTTTTTCTGAAGGCTTTCAGGTCTCAACCTTCCCCCTCTTGGGTGTCTCTGCCCTTCGATGAGCTCATGCAGCTGGTCTTTTGGAGGGCATGGGAGTCACCGGAGTCCATGGAACCTGTCCCTCAGAGACTTAAGTTCATTTCTGCCCTCGTAGATAGACTTTGTCCAAGGGAGTCCCTGTTGATGCCATGGTGGTGGCGGTGGCCACCAAGAAGGAAATGTCTGAGACTTCCTCATCGATCTATCCTAACAGAGAGTCCAGGATCATGAATTGATATGGGAAACACATGTTTAGTTCAGCGATTTTTACACTCCCGATCCCTGAAATATTTGACCCACTTCACCAGATTCCAGAGAGATCTCCTGTAGGAGTTGGGAGATACTCTTCAGTTTACTGTAGCTGCAGGGGCTTCCGACAAAGTTGCTATCCAGCTTGCTACCCTAAATTCCATCGTGAACTCATCCATGCATTTCATATATGCAGCCGATGGGATGAGTAGGGCAGCGAGAACAGGACATACCTGGATGCACTTGTGTTACTTCGTGGAGCCCTTTAAGTCTTCATTTGTTAACACACCTTTGGATGGCTCATCTCTCCTTGGGCCCAAAGTGAAGGCAACTCTCACCAGGTGTGAGCAGGAGAGAAAGACTCTGCTGTCGGAGTCCATTTTCCACCCCTACTCAGCCTTACCCCAAAGGCCAACGGGGAGGGAAAATGTGGTTCTGAAAAGTCCAAGGAGTCTTTCAAGACACACGTGGTCAACCCCCCTCTAGGGGCAGAGGAGGGGGTAACAATGGAAGATGCCGCCCTCGTGGCAAAGGGGGTCCGCAACACCAGGGTTACAGAGATCACTTTTCTGGTCAACCCTATCAATGCTCCTGAAGGGAGACCCAACTGTCCTGCTCTGGAGACAGTCGGGGGTTGCTTATCTTTGTACCCAGATGCCTGGCAAAACATAAACAACAGCTGGGTACAAAGTATTATTTCCAGAGGTTATTTCATACCGTTCTTCACCCCACCCATGCCCCCAGGGAGAATCCCGGATGTTCCGCCCAGTTACAGGGAGCAAGCAACTATAGAGGTCCGCAAGTTGCTAGAAAGTGTCATCCACCCAGTCCCTACAGACCAAATAGGATCCGGAACTTGCTCAAGATTCTTTTTGGTTCCAAAGAAAACAGGGGCCTGGAGACCTATTTTCAGCAGACTCAACCAATTTGTAAAGAAAGAGAAGTTTTGGATAGTCATGCTACAGTCTATACTTCCCTTTTTAGGGAGAGACAATTGGATGTGCTTGATAGATCTCAAGGATGCATACTACCACATAAAAATGGCCAGGCCATCCAGAGATCATCTGCGTTTCCGGCTGGGAGCCAATCATCATCAATTTCGAGCCCTGCCCTTTGGTCTCATTACAGCCCCAGAGTGTTCACCAAATGCATGGCAGTGGTCACGACTCATCTGTGGCATCTAGGATTCCAGGTGTTTTCATACCTAGACAATTGGCTCCTTACCTTCACCACCAGGCATCAACTGATAAGGGAATACACTCTGCAATCACTTAGGCATTACAATCAACTCAGAAAAATCTGCCTTGTCATCATTTCAGCATATTGTCTTTATAGGGGCAGAGTTAGACAACTCAACCACCACTCTATGATTACCAATCGAGAGGGTCTTTCTTCTTCGCCAACATGTCAGTTCATTAGTGTTGAAGGACACAGCATCAGCCGCAGAGGTCTTAAAAGTATTAGGTTTGATGGCTGCAGCGATCTTGGCCATACCATTAGCAAGGATGCATATGCAGATTCTTCAATGGCTGCTGTTCACCCAATGGTCCTACCAGGAACTCCAGAAACTTCCAATGAGTCATATGATTTTGATTACAAACTCTTGCAAGAGAGATCCCCAGTGGTGGTTGACGTCACTTCATGTAACCATAGGACGCCCCTTTGTACTACCCCCTCCAGTAGTCACTGTGACCATGGATGCTTCCCTGATAGGGTTAGGGGGGCATTTTCAGGGAAAGACTGCCCAAGGCACATGAACGGATCAAGAGTCATACCTGTATATCAATGTTCTTGAGATGAGAGCAGTACTTCTGGAGTTGCAATACTTTCAGGACTCTCTTCCTCTAGGGAGGACTGCAATTCAGACAGTCAACATGTAGATAGTCTAGTACTTGAACAAACAAGGCAGGACCATGTCCTACCCCCTTTGCCGAGAAGCCCTCAGAGTTTGGCAGTGAGCTGTCTCCTCCCAGTGCTTTGTTGGTAATGCACATCCCAGGGAGATCCAACGTGATAGCAGACAAAACTGAGCAGGACAATTTTGTTGTCACATGAGTGGTCCCTCAAAAGATTGCGGATATGATTTTCCACAAATGGGGCCAGCCTTGCTGCGATCTTTTTGCCAGTCACATCAACATGAAATGCAGAGGATACTTTGCCCTAATTTCCCCCTTCGGGAGAACCCCCGAGAGACGCACTCATACACGATTGGCCTCTGGGTCTCCTCTATGCATTCTCTCCAATCCCTCTAATTCCCAGACTTCTACAGAAAGCAGTGTTGCTGGAAAGAGCTATCATTCTCATAACCCCTCATTGGCCTCGGCAGATTTGGTTCTTGTTCCTTCATCATCTATTAGAGGATCCATGGATTTTGGACCTAGTTCCGGACCTTCTGACACATCTGTTGGGGTCCTCCATCCTTCACTGCAGTCACTGAAGCTCACAGCTTGGTTGCTCCAGTTCCCCTCATAGCCAGGCTTCATGATCTTTCTGATGAGACAAGGTAGATCCTCTTGTCTTTCCATAAGCCGTCCATCAGAAGATTATATCTTAGTAAGTGGAAGAGATTTTCCGTATGGGCTTCTAAGCAGAACATTGATCCTTATCAAGCCTCTTTGATGTCCATTTTAGAATTCTTGACTATGATTTTTAATGAAGGAGCAGGAGCTGCAGCTGCTACAGTTCAGGTCCAGTTGGCTGCTATATCTAACTTTCTTCTCTGAGTGGACGGGCTAAATATAATGTCCCACAAGTTGTCCAAGGACTTTCTCAAAGGAACCTTTCACATGAGGCCTCCAGTGAAAACTCCTTATTCTCCTTGGAATCTTAACTTTATGCTGTCTTGTACAATGTTCCTCCATTTGAACCAGCATCATCTTGTGATCTCAGATTTTTATCTTGGAAAAACATATTTCTGGTGGCTATTACTTCTGCCCGCAGATTTTCAGAACTTCAAGCCTTATCTATCAGCACTCCTTATTTGATTTTTCATGCTGATAGAGTATCTCTTAGGACAAATCCCTCTTTTTTGCCCAAAGTTTGTTTGGAATCTAGTATCAACCAAGTCATTGAGTTGCCAGTCTTCTTCCCTAACCATTCCAATAAACTAAAGTATATGCTGCCCAAACTAGATGTTCACAGACAGCTCAGATATCATTTGTCATTAATGGTAAGCAAAACAAGTTTTGTTCATATTGATAGCTGTATAAAATGTGATGTAATTTGCATGCAATATTGTAAAGCAGTTTTGTATAGTGTGCAGTCAGGGGTATTTTAAATGTGATATGGGATGTCTTATCAGGACTACTGTACATATTAAAAATAATAAAGCATTTTTACTAGTTATAAGCTATCTAGGCTTTATAGTGGGGGTGTAAAAGTGTCTTGAACACAGTATATGTAGAAATAAGAATACTTTCCTGTTTTATTTATGTAGATATACTAGATGTCATTGGTTTAAACTGTAGATACGTTTAAGAAAGCAGTCTTAAAAATAAGGAAAATGGTGAGAGGCATGACAAATACTAGCTAATGGTTTTAAGAACTACTTTTTCCATTAGGAAAGGCTTTCTTTACGAGACAGTAAGTCTACATATCGGCATTTTAATCATCAAATGGCTTTGCAATGTGTTCTGAGTGAAATTTACAAAGATTCTTTCATGCATATGCAATGTCAGTTACTGCTTTTCTTGGAGATGAAGTCTGTAGATGCAAGCAATTAATCATAACATGTCTGAGCACTCTTCTGAGAGAGTTATGTAAGGTACAGTGTAGCTAATATTTAAAACTACATTGGCAAACAGTTCACTGAAATTTGTTTCAACTTTGGTAAATTAGTAAGATATGGAAGTTGTTGCCTTCCCAGCAGCCTTAATACTTAAGTCATTGGATATAATGATAGCCAACTTAGTTTACTTAAAGGTAGTGTGTGCACTTTCACTTTTAAGCCCAAAGTTAAAAAAAAAAGTTTACTAAAATCATGCAAATTTTGCACCCCCAGGAAGGAGACAGAGATGAGAAAACAGACCACAGTTACTGTTAATAGGAACACAGGCTGTAACGTGCTTTAGCATGGTTAACCTTAAATGGAGACATTAAATGTTTTTCAAGGATAGAACATTGGGTAAATATTATGATTTAAGAGGGGCTTGAAAATTTTGATTGTATGCTTGTCATTAATGTATTTTAATTGGGTGTTATATTTAATGCATGTTTTTCGCTTTAAAATGTGTTATGTATCACATGATTTTCAAATCTTGTATATATTGCTGTTATTTCATATATAATGTGTTCCTTCTTGGTTTAAATAGAGGTGAAAGAGCTAGACTTTATTTGTGGTGTCCAATGTTGTATTTTTAATAGTTAATTTTAGATTAGCTAATGCCTGTGTGTACTCCCATCGGTTTGGAGCAGTTGCTCCTATTTGGAGGTTACATTTTTTTGATAAGTATATTTTTTTTGCACTTCAACTGTTCAGTGTTCTGCAATGTCTTTTCTTTTTGCTTGACTTAATTATTTATATATTTGCTGAACAAATTTTTTCTGATCTGTGCTGAATTTTTTTTGTCCCACCCAACTGCTGTTGTGTTCTTAATGTTGTTGGCTTTTGCAGTTGCCTGTACCTACTGTAAATTTGATCTGGGACATTCCTCCCAGTCCCATCTCATTAGCTCATTCTACCTAATAGAGAAATCATTTGGGAAGACCAAACCCCTTAGTCCCTTAACCTTGAATTATCTTCTGTTTCTGCTCTCTCCCTTTCCACTTTATATAAAAATTAAATAAAGCAAACAAAAAAAATTTATTCAGCTGCTTATATTTTTCTGTATTTGTGTTTCTTCCTACAATGTTATTTCGTCTTGCTTTTTCCTGCTACTTGCTGCTTGTTCTCTAAAGTGTTCAACTACATCTTTTTTGTTGCATTTATTACTGCTTGTTTACAGCCAAAATTGTTAAGTGTAATTCTAAGCTCTTGGTTTTGGTTTAAGTACTTGGGCTTTAGGCCCACCCCTTAGCTCTCCCTGGCCTTTCTCCCTCAGATTCTGAGAAATATGAATGGACAATTTCCTATAGTTTCTCTGTAAAACTGATGTTTAAATCTGTTTAATTTTTCAGTGTTTTTGTTGTAGCAAAAAGACTTGAAAATGTGACATAGGTTCAAATTGTGGTGAGAAGAGAGACCAGCCTGCTAAGTGTCTGATGTTATGTTGTCCTATCTCACCTTCATTTTTGCTAGTTGGGTTCAGAACAGAGCATCGGTTCCAACTTGGCCTATACTAAAGCTTGAGGCAAAAAAAATATCCCATCATGCTTAGGGAAATTACCCAGATCTCGTTTGCCAATAAACTAGATCAGGTGCTTCTTACTAAGCTTAAGCTAAGTGGAATCTTTTTTCTAATTATACTGCTATTTTCTGTTTTTTCCTTGTATAAAGACTGTTTGCTGTTGTGGAAATACTGTTTTCTTAAGGTTAGACCATTGTGGTTAATCCGTTTGCATTTTGTTTTTAGATTGTGTTGCTGGACATCACTTTCGCTACGCCTCTGGTTATTTCCCTGTCCCATTATTCTCTGAAGTAAAATCTTTCTTCTTCCCTCTCTTCTTGAAGCCCATTTAAATTAGAGGGCTCCCTTTCCTTTTTCTCCTTTCTCTCCAGAGGAGTCATCATTTAAGTTAGAGACTTCTCCTCTGGCTAGAGGAGATTGTTTAGGTTAGCGACTTCTCCTCTAGTCCCTTTCCCTTTACTTCTGTGTGATTGTTATTAAAAAAAAAAAAAACTAGACCCTTTTCCTCTGTCTTGTGTGATTTATAAAAAGTAGTAGTTCTTGATATTCATAGTAGTAGTCTTTGATAGTGTATTTTTGTTGGTATAATGTTTAAGGATAATAAGGAAGTGAAGCAGTCAGGTTTCAAAAAGTGCGATTCTTGTAGCCAAAAGATGTCCTTGACAGATGGGCACACTCGCTGTGTGTACTGTTTGGGTGCTGTACACTTACAGGATTCATGCTCAATTTGCCATGCTTTTAGCTGCAGGGTTTTACTGGAGAGAAAAAACAAGTCAGTAGTCAGGGGATTATTGAAATTTCCTTTTTCTGTAACATTGGAAGGGAAACGGTTCCCCCAAAGCTTCTCAAGCTCCAAAATTGGACAAGTTTCTCATAAGAGAGCTTCTTCTTCGGCTCCAGCCTATGAGCTGTCGAAGAAACAGGCTAAGGACACATATTCAGACCCGAAGGCTTTCGGGCCAGAAAAGGCGACTTCTGCGGTTCCTCCAGTTACTTTGGAGCCGACCAAGAGTCATAGTCTGAGTCGGTCCCCAGTTCTGGAGCTGGTCTCTTCAGTCTTGCAGTCACCTATTTTACAGTCAGTGGCTGGAAGTATCAGCTCCTCGGCCCCGTCCTCTCAGTCTTCCAGGAGGATATCGGAGGATGATGTGGAGCAGGTGGTCATGAGGCTGTTATGGACACCGGTGCTAGCCAAGATTCTTTTGTGTCCAGTCCAAAAGGAATTGGAACTGATAACTGTCATTACCCCTTCTTCGATTCTTCCTTTGACCCAAGTGGCTTTGGAGCCAGTGCACTTGGATTTGATTGTAGTGGACCATCAGGTCCAAGACCTGCTCCAGGTTCTTCAGTCCCGACTTCCACTCTGACCTCTTCAGTGCCATAGTCTTTTGAGGGGTCTAGGAGCTGATGCTCTCCCGTCAGGTCCAGGGAGGAGAGTCTGATCGGACCTTTGTCTGATCCAAATCAACCTCCTGGGGCCTCGGTGCAGGTGAGCTCGGTGCCTCCATTTGCCTCAGGGCCCACCCCCTTGGCTTGAGGGTGGTCTCCTGGCTCTTCAGAGCCAGAGGCTCCCTCAAACCGGGGTCGTGGTGCCTTAGAGGTCATGAGAAGAGTGTTGTCACCCCAGACAGCTCCACTCTCTGATTCAACCAAACACTCTTACCCCAAAAGTGCCGGAGTCTGCCTCCTTACCATCTCTCCCTCAAGCAGAGAGACCCTAAGTCCCAAGATGTGCTGCTGGACGAACCCATCTCTTCTGAAACCTCCTCGAGTATCCCTCTGGAGAGGTCCTTTGGAAGAGAACTTGTAAGAGGAAAGATCTAGACTCCCCTGATGAGTCTTTCACTTCAGACATGGGCCTAGATGATGCAGAAGGGTCCCCACGGTCCCCCTCTGAGGATGTCTCTCTTGCGGACATCCTAGAGATCCTTAGGCAGGGAGGTGGCTGGAAGCCCCTTAATCCTTCTGAGGATGAGTCCGTGTACCTGGAGGCTTTTGGGTCTCACCCCTTCACCTTTTGGGTGACACCGCCTTTTGATCAACTCCTAAACGTAGTTAGTCGTAAGGCGTGGGGCTCCCTGGAATCTGTGCAACCTGTTCCAAGGAGTCTAAACAAATTCATTACAGCACCATCTGATAAAGAATTTCTATCCAAAGGTGTCCCGGTAGATGCTATGGTGGTGACAGCAGCCACCAAAAAGGAATTTTCTGAGACTTCCACATCTGTCCATCCACTGAATAAAGAATCTCGTACGATGGACAGGTATGGAAATCATATGTTTTAGTCAGCGACTTAACACCCTTCAAGGTTCTACAGCTGCGGGGGTGTCACTGTGACCACCCAGCTTTCCACCTTAAATTCCATAGTAAACTCCTCCATGTGACTTGTATCCTAGTAAACTCCTCCATGTGACTTGTATCCTATGCAGCCGATGGAGTGAGTAGGGCAGCGGGTACAGGAATCTCCTTGAGGCATTCTTGGATGCACTTATGCGACTTTGCTGAGCCCTTCAAGTCTTCCTTTATTAATGCCACTTTTGACGTCTCATCCTTGTTCGGGCCAAAAATGAAAGAAACTCTAACCAGGTGCGAAGAAGACGGTAAGACACTTTATGCCATTGGAGTCCATTTTTCTCTCTCTGCTAGGCCTTATCCCAAAGGCCAGAAAGGTGGGAAAATGTGGTTCTGTAAATTCCAGAGAGCCTTTCTATAAACGCATGTGGTGAATTTTCCCCCCAGGGGCAGAGGGGGAAATAACAATGGAAGACGCCAACCACATGGCAGAGGGGGTATGGAAAACCAAGGTGACAGGGATACGTTCCATGGTAGGCCTTACCAGTGCTCCTGAAAGGAGGCCCATCTGTCCACCTCTGGAGACAGTTGGGGTAACTTGTCATTGTACCCAAATGCCTGGCTAGGTATAACAAACGACAAATGGGTACAAGTAATCATATCCAGAGGCTATTACATACTCTCTTCCTCTCCCCTTTAGGAAAAAAGTCAGTCCCAGATGTTCCACCCAATCAACGGGATAAAGCAACCCTAGAAGTACAAAGGTTGCTAGAAAAAAAGAGTCATCTAAAACATCTCCGCAGACCAAATTGGATCAGGAACTTGTTTGAGGTTCTTTTTAGTTCCAAAAATGACAGGGGACAGGAGGCCCATTCTGGATATCAGCAGACTAAACAAGTCTGTCAAGAAATCGAAGTTCCAGATGGTAAGACTGCAGTCAGTACTCCCCTTTTTGGGGAAAGACAACTGGATGTGCTCAACAGACCTCCAGGATGTGTACTACCATGTAAAGATGGACAGGCAATCCTGGTGTCACACTTTTGGTTGGCAGCCAGTCATTACCAATTCTGAGCTCTGCCCTTTGGTCTCACTACAGCCTCCAGAGTATTCACCAAATCTATGGCAGTAGTCACAGCTCACCTGAGGTGTCTGGGATTCCGGGTGTTTCCATACTTAGACAACTTTCTCGTAACCGCCACCACCAAGCATCAGGGCAAGAGATACCACCATCCAACTTTGCTCTCAACTTGACATTATGATAAATTTTGAAAAGTATGCCTTGTTGCCATCACAGCATATAATTTTTATAGGAGCAGACTTAAACACGAGAGATGATAGCCAAACTTCCTCCTGACAGGATTCAAACTCTACATCAACAAGTAGAAAGCTATTGACAAAGAGGAAAGTGCAAGTGAAGGTGGTTTTAGAGGTCTTGGGTACAATGGCAGCAGCAATAACCTTAGTACCTCTAGCACATCTACACATGAGAGTTATACAGTGGTTGCTTTTCACCCAATGGTCCATACAGGAGCTGGGTGTTCACGGTGGTGCAGTGGTTAGCATTGCTACCTCACAGCAAGATGTTCTCTGGTACAATCCTTGGCTGGGGTGCCTTCTGTGCGGAGTCTGCATGTCCTCCCTGTGGTTGCGTGGGTTTCCTCCGGGTGCTACAGTTTCCTCCCACATCCCAAAGACATGCTGTAGGTGGATTGGACACACTAAACTGGCCCTAAGCGTGAGTGCATGCATATGTGTGCTGCCTCCTATGGAAGGTTGGGTGCTGGGCTGGCAACTCGACAACATAAAAACTTCACTGCCAATCATGAACGAACAGGTGATCTGCTGTGGTGACCCCTAACCGGGAAAAGCTGAAAGAAGAAGAAAGTCCATGCAGGAGCTGCCCATGTCCCACAAGAGTATTATAACAGAATCCTGCAAGAAGGATCTATGCTGGTGGCTTCATTCTACTCTGGTGGTTCTGGGCAGACTGTTCATCCCCCCTCAACCAATAGCTACGCTACAGTGACAATGGACGCTTCCCAGATAGGGTGGGAGGGCATTATCTGGGGAAAACTGTCCAAGGAATTTGGCAGAAAAATGAGAACCACTTGCATATCAATGTTCTAGAGGTGAGAGCAGTGCTGTTGGCATTGCAGGCATTCCACAACTCCCTTACACTAGGTACAATTGCAATCCAGACAGACAATATGTCAGTCATGTAGTACATAAGCAAGGAGCAATCCGATCTTACCCCTTATGTCGAGAGGCTCAGAGTATGGCAGTGGGCAATCTCTTCCCAATGCTTTCTAGTAGCAACGCATATCCCAGGGAAATCCAGTGTGATAGCAGGCAAACTCAACAGAGCTATTCTTATGCCTCATGAGTGGTCCCTGAAACAGAAAGCTGCAGAACAGATTTTCCGCAAGTGGGTCCAGCCTTGCTGTGACCTTTTCGCCATGTCCATGAAAGCAAAATGCAGCAGCTACTTTGCCCTGATCCCCCCTCTGGGGAAGTCACCAAGCAATGCACTTGTATATGATTGGCCCACGGGGTTCCTTTACACCTTCCCTCCTTTTCCCCTTGATTCCCAAAGTCCTCCAGAAAGCCAGTACACTGGGAAGCAAGTTGATACTCATTGCCCCATACTGGCCTTGTCAAATTTGGTTCCCCTTATTATGGTCCCATCTAAAAGAAGATCCATGGATTCAGGACCCAGTCCTGGATCTCCTGACACATCCATTGGGAATGCTCCATCACTAAATAAAACCCCCCAAACTGACAGCGTGGCTGTTCCACTTCCACTCCTAGCCAGGCTTCTGGATATTTCTCCCGCTGTGAGATGTATTCTGATCTCATCCAATAAGACAACTACTAAAAAGCTTTTTGCTAGAAAATTGGAAAGGTTTTCATGTTGAGCTGTCGACAATCACATTAACCCATTCATGGCCCCTGTGACTGCTATTTTAGACTTTTTAGCAAAACTTTTCAATGAAGGTGCAGCTGTGGCTACTATACAAGTTCAATTGGATGATGCATCTAATTTCCAAAATGGAGAGATGGGATTCAAAATTATGTCCCATACACTGTGTAAGGCCTTTTTGAGAGGTACCTTTTTGTTAAGGCCTCCACTAAGAGAACCAGTGCCACCTTGGGACCTTAATTTAGTATTGTCTGCTCTAATCCTTCCACCATATCAACTGGCTTCATCTTGTCATCTGAAATTCCTAACCTGGAAAACAGTGTTTTTGGTAGCCATCACATCAGCTAGGCGGGTATCAGAACTTCAACCATTGGCTATACGCCCACTGTACTTGGTCTTTCATAAAGATAGTTTCCATGAGAACTAATCCATCATTCTTACCCAAAGTTTGCTCTGAGACAAATTTCAATCAATCTATTGATCTTCCTGTTTTCTTCCTAAATTATGGCAACAAGGCAGAATATAAACTACAACTGGATGTACACAGGCAATTACGTATCTACCTGGACTGGGCAAAAGAACTCAGAAAATCTGATCAAATGTTTGTTTCCTTTTCGGATAAAAAGAAGGGCACCCCAATATCAAAAGTCACTCTGTCAAAGTGGCTTTACTGATTCCATTACCTATGCATACACTTCCCAAAGTAGACAATTGCCTGGAAAAATAAAAGGTCACTCAGCAAGAGCCATTGCAACCTCAGCTGCCTTTCAGGCTAGGCTACCTATGGATTCAATTTGTGCTGCAGTGACGTGGGTTAAGCCTCATACCTTCATCACTCCTTACAAAGTAGACTTGGCCTCCCGGAAGAGGGCCTCTTTTGGATCCATTATTCTGAAAAGTTTGTTCCCCTAAGCCATCCAAGAAGAAAGGTGCTGGTGATGCTGTCCCAACCAGCAAGAATGAAGGTGAGATAAGAGAACATAGAAGTTATGTACTCACCATAACATTCCATGCTTGTTGTCCATCCTGCCTTCATTCTTGCATCCCACCCTCCTTCCCCCAACCTTCACTCCTGGAGGATCGAGAGGTCTTTGCTGGATTTGGAACTCATGATCTGAAGTAATTAACTTCATTTTATCTGCAACCTGTGGGTATTCAGATCCATATCGGATCCCAACTGGCAACTTTACAAGCATCTGCTCCAAGCTCCTCCCCCTTACCCATAACATCCCACCATCTCCTGCCTTCCTCCAGATTTCATTTGCCACTTCGTGCATCAGCATTGTGATATCCATAGCTCTGAGCCTTAGGGTTTATTTTAAGTGCTTTTTTTGGGGGGGAGGGTCGTGTTGAGAGAGTTTCTCAGTTAGTTCCCTTTTCCTCCCACTAACACTTGTTTGTCGGTTGTTGCAAAAAAAAAAAGTTTATA
This sequence comes from Protopterus annectens, assembly GCF_019279795.1. Classification (NCBI taxonomy): domain Eukaryota; kingdom Metazoa; phylum Chordata; order Ceratodontiformes; family Protopteridae; genus Protopterus; species Protopterus annectens. The sequence goes on from NC_056749.1 coordinate 260,042,237, forward strand.
GTTTTTGTGAGGTAGATTTTGTGTAGGTCCTTCCCTTCCTTATAGTGTGTGTGTGTGTGTGTGTGGTCAATAGTGTGTTGGGTTTTTCTAGGTGTGGCTGCTATTGTTGTGAAATGTCTGAGCAGCCAAAACCTACATTTAAAAAATGCACAGTGTGTGGCCATAAGCTTCCATCAGTGGATGGTCACACTGTGTGTGTTGTTTGCCTGGGCGTAGCCCACTTGTCTGCCCAATGCAGTGTGTGCTGGATTTAACCCGAGGGCCCTGAAAGACAGAAAGGCCAAACTGGTAGCAAAAGGCCTGCTTTCAGCATCTACTTTGAATTCTTCAGCCTCAGCTTTTACAACTCCCGCCCAACCCCCCCCCCCCCAGGCTGGGACTCACACTCCCGCTAGACCTGCTAAAGGGGATGAGAAAGGCAGAGACAAAAAACACAAGGATGCAGACAGAGGGAGAGACAGAGAAGAAAGGGGATAGGCCCCACAAACCGTCTCCAGATCGGGAGTCCTTCCTTAGCCCGCTTCCAAGGTCTAGAGACCTGTTTCTCCTCGTCTCCACACCCCCAGATCTATCCGAGTTGGTCGCTTCCTCACGCTGAACTTGGAGTCTTTCTGAAATGGATATGGACAGGATGATGAGATTCATTCGGACCCAAATCCAGATGGGAGTCTTGCCAGGCCCCTCTCCCTCTGGAGGGGGGAACTCCATGCCATTCTTTCATCCGATTTCTCCTTCCCCGATCCGGTCTGCAGTTTCGGGGTATATGGATCTGAGGATCTTTGGAACTGGGGATTCGGCGCCGATCGTTCCACCAACCTTGACTCTGGTGATTACCTGGATTCGGACCAGAGGGGATGGATGTGTGTTCGGCTCTGACCTTGTCAGATCCAAGCCATTCCTTTGGAGCTCCGGCTACCCTAACCTCAGCCCCGATCCCCACCACAGACCCGGGGAGAGCTTCCTCCTTGTTGGGCTCTAAGGAGGTGCGCTCTCCATTGGCATTCAATGTGGTGGAGAGGGTTCTGTGCCAAGGATCGAGGCCCCAGCCTATTTCCTTGGATTCCACCCAGACTCCCTCAGATTTGGTTATGACTCCCTTCAGATTGTCTCAAGGACAGCCTGTGCTAGAGGAGCCCCAGGCGGTTCCCTTGGAAGAACCCCCCACGGGTCATGAGCCCTTTTCAGAGTGTCCCACTGAAGAAGGTCCTTGTAAGCACACGTGCAAAAGGAGACACCTGTACTCCCAAGTCTCTTATAGAAGACACTGATTTAGATGAAGGAGAAAGTTCCCCCAGGTCACCTCCTGAGGATGTCTCCTTTGGAGACATCATGGAGATCCTCCACCAGAGGGGAGGTTGGCAGCCCCAAAACCTACGGATGAATCAGTGTTCCTGGAGGCTTTTGGCACAAGTCCATCTATATCCTGGGTGTCCATGCTGGCGGATCCTTTAGTTGATCTTATCACCACGTGGGCATGAAAGGAGCCTGACACCATAGAGTCGATACCCAAGTGCCTGGACAAAGATTCTTTCTCCATCCTCTGACTGGCATAGTATAAGGGATCCCCTGTGGATGCTATGGTGGCTGCAGCAGCCACCAAGAGGGAACTGACTCAAGAGAGTTCCTCGGTCCACCCTCCGGATAAGAAGTCCAGGACGGTGGATCGATTTGGGAAGTGAGTGTATTCTTCAGCAACGTTTTCCATCCGAGCGGTGAACTACTTGGCACACATTATATGACTGCAGTGAGACCTAGTCAGGGAGTTAGCTGAGTCACCCCCAGAGTCCTTGTCACAGGAGGACAAGCGTCTGTTCTCCGTGAAGATGTCTACTCTCAAATCAGTGTCAAACACGTCCATGTACCTCCTTTCTCATGCTATGGAAGGAGCAGCTAGCGTGGCTGGGACCAGCGTAGCTATGAGGTGACACGCTTGGCTCAGACTGTCAATTTGCAGACCCCTTCAAGGCATCCTTTACGAATCCTCCCTTCGATGGTTCTTCCCACTTTGGGAAGACCGTACGTGGCACACTTGTCCAGAGTGAAAAAGACAGAGAGACTTTTTCTGCCATCAAAATCTGCTTCTCCAGTCCTCAAAGATCCTTTTCCAGGAATCAGAGAGGGCAGAAGAAAATGTGTTTCCGGAAATTGCAGTTTTCCTGGGACTTTCAGGACAACTCATCCCCCAGAGGCAGAGGGGGACAGGACAGACGCCATCCCAGAGGCAGAGGGGGTCTGAGGAACTTTGAGTCCAGAGAGCCCTTCTCGGACAGGCCTCTGCAGCAGCCCTGAGGGTTTGCTTAACTGTCCTACTCTGGAAGCAGTCAGGGGAAGATTATCATTGCACCCAACAGCATGGGAGTCCATAACTGCAGATTGTTGGGTGCTTCAAATAATATCCAGAGGTTACACCATCCCGTTTGTTGCCCTTCCTATCCAACCAAAATGACACTCAGATGTTCCACCCACTCAAAGGGAGACGGCAGCGCTAGAGATTTCCAAGCTGCTTTAAAATGAGCCATCAAACTGGACCCCCAAGATCAGTCCGGGTCAGGCGTTTTCTCCAGGTACTTTTTAGGCCAAAAAAGAAGGGGGACCTGTCAACCTTAAACCTGGCTGTCGCCAAACAGAAATTCTGGATGGTCACCCTACAGTCCATTCTACCATATCTTCAAGAATGTGACTGGATATGCTCGATAGATCTCCATGACGCTTACTACCATATCAGGATTCACAGAAACTCCAGGAGATTCCTTTGCTTCCAGCTGGGAGCCAGTCATTTCCAGTTCTGAGCCCTACCCTTCGGTCTCACCATAGCCCCCAGGGTGTTTACCAAGATAATGGCAGTCATAGCGGCTCACCTGAAGCTTCAGGGGATTCAGGTATTCCCTTACCTAGACTATTGACTCCTCGCTGCTTCCACCAAGTGTCGTTTTTGCCAAGCCTGAGACTTCTTCCTACATCTTGCAGACCTGTTAGGGATTACAGTCAATGACCCCAAGTCACTTTTGAATCCGGTACAGATCTTGGATATCTGGGCACAGCTGGACACCCTTCAACTGAAAGTCTTCCTAACTCCAGACAGGGTCCAGAGTCTAAGGGCTCATGTATCACTAATTCTTGGCTACAGGGTACCGAAGGTGGTGGACATTCTCAGAGCCCTGTGCTCTATGGCTGCAGCAATTTCTATCCTCCCCCATGTGCATCTTCACATGCGTGTTCTACAGTGGTCTTGGCTGGATCGCCCCAATTCACATCAGCCAAGCCTGCAGGACATCACTTTTCTGGTGGGTCCAGTCTCCGGAGATTGTAGCAGGATTGCCATTTGTTCCATTCACAGCTCAAGCCACAGTGACCACGGATGCCTCCCAGTTCAGGTGGGGGAGCAGTATCTGGGGAAGACGGTCCAAGGCATGTGGTCCCAGATTGAGATGAGAGCAGTGCTTTTAGTGTTGTAGGCCTTCCACACTGTTCTTCCTCCGGGGACTATTGCAATTCAGTCAGACATGTCGGTTGTCTGTTACATCAACAAACAAAGAGGAACCAGATCTTATCCTCTGTGTTGCGAGGCCATGAGAGTTTGGGAGTGGGCTATCTCCACCAGCTGATTTCTGATTGCAACGCACATCCTGGGATGCTCCAACATTTTAGTGGACAGATTGAGTCGGGTCTCTGAAACAGTTGATAGCGGAGGAGATCTTCTTTGCGTGGGGACAGCCTTGCTGCGATCTCTTCACATATCCTTCCAACACAAAGTGCAACAAATTATTTGCTCTGATTCCCTCACCAGGGGACCCCCCTAGAGATGATTTAGTCCATGCTTGGCCTCCCGGGCTTCTGTACACTTATCCCCTGTTACCACTCATTCCAAAGTTTCTTCAGAATGCTTGCCGACTAGGGTGCAAGGTGATCCTCATTGCCTCGTTCTGGCCTCATCAAGTCTGGTTCCCTTTCCTCTGATCTCATGTTCTAGCTGCTCCTTGGATTCTAGATCCCTGCCTGGATCTTATTTCTCATCCCTTGGGTACTTGTCTGCCCAACCTGGACAGCCTCAAGCTGACAGCTTGTTGCTCCAGTTCCCTTGATTGCCAGGACTGCCGGTCTTTCATCTTCAGTGAAAACTATTCTAGTGGCGGCTCACAAGTCTTCCACTAGGAAGGTTTACTGCAGTAAATGGAAACGATTTTCTATTTGGGCTTCTCAGAGAAATCTGGATACTTTTACGGCTCCTGTCTCTGCGGTACTAGATTTCTTAGCCAGCATTTTTCAGCAAGGGGCCAGTTTGTCTACTGTGAAGGTACAACTGGCAGCTATTTCACATTTCCATGTCGGCGACAACAGGAATGCCATGGCCTCTTCTAGATTGTGCAAAGCTTTTCTTAAAGGCACTTTTCCTTTACATCCTCCAGTTAAGAACTCTGTTCCTCCTTGGGACTTTACCTTGGTTCTCCAGGCCTTAGTTGCTCCCCCCACTGAACCTTAGCATCAGCAGATTTGAAGTTCTTATCCTAGAAGACAGCCTTCCTAGTGGCCATTACGTTGGCTAGGAGGGTTTTTGAACTTCAAGCCTTGTTTGCTGTGCCCCCTTACTTGATCTTCCACAAGGACAAGGTTTCTCTCTGTAAAAACCCTTCTTTCTTACCAAAAGTGGCTTCTAAATCAATCAATCAATCAAACAATTAACCTGTCCGTTTTCTTCCCAAATTTTCAGAACACGGGTGAATATAAACTGCAATTGCTACTGTTGGACAACTTCTTTTTTATCTACACAGAACAAAGCCCTTCCGTAAATCTGATCAGTCATTTGTGTCTTTTTTTAAGCCCTTTTTGGGTAAGGCCATCTCCAAAGTTTCCTTAGCCAGATGGATTACACTATGTATTTTGCAAATTTATAAAGACAAAGGCTTGTCTCCACCTGGTTCTGTTAAAGCTCATTCTACTAAATCGATGGTGACGTCTGCTGCTTTCTGGTCTAGGGTATCATTGGATGACATTTGTGTGGCAGCAACTTGGGCTAAGTCACATTCCTTCATTTCTCATTATAAGTTGGATTTAATCTCCAGAGGTAGAGCATCCTTCGCCTCTGCAGTGCTCAGGAATATCCTTCCATGAGGGCCTCCCAGGAGTTTGAGTAGCTGTGGACTCTGTCCCACAGGCTGCAGATAAAATGAAGTTAACTACTTCAGATAAAGAAGTTATGTACTCACTATAATGTTCCATGTGAGTAGTTATTAATTTTTCTGCAACCTTTCCACCCTCCTTCCCCCGAACCTTCTCATGTGATTAGCATGTGTGGTTTATTCTAGTTTGAGTTGCTGATTAGTTTGAGTTGCACCAAACTCGATCTGAGGGAAGGCAGGAGATGATGCGGTGTTATGGGTAACGGGGAGGAGCTTGGAGCAGATGCTTGTAAAGTTGCCAGCTCTGATCCGATTTGGATCCGAATACCCACATGTTGCAGAAAAATGAAGTATAACTAATCAGATGGAACGTTATGGTGAGTACATAACTTATTTTTCTCTGTTTTCCTCCTTAGTCCTAAGAAAAACATGTTTGTATATACTATTGTATGTGTATTACTGTTACTTTTAGTTTTTTTGCAAACAAGATCTGGGTAATCTCCCTAAGCATGATGGGATAGTTTTTTTTGGCTCGAGCCAGTAGAAGCTCTTGAGCTTTAGTATAGGGTGAGTCCCCCAACCAGCAAGAATGAAGGCAAGATGGACAACAAACATGGAATGTTATGGTAAGTACGTAACTTCTTTTCTTTGTAAGTTAAAAAGTTGGAAATGTATATTCAACACTGTCCTGTATAATAGGTGGGAATAACACCCTTCTATCATAATGGCTACTCTGTACATATCATTGAATGTAAATGGCCTCACATGTATTGGAAAAAAAAAGAATTTATTGAATTAAGATATGTAGGGTGCAAATAGCAATGTTACTGGAGACATGTTTGGAAAGACATTATCGTGCAAATTTGACAAAGAATTTAGGTTGGACATTCAACACAGTATCATTGACAAAGGAAATGGGGAGTAATGCAGATTACTAGCAGGGCTCCAATAGTGATTACAAAAGGAACAAAAGATATAATGTTAGATCTGTGGTAGTAAGATATTGGCAAGGGAGGAAGATTACACTGGTACGTATTTATATTCCACCCAAAACTGCTATTAATGGAGCTTAAAAGAATTTTGATTGAAATCGGCTTTCAGCACATAATATTTGTGAGTGGGGAAAGGAACCTGATTTACAGAAGGACCAAGAAAAGAAAATATAAAAAATAAGGGAGGATTTCTGAAGAACTATGAATGTTCGGTATAGAAGAATTGAATTCAGTAGTAGGAATTCTGACATAATTTATGTATTATTCAATGAGGTACAAGAATTGAGCTAGACTAGATAAAAATTAAATCACATTGGCATGTGTATCTAATTAAAAGCTTTGGCAAGTATTCACTAACTAAAAAAATATGCAGGATAATGTAGTAAAAATGAAACACTGGTGCTTTCCCACTTACCTGTTAGAAGAATTTATCAAATGAGGTAGTGGAACTGATTCAACAGTTAGGGAAGATGGAAATTTCTTTAGAAGGGATAACCAGTGGGTGTGATAACATGAAAATAGATTTTAAAAGCATAGTAGAACAAAAGTAATATGGGTGGATTAATATGAATTAAGAAGGGTTGACAAATGTTAAAATAATGCAGAATAAAGGGAATTTCTCAGAAAAAGAGGAGGAGCAGCTGCAAAGTAAAGGAGTGTACAGATAACATGAATGCTTTCAGAAAGGCTTTCAGAAAGGCTGCTGTTAAGCAACTATTTTTAATAACTACTCCAGAATGTAAAAATGTTAACAGAATGACTTAAGCAATTGAAAATAGAAAGAGCTACTGGCAAACTCAATAAGCCTATAAAAAGAAAAATAAATTCCTATAGAAGTATTAGAAATAATTTGGAAATTCTGTGTAAAGCAGAGGAATGTGGAAACCAAGAAAAAGGAAAAATGGAAGTATTTATCGAAAACTTAATTATGCTAAGGTTAAAAGATGAGACTCTGCAATTTATAGCTACAGTAGGAAGAAAGAAGCAAAACCACAAGTAGAATTCCAGTACTGGCAGTAACAAAAACAACCAGCAAGCCAAACCAACCACACGTCTTCAAAATACTTGTTTATTTGATCAAGTAAAATCACAGTTGAGCACTTTTGTCTGTTTACACAGACATCATCAGACCCATGAATGAAACTCTCTCACTTCCTTTTAAAATGATTGAAATAACACACACCCCAGAAACAACCAATGAAAATTTATTACATCATTGATTTACTGGTGAAGTAAGAAAAAGCTGGAAAAAAATAGAAAATTAGCAAAAATCTATTAGTTTGGCATTGAGAAAATAAATAAAATACAATAACCTCACGTAAAACCAAGAGGAGCAATCGGAATATATTGGCTCATTTTCTCAGTTCACTATTGATTGAAATGCTGTCATTGAGACCAGGAGAATTAGCTGCATCCAGTCTAAGTTGCCAAAACGTTTCCTGGTGTAAGTTTGTTTTGCCAATCCCCATCATAAAGCACCACCTAAATCTGTTCAACTACTGAAAAAAAATTGTTGAACCCTGGGCATATAGCGGAATTCCTTGGCAGTGCACTCTTTTTGTCTTGTCACTGTATACTGTAAGTGTATTGGTATATTCATTTATTCAAGGCATTTTTGGTCTTCCTTGTGTAAAAAGCAGCACATTAAATGCATTTGGCCAGATAGACCACTCTGTGTTGCACAGTTGTATGTACTGCCGGTCATTATACCAACAATTTTGTTCAACAGAGGGCCTTGATAACAGCTGTCTGTGTATGGGCATTGGTAATAATCCACATTTCCTTGTGATCAATAGTCCTCTACTGTCAGCATCTGTTTTGTTCTAGGAGGCATTTCATATTAGGTTTATTTTTGTAAGTGAAAGTGGGGGGTCCACAAAATGAATTTTTATTTCCTCATCACATTGCAACACATACCAGTTCTGCCACAAAATAAGTTCAGTATATTTGGCATATTTCCTCAAATTATTTCTGAACCAATCAAGTCCCACCTTGTGGGGGTATAACTGTAATTAATTGCCTTGAGGTTATGATTACAAAGCATCCAGATACAAATATAGAGAAAACCCTCATAATGCAACACATTTCTTTTTTTCACAAGTTGCCACCCATTCCACCAAAAGAAAGGAGTGGTGAAAAGCCAGTTCTTTAGAATTTCCTGGCTTACTTAAGACGATGACATGTCTTGAACATTTCAGAAGGCTGAAATTGATGTTCCAGGATAGAATATACCCCTCGTCATTGCTTGATATGACATTCAATGAAGTGTAGACTGGAAGAAATAAATATGCACCAATCATCAAGTATGGGTTACAACTTGTGAAGGCCGACATGGACCAAGATGATCCAGGTTTTCATAACCACATGAACATGGTGTTACATTATGCCCTGGATGCCAAAGATATTGAACTTATTTGCAACACAGAGTGGTCTATCTGGCCACATGTACTTCATGTTCCATTTTTTTACATAGGCAGGACCAAAAATGCCTTGCATAAATGAATATACCAACACACTTACAGCATGCATTGACAAAACAGTGCACTGGCAATGCCCAGGGTTCAACAATTTTTTTTTTAGTACTTGAACAGATTCAGGTGACAACTTACATTGGGGATCGGCAAAACAAACTTTTACACCAGGAAATGTTTTGGCAACTTAGACTGGATGTAGCCAATTCACCCATTCTTGATAGCATTTCAATCATTAGTGAAGTGAGAAAACGAGACAGTATATTATGATTGCTGTTCTTGGTTTTATGTGGGGTTATTGTATTTTATTTTATTTTAGTTTATTTTCTCAATGCCAAACTAATATTTTTTTACTAACTGTCTGCTAGTTTTTCCAGATTTTTCTTAGCTATAAGTTTAAAATAAGTCTTGAAGGTGGGTACTTCACTAGTAAATCAATGATGTCATGAAATTGCATTTTGATTAGTTGTTTCTGGGGGTGTATTGATTCAATCATTTTAGAAGGATGTGAGAAAACTTTAAAAGGAAGTGAGAGAGTTTAATTTATGGTTTTGATGATGTCTGTGTAAATAGTCTAAAGCACTCAACCGTCCTTTTACATTATCAAATAAACATGTATTTTGGCGTCTATATTATATTATCGTATGATGAAAATAGCAAACGCTATTTCATTGTACCGATAATATCTAAACAACAAAATATCGAATAAAAGGAACAGCAAATTTTTTCCCAGGGAAAAAATTTGCTGCTCCGTAAAAAAAAAAAAAAATCGTGAACACAAATTTAAGTGGGGGGTTTCACCCCTGATGAGGGGGCTGTGCCACCCCCCCCTGCTTAAATATACCAACTCCGAGATCACACCATAGTGGAGGAAATGGCAAAGTCCCGAAGACAGCCCACCAAACTTTTTTCCTGGGAAAAAATTTGATGTTCCGTGACTTCACTATTTCGACAGTATTGGATCGACTAAATAGCATTCGCCATTTAGTCCATTCGATACTGTCATATAGACCTGTATTTTGAGGACCTGTGATTAGTTTGGTTTAATGGTTGATTTTGTTTTTTGCAATAGGCAGAGATTATATAAAAATATAACCATTCAATAGAATAGTCTCTAGTAATGGATGCATTGCTGTGGAATTTGGGAGGGAAAAATGATAAAGATCTGGATGGTTTTTGTTTAGCAATGTTGTAAAAAGGTGGGAGGGAGTACCAGTATCTTGATGGGTCTTGATACAGAGAAAGCATTCAACAGAGTAAGCTGGAATTTTGAGTAGGGCAATGGAAACATCTGCATTCCCTGATGCAGTATTAAGGTTGAATAGGATATATGAGGAGTCAAAAATGCACATTAAATTAGGAAGGTTCCTTGCTGATACGTTGTCTGAACTTAGGAACCAAGCAAGAGTATTTACTTTATAATTTAGAGTCTTTGGCAAAGAAAATAAGGAACTCAGAAATGTAAAGATATAAATTATATGGTATTCAAAAAAATCTGGCTTTATTTGCAGATGATATAATTTTGTACCCGATAAATCCAGAAAAGTACACCTCAGTGTTGTGGAACATTTTGAGACAGTTTAAAAGTCTCTCTGGATATAAAATTAATGATAAAATAAAGGCCATAGCAGTAAATTATGTACCTGCACAAGTTGGTTCAACATTACTCATATTTATGGGGACACGATAAGATGACATATTTAGGAGTATAGATTGAAAAAGGCTTCTTTTATAGCAGCTAATTATCTGTGGGAAGAGATTATGCAAAAGATAAAAATTGAGAAAGTGGAAGCTGTTGATTACGGATATTAAGATACAGACCATGAAAATCTTTTAGTCCCTTTAGTTTTATATACAAGTTAGACATATTTTTATCAATCATAAAGAGAAGTTGAGGACAATAAATAAGAGTTTAAGAAATTTATCTGGGGAGAAGAGGGCAAGACTTCAGTAGGATAAGTTTATCCTTCCAATAGAAAAATGTGGTTTAGGATTACCTGATTTGAAGGGATATTTGAGAGCTACACAATTAAGGTTCATATTACCCAACACAAGCAGACTGTTATACTCAACTGGAAAGGGATGATAACGAAGCAGGGGAGAAATTCAAGAAATAAGAACAGTGTGGGATTTTGGATGCCGATCTTTAAGGAGAACAATAATAGCTATGCAAAATATTATGTTCATAAAGTAGCAGAATAGAGTCTAAGAACTAAGCCAACAGGTGAACTGGGAAAGGAGATTTTGAGGTAAGGATGACTTGAGAAGTTCAGAGAATATGTAATAGGGAGCTGGAATTTACTGGAGAAAACTGGTAAAGGAACCAAAGTATTGGCAAGTAACTAGAGAGGGAAAGGTAATAGATTGGGATGAGTCTAGGAAGACATTTGGACTGCAAGCTACAGACTGCCTTCCCTACCAGTGATTGATAGAATATAGGAAAAGAGAAAGGAATCCTAAGTAAAAGCTATGCTCTGGTACAATTTTTAATTTAGTCTAGAACCAAAGCAGCTGTTAAAAGGATAATAAGTAGGGCATATAAGATATTACATGATAACTGTAAGAATAAATCAGAGGAGTTTAGAAAAGATTGTGGAGAAAGATTGGATAAGCAATTTACAAGAGAACAGTGGGATGACCTATATTTATGGCCCCAAGTATGCAACAAAATCCAGAAGGTTTGATCTTTTGCTTTGATGTGTTTGCATAGGTATGTTTATACCCCAAGCAGACTTCAAAGATTTCCTCCTCGGGTAGATGACAAATGTTGGAGGTGTGATAGGGAAGAAATAGGTAACCAAGAACATATATTTTGGGAGTGTAATGAGTTGGCAGATATTAAAAATTCCCTACAAAGTATTCTGTCAGAAATGTTGGGTGAGCAAATGGCTGTAAATAAGGAAATTGCTGTTTTGAGATGGGACATAAGATCTGGATTGCCTACACATAATAAAGCCTTGTTTAGTGTAGTTCTGCTGGGTGCAAAAAAAAAAAAACTAGAAAATGGAAGTCAAAGTCTAAACCAACTGTATTTGAAGGACTGAATATTATAAAAAGAGATAAAAGAACCAGAAGAGATATCTTTAGAAAAGAGAAGGAGCAACTTAGAAATAAATGGAAATTATAGAACAATACATGGATAATAATTTGCAGGACGAGAAGTGATGTTTAATGGAAGGCAGGAATTTAACAAATTATGTAATGTTGGACTGATAGTAGTTTTAAGGAAAAATATATGTAATAGTTAATGTATGCAACTGGGAAAAATGTTAATATGGTTTGTTTTCTTTTCTGTTATTCAATGTTTGCCTATGTCATAAGTGATGGTTTAATATAAGGTATGACCTTCACAGACCCAGATGTTTGACTAGCCTTGAATGCAAAGCCATGGAAAGACTTATGGAGTTAATAAGGACCTAGGGAACTTCCAAACACTGGACCTGTCTCAGTTTGGATTTATGATGGTGATCCTGTTGGGTTTTTTTTTAAGTTACTAAAGCAATATATGAAGGCAAAATGGTACACACCACATATCTTGACCTGGCCAAAGCTTTTGGCACAATTCCCCACTCAGGTATAATAGAAAAGCTAAATAAGCAGGGAATAAAACCCCCATGTCACCTGCTGCATTGCCAGCTTGCCTCACAGACAGACCACATATTATCAAAATATAAGAAGTTACCTCCACAACGAGACCAGTCACCAGTGGAGTCCCCCAGGGATATGTGCTGGGACCTCTCCTGTTAGGCATTTACTTTTCTGAAGTAAAAGCCAATACCAAAGGATTCTGGCTGACTAAGTTTGCAGATGACTGCAAGCTAGGAGCAGTCAGTGAATCCTCAAATGACTTGGCCATCCTGCAGAAAGGTTTGCCTCAAATAACTAATGCCAAAATCATGGACTGGAACTAAATGCCAAAAAATGCATTACTGTATCCATTGGGAAGTCTTCTACCCCAGGCAACTACCACATTGATGATACACCCCTAAGAGTTGACCTATTCAGTATTTGGAAACTTATGTGGTCAGCAACCTAACTTTTGACCAACATGTGTCTATTGTAAGAACATCCTTATAAATTGCATAACTTATAAGCAAAGGGATTGTGCCTAGATCTAGGGATGTCACTGTCCCCTTTACTCAGCCCTCAGGCCAATTATTGAATATAATGCCCCCTTTGGCATGTGTCTATCCAAACACATGCAATAAATGGAACACCCACAGAAATATCTTAGTAAAAGATACAAGGCCTAAACAAAATGTCACTGTACTCTGTATTTTATAGGCTGCTAAGTGGTGACCTGTGTTTGGCATACAAGGTATCCTCTGACACACTGGCAAATCAAATGGCACCAGAAATATTTGATTAGGGATCTAAACCCCTTCTTCACTGTCAACAGAATGGTTTAGAGGGACAGGTATATCTTGCAGAGTATCCCACTGCTGTGAAATAGACTCCCCATCCATATAAACAAAATTCATCCCTGTCCATAATCAAGTGCAACTTAGATCTATGGATGGACATGTAGGGCAAGTATGCATTTAGAACACTCGACCATCCACCTGCTTAACTGAATAAACTACGTGAAACTTCAACAAGGGATCTTTTTTCCTCCCACGGAGAGGACATGAGAGAGAGAGAGTCTTCTAGATCTGCCAGCTAAAGTGGTTTTATCCAGATAATCCTTTGTACTCTTTTTTTGTTAATCCTGTCACCCTCTGGATCACAGGTGGGATACCAGGCCTGCCTCAAGCTTTCTGAATTACCTCTGTTTTAAGATTTGCTAACAAGGGAGAGTACACGTCACACCTTCAGGATGTTCACCATCAACTTCATTTTTATTTGCTTCACACTAATATTAGAAAGACTGACCAATAGTTCATTTCTTTTTCTCCAGCCAGATTTGGAAAGGTGGTGTCTAAAATCACTCTCTCTCATTGGTTGTCTGAATGTATTTCACATGTCTATAAGAAGATTGAATCATCCTTAACTAAACCACGTAAGACTCATTCTACAAGATCAGTGGCTACATCCACTGCAGCCTCCTTCAAAGCACCCCCTTGATTACATTTGTGCGACAGCTACGTGGTTTAATGCCCATACCTTCATACCATACTATAAGTTGAATTTACAATCCAGGTCAAGAGCTTGCTTTTTAGTTTGGCTGTCCTACAGAAAAATCCTTCCATGAGCCCTTCCAAGATTTATGATGGCTGGGGTCTCTGTCCCATCTACTAAGGAATGGATGGAAGAGACATCAAATACAAAAGTTATGCATTTAACCATAGCTATAGATCTGTATGGTCTGCTTACATCTTTCCTCAACTTCCTTCCCCCTTCCTCCAGCCAATTGTTTTCTGTGTTTCTTGAGTGACTGCATTGATGAGTGATAAGTGTATAATAGGCCAATGATCACTTGGAACCTTATAAGCCTAGCCATGCAATGCAAATGTGATCCTGTGCCTCTGTCCATCAGACACACAGGAAATGGACCAGGTACGAATTTCTATTACCCATCCATTGGTCCAAATTGTACTTAGATAGAGATAAAGAGGAACTTTGCTTCACATGGATGGAGAGCCTGCTCCCGAGAATTAGAATACTCTGAGAAACATATCCGTCTTTCCAACATGTCCTGTTTGTTGCATCAAATTCTGGGTCAGGTATTCCTGTTATGTTTTTGATTTTGTTAAGGGGGTATAACATTTTTATTGTAGGGCACAGCAAACGGGCAAACTTGATATGAGGTAATTTGCTACCCTCAGGGGATTATGTGCAAGGAAAGCAGTCTGAGCTTTGGATCCAAAGTCTGATCCAATAACTCATCCATTGAGGAAGAATAGAAGCAGATAACACATTTCTAGCATTGTGGTAAGTACAATACTTTCATTTAATGACATTTTATCAAAATGCATGAGCAATAAATAAAAAATTATCAAAACCAGCTTTTAGAAAAACATTTACTGAAAACCAAAAACAATGAAAATAATGAAAAAAGTAAACAAAATAATTTGTTTTTTTGATTTTACAACAAAACCATACCGCTGCATTCAAAACAATTTTTCTTAATAGTGGTACTGTTATTAAAAAGTAAGTTGTTGGGATTAGTATTCATTAGTAAAGAGATGCAGGGGGCAATCACCCCTGCACCATTTTACTAATGTTTTAACTATATACCTGCCACTGCCCATGCTGTTAATCAAACCTGATTATTACCATCTGAAAATTCTTTCAGCAACACAAACACATTACACAAGACATCTCAGAGACGCATGCTACATACAACACACATGCACAGCATTACATCAGTCCCCTTACTTAGCCCTTACTCTAATAACTATCCACAAACACTCCCACATACACTGTTACCAGTTATCCCCTTACTTAATCCTTACCCTGACCCACAAACACTTTCTCTCACACACATACACACACCCAGTGCTAAAACTTTTGCTGAATCTGAAAGTTTTGCCATTAGGAAGAGAAACCCACACCTACCTCCCATAATCAAAATTCCACTTTCAACACAACCTTTAACAAAGTGTGCAATTACACATTCAACAAATTAGACATACCTGACACCCATATGTTTCAGGGTATACATACAGGCACCAGGTATATAGTGTAGTATAAAGGTGGCTGCTCCCTTTAAATGTGCTATCTCAGAGGTAGGTAGGCAGGAGAAAGCTAATCAGGAACAGCTGCAAACATGCCTATTTAACACTCAGTGCCCTGCTAGTAATCCAATTTGTAATCTATGGGTCAAAAAAGGTCTCAAGGAAGAGGCAAAAGGGGCTGATAGCTCTTAAAGAAGAGGTCATTTGGATGTATATCTGCTTGTGAGGATATTTAAGAGGAAAGTAGTTCATATTATGCTGTCCTTATGAGGAAGTATAAATCGTGTCCTATTGGAGCCTAATTCTGTCTTGTGAGAACTCAAAGTACTGTTAATTTATTTTAAACTTTGCCAGAACCCTGAGTGAAGGAAATATATGTAAAAACAGGATCTGAAAAAGTCTACAAGGATGAAAGTGCTTATCATGATAAACTCTATAAAATGTATGATCTAGAGTCCATCCCTTTTTTCAAGGAGGATTTAGAACTGGATTTTTTGTTTTTTAAAATTATTTAGATGACCGGATTGCTGTAAATGCTTGGACTCTTAACAATCATCTATTGGATTTTGGTTTGCCCTGATGCATACTTACCCGTATATGGACAGGTTATATTGGAATTACTGGAGTCCCTATATGTTGATGACCTTTGAGTGAAAGGAATGATGCATCTAATTGTAAAAAAAATACTGCATATGCTTTGAATTGTGTAAAACCCACAGATTAAAAATTTTTCACAAAAAGTTTTGAGACTGCAACTTACTAAACATCCTATGTAAACTGCATTTCCCCGTTATTATTATGTTCTTGTAAATACAAACTTCAAATTGGAATGAAGGCTCCTGTGATTTAAGTATTACAAGTAAACCATGTGTTACATTGGTATTTTCAGTGGTCAAGAGCTGCAGCTTTCTGCATTTTTTTAAACAAGAAACATCTTTATTAAATTATCACATATGACATAGGCAATCTTACATTTATGTAAATGAAAATAATCCCTACAGACACAATTTCAATTGTAGACATTTAACATTACAAGCCATGCTGACACAACTGTAGCTGCAAACATACATCACTTGTATCCAGTAATTGTGAAACATTACATAGCTCATGCAGATTCTGCCTTCTTTTAAACCTTGCTCCTCCTCTGCATGTATTGATCCCACAATTCCCATTTATTTTTTCTATGTAATTTGCCCCTACCCTTTTCTAAGGATCCAAATTCCAGTTATATTGTCTTTGTTGCTGTCTTCACTACTAGTGAAGTTGGTTTAGACTTTGATTTCCATTTTCTAGTAAATGATTTTGGCAGCCACCATAATTAGACTCAGCAAGGCCTTACTATGTCTAGACAATTTGAATTCTGTATCATAGCTCAAAAAATTATGTCCTTGGTTACACCAATTTGCTCAACCAGTACCTATGACAGACCAACTCATTACACTCAGAAAATATGTTCCCAGTTACTTTTTTCCCAGTCACACCTCCATTTGCTGTATACCAGAGGAAAAATTCCTTGCAGTCTACTTGGGGTATAAAAATACCTATGTTAACACTTCAAAGCAAAGATCCTACATCTGCTAGACTTTGTTGCATATTTGGTAGACATACATATATCCCCATTGTTTCTTTGTGAATTGCTTATCCAGTCTTTCTTCCCAATCCTTTGTAACCTCCTTGGATATTGTTTCTTATAGTTATCATCCAATGTTTTATATGCTCTGCTAATTATTCATTTCTTAATGACAACTATTCTAGATTCTATTAAAAACTCTACCAGTGCTGGTGTTTTATTTAGGACCCCCTCTATTTCTTTTTCTTTTTCTTTGCCTATACTCTATCAATCCTTGATAGGGAAGGCAATCTCTGACCTGTAGTCCAAATAAATTCTTAGCATCTTCCCATTCTATTACCATTCCAGTTATTTGCTCCCAATACCTTGGTTCCTTTGCCAGTTTTCTCCGATAAATTCCAGCCCCCTCTAACCTACTGCCTGTATCCCTAATTGCAGTCATCCCTATTTGCAGAATCTCCTTTTTACATTCCTGTGTTGGCTTAGTTCTTAGAATATGTTCTGCTACTTTACGAATATAATATTCTGTATGATTATTCTTATTCTCCTTAAAGGGTCTGCATTCAAAATCCCAGTAGTTTCTTGTTTCTAGAGCTGACACGCTGTTTCATCACCATCTCTTTCCACTTTGAATTATAGTTTTCTGCTTGTGTTATGTATAGGAGCCTTAACTGTGTTGCTCTAAAATACCCCTTCAAATCAGGTAATCCCAGTCCACCTTGTTCTTTTGGGAGAATAAGCTTATCCCATTTGACTGTTGCCATCTTCCCTTTCCAGACAAAATCCTTCAGCTGTTTAATAATTGCTAGTCACAACTTCTCCTAGGGTTGATAAAAATATGCCTGACCTGTGTATACGACTAAAGGGACTTAAAACATTTTAACTGCTAGTATCTTACTATCGATATACATATAACACAGCTTCCATTTTCTCAGTTTTTGTATTATCTTTTTAGTCTCTTCCCACATATCCGTAGCTGACACATCAGAATAATTTCTAATCCATAAATACTTAATTTTATCATGTCCCCATAAATATGGATATTGCTGAACCAATTTGTGTGTGGATATATGATTTACCGCTATTGCATTTGTTTTAGTTTCATTAATTTTGTAATCTTCCACAACATTGAAATGTCCCTTTCTGATTTTGTCAGGTATGAAATAATACGTCTGCAAACAGACCCACTATTCTCTACTACCGTAACAGAGGTTCATAGGTAGGTACTAGGCTATTGGCCCAAGGGCCTACGTAAGCCTAGCCAACAAGGTTCCCTGGCTTATGCCACCAAGGAAGTTATTTTCCTGTGCCACTGTTGAGCAGAGACACAGAAGTGATCCCCAGGGTGTATTTCCTATTTCCCATCCACTCATCAAGATGTTTCTTAAAGAGTGCTAATGAACTTTGCTTGACATAGATGGGTAGCCTGTGCCAGAGTATGGGAAGTCTCTGGAACAGGAATCTATCCCTCCAGCATGTCCTGTTTATTGTGGTGACAAGGTTTAGCTCCCTAGAGTGTGTAGCTCGGTGGGATTGGGATTTCCTTAGGTGTAGCATGTCCAACAGCTCTGGGTTTGACGTAGCTTTATATGTTAGGCAGAGATCACCTTGGAGTAGGCGATATGCTATGGAGTAAAGCTGGCGTTTTTTGGGGCAGTCAGTGTAGGGCATTTGTTTGAGGCCAGTAATCCTCTTTGTGAGGTACTTCTGTGGCCTTTCCAGCTGCTGCAGATTTCTTGTGAGGTACATTCCAGAAGGGGCATTGTACTCTATAATGGGTCTAATGAGTGTCGAGTAGAGGGGAGCAATGACCTCTTTTTTCCTGGATGAGAACCCTTTTATGATGAGGTGTGTCATGTAGAAGGACTTCCTGACTACTGTGGTGATGTGACTATCAAAGGAGAGACTACTGTCCACCTGGGCCCCAAGGTCTCTTATCACACATTTAGTGTTAAGTAGATTGCTGCCTATGGGGTAGTTCATGGGTACAGAGTTTTTATCAAAGGGGATTACACTGCACTTTTTGGCATTGAGCTTGAGGCCATGGCTCTGACACCAGGCATCTGTCTCAGCGAGGCCCTTCTGTAGGATGTCCACATCATTTGGGGACTTGACTATGGCTCCTAGTTTACAGTCATCTGCAAACTTCATTAGCCAGAGGCCTTCTGTGTTAGCCTGTACTTCAGAGAAGTAGATACCAAACAGGAGAGGTCCCAGGATGGAACCCTTATCACTGCTTTGAGGTCAGATTTGGAGTCTGCAGCTTTTACAGTGTGGGTTCTGTCAGTGAGCCATTTGGCAACCCATCTTGTGACATAGGGATTTATACCTAGTTTAGTGAGTTTAGCTATAATTCCAGAATGGGGGATGGTGTTGAAACCTTGGTGAGGTCAAGATAGGCTGTGTGAACCACCTTACCCTCATCTACGGCTTTGGTGACTGCCTCAAAGAAGTCGATCAGGTTCAGGAGGCATGATCTGCCTTTCACAAACCCGAACTGGGTGGGATCCAGAGTTTGGAGGTTACCAATGTCTTTGTCTGTGAGTTCCATGGCCTTGCAGTCCAGGCTCGTCAGGCTAATAGGTCGATAGTTCCCGGGATCAGTGGTGGCTCCCCCTTTGTGGAGTGGGATAACTGTTGCTGTGCACCATTCAGTGGGCACAAAGCTTGATGCAAAGCTATTATTGAACATGATGCTTAAGTGAAGAGCCCATTCGTTTTGAAGTTCGTGTAAAACGCAACCTGGGATGTTGTCTGGTCCCATGGGTGCTGTGTTTTTGGCTTTAGAGAGTGCATCTTTTACCTGCGTATTTGTGATTACAGGGACTCTGCATTCTTCCTGTATAGATACTTGAATTTCTGAGTCCCTTATTTTCTTTGCCATTGGTTCTAAATATAATGCAAATAATAAAGGGGCAAGAGGACACCCCTGCATGGTGGTTCTGCTCAAGCAGAAATTATCAGAGAGGACCCCAGACACTTTAATTTTTTCCTCTGATCCCTCATATATCCTCCTAATCAACCTTATAATTTTATCAGGGAATGCAAATGCTTCCATTGCTCTGCTCGTAAAGTCCCTGCTTACTCTTTCAAGTGCTTTCTCTGCATCAAGACCCACCAACAACAGTGGTATTTTCTTATATTCTGCTTCCCTCTGGATCATCAATATTCTGTTAATGTCAAATGTTTGCTTCCACTCCACAAAACCACATTGATCCATATCTATCAATTTTGGCATCACTGTTGCCATTCTTTTAGCCATTATAGCCATAAATACTTAATAATCACAGTTTAGTATTGAAATGAGCCTGTATGAAGCTGGATCTGATAGATCATTACCCTCTCTAGGTATTACAACTACGACCACTTTCTTCCAAGATGTTGGTACTTCTCCTCCTCCTCTTAAAATACTGTTAAACAAAACCTTCCAGATCTTTATCAGTTTTTTCCCTTCTAGCTTCCAAATTTCACAGGAATACCATCTATTTCTGGGGACTTTCTTGCAGATTGGATATACATCACCATTTTTATCTCCTCTCGTCCTATCCACCTCTACCTCTAACCTTGGCATATTTAATTCTTCCATAAACATTTCCATTCGTACCTTTTCTTGATTTCCGTATTTCTCTGCTTTGTATTGACTTTCATAGAATTTCCAAAATATTTCTAATACTTCTATATGATCCCTTGTTATCTTGTTATAGGCTCCCTAAGCTTGGTGATGGACCTTTCTTCTTTCTGTTACCTGAGTCCTTGTGCTAAAAGCTTTTGTGCTCTAGAATTGTTATAAAAAAAAGAGTCTTTATAAACTCATGCATATTATCAAAGAAATCCCTTATTTTCTGTTTAGCATTCTCCAGTTGCTCCTCCTTTTGTTCTGTGGGATTCCCCCTATTTGCAATACTTTAACATTTATCATTCCTTCTAAATAAATCTTGCTAATTCTTAACCATATCTCCCTTTCTTTTATTTCCAACCTTTTTTAAACTCCAGTTTAATTTTATCCCACTCCCTAGCTATATTTTCAGAAGAAATGTATATCTTTTCAAATAGCTTCTGAATAATTTCCACTATCCATTCCTTAAATTCTTCTCTTTTCAACAGGTGGGAAAGTGCCAGTGTCTCATTTTTATTTCTTTACCCTGTGTTTTTATTTTAGTTATTTGCTGGTGCATGATCTGAAATAGTTATTGGGTGTGTATCAAGATCTTCAATTAAATGCACATGTTCCTGTAAAATGTAAATTCTGTCTAGCCTAGCCCAGTTTTTGTATCTTGGGGAATAATATATAAATTCACTCCAAACTCTCAGTACTGAATTCAGATCTTCCATGCCAAATATTTTCTTAAATTTCTTTAAAAATCTACCCTCCTTAGATATTTTCCCTTCTGCCCTCCCCAGACGCATCTTCACTGTTGAAAATTAAATTCCATTTCCCACCTTTAAGTAATATTCCTTGCTGAAAGACAATTATTTCCCCTAGAATTTTCTTAAACTCCATTATAGTAATTTTTGGTGAAATATAAATACATGCCAGTGTAATGCTCCTCCCTTGCCATCAGCCCCTTGTTACTAAAAATCTACCATTATTGTCTTTGTCCTCTTCTATCACTACTGGAGTTCTTCTTGTAAATAATATAAGTACTTCTCATTTCCTTTGCCCCAGGTATTCTGCTGAATAACCATCCCGAAGACTTTTTTTTTATCAAATTCACATATTTAGTTATTTTCAAGTGCGTCTCCTGTAGCATAGCTCTTTGCACTTTACATTTTTAATATAGTTCACTACTCTTTCTTTTTTGTATTTATCTGTGATGTATATGTATAACACCTTTTTTATTAAATGTCTAGTTCCATCTTTTGTGTTACATGCATGTACTGTTTCACAGGTTAATCTTTATACAGTTGTTTCTTGTCATCTCCATTTGAGCCTATGTCACATCTTATAGAACATTTTGATGTCCTTCCATTTACTGTTTGCCGTATTCCTTACGACTGGGATTCCCTGCCTCAGGTAGCCCAATGTCCAGCCAGTAATACAAAAGCCTACTGTTGCTTTAAGGTATGATATACATCACACGTATATTCCTCACACAGCATAGGGCATAAGGTGATGTCTGGACATGCCATCCTCTGAACTTCTTTGCCTCCAGTCCAAATGCATCTCTTGATAATCTGAATGCCTATGTCTTTGCAGCCAGTCCAAACACATCTCTTATCATCAGTCTGAATGCCTACGCCTTGTTTGCTGGTTTCTGAGCCATTGCAAATAAGTGCCCCATTGGGGTTTTGTTTTTTCTTGACTTTTGGTTTCTTCTGAGGGTTAATGTCATCCAAGAACGGTAAATGCCAGGGCAGGAGACAGAATCCCCATAAAGACCACCATGAACAATATTTATTTTGCATAGGCACCTCTCATGGCCATAAGACGTGCTCTGTCAGGCTTTCATACCAAAGAGACTGTGAAGTAGGCTTTATTCCCTTGCTTTGTATCTGGATAATCAGCAACTTAAGCTTCTCACTAAGGATACCATAGAATGAAATCCTACCCCAAGGGTCAGCCATTAGGGAAGAAGGAAGGTTAAGAAACCAAGACTGGAATCTTCTGCACTCCAGCCTCCACCAGACGTTTCTCCTGAAGTCAGTGGGAACCGGGAGGTTTGCCCAGCTTTGTTCTCAGATTCCTCTGCTGTGACTGGGTTGGAGGCCAGCAGGGATCTGTCTTTCAGCATGTCGATGATGCTTTGCAGATGTCCATTTCAGACATTCAGGGGAACCACAGTAGATTATTTCTGAGGGGCCTAGGGGTGTTCCTAAGATTTTAGTTGGGGAAGAAGTCCTAACTACTGTTACTGAATGCAGTCCTGGGTCAATGCCATCTACGTTTTACAGGGCAGATCTCCCATTAAAGAAAAACAAAAACATTAAACACATCTCTACTGCTCCTAGGGATCCACAGGATGAATGGCAGGCTACTCAGGATTTTTTTTAATGCTTTGATGGCATTAAAACATCCTAGGGGGTTTCTGTTCCAACTCCCCCTTGGTCCTCTACTCCCTTTAAAAGGCCCAGGAAACAGAATTCCTCTGAGGAGGGATTAGATTCTGATGAGGAATCCCTTGCTTACTTTTCCCAAATTCCTTCTCCTTCAGACTATGTGTCGGAGGAAGAGGAATCTAACAGTCTTGATACTCTTTTCAAAGAGATTTCTTTTGAGGACACAATCTCCAGGATGATAGAAATTTTTAAATGAGATTGTGCTCAAGTCTCTGAAATCCATAACCGGTACTATGAGTTGCAACTATGAGTTGCTGCAGATGGAATCTCCAAAAACCTTCTGCTATTCCTCCTGTTTTGGCTGCTTTGTTGGATGGATTTTCCAGTGCCATTAAAGCTCCTGATTTTCTGCCCACTGCTCCCAAGAAACCTGATAGGTTTTATAGGGTGCCTAAAGACTAACTTTTTGTATAAATGTCCTGCTGCTAACCCCTCAGTGGTGTCTGTAGCCTCTGACAAAGCCCTCTCATTTGCTTCCTTTGCGCAAGTTGCTGCCTTCTGATAAAGACAGCAGAACCATGGAAAGGCTAGTATTTTTAGGTAAGGTTTACACCTTCGCTACCTTGGCTTTTAGGGCAATTAATTATTAGATCCATATGTCCAGGTATGTGTTGGCTGCTGCTTTTGGTTTAGTGGTGAGGAGGTATTCTTGGCTACTACGTCAGCTATTGCCTGATGATATCAAAGCTAAGTTGATGGATACTTCTCTTGATAATAAACATGTTTGGAGAAGTTGCTGCTGGTTTAAGTCCCTTCCAGATAAGGGAAAGTCTTACAGGAACTTAAACATGGTTGGTCTCTCCTTTTCCTAAATTTCAAAGAATCTACCCCAATAAGCATGCCTTTGTTCACAAGCAGTCTCACCCTCCTAAGTGCAAAAAGAGTGGCAAATTGATGACTCCTGCTAAGGCTAATCATACTTCTAAGACTCTGAAATCTTCCTTTCCAGATAAACCAGGTGCTGTCTGGCTATCAGTCTCTTCCCAGCCATGTTCCTTTTTCTCTTCACCTTTCTCTCTCTCTTTCTTCCAGTTTGGCTTCAGATTACTCAGGATTCTTGGATATTGTCCATTATCAGCCAGTGGTATTTTATGGTGTGGAAATCCCATGCCCCTTTTATGGGCATTCCACAGCCTCCTTGGGGGATAACTCCCTTTTTCCCAGAGGTACTTTTAGACCTTTTAATGTAGGGTATTATTCAAGAGGTGCCTGTGTCCCAAGGGGGGGGGGGTTACTCCAGAATGTTCCTATTTCCCAGAAAATATGGTACTTGGAGATGAATTCTAGACCTCTCTCATCTAAACACTTTCCTGAGGGTGCCAACGTTTCGAATGTTGTCCCTTCAGTCTCTGTTTCCTCTTTTGCTTCCTCAGGTTTATATGGTGTCACTGGATTTCAAGGATGCTTATGTTCATATTCCAATCCATCCACTTTTCAGGAAGTTTTTGCATTTTTTTGTCTTTCTACTGCCCCAAGAGTATTCACTAAATGCCTCGCTCCTGTGATTGCTTTTTAAAAGCTTCAAGGGATCCAAATATTTCCTTTCATGCACAACCTGCTGATTCAGCTTTCCTCTCCAGAGATCTTGTTGCAAAATCTTTATTTTGTCATTTCTCTTTTACAGAGCCTGGGGTTCACAATAAACTTCAAAAATTCTTCTCTGACTCCTCCTCAGGATTATGTTTTTCTAGGTTGCAAGATTCAGACGGTGCCTATGCTGGCATCCCTGCCTCCTCCCAAGGACTTAATTCTCTCTTCTTTCTTTCAAACTCCTTTCTCTGGCATCCATTATAGCCAGGGCATTTCTGAGAGCTCTGGGTTTCATGGCATCTACCTTCCCCATGCTCCCTCTGGCCAGTCTCCACATGAGAAAGTTTCAGTGGTTCCTGACTTCAGTTTGGCTTCAACATGCACATTCATTAAACTTTGTAGTTCTTCTTCTTCCTTGTTTCAAGAAGGAACTTCACTGGTGGATCCAGCAGTTCTCTGAATCCAGGGCTTCCTTTTCATCCCCCTCTTCCCTTTCAGGAACTGTTTACAGATGATTCAGACATGGGATGGGGAGCAGTTTTTGGCTCTCAAAAGGTACAGGGAGTGCAGTCACCTCTTCAACAGAAGGAGCACATCAGTATCAAAGAGATGAGAGCTCTTTTGCTGGATCTTCAGGCTTTTCATCCTCTCTTCTCCCCAGGACCTCTCCAAGTATTTACAGACAATACCACAATGATGTGGTATGTAAACAAATGGGGGGTGGGTAACAGGATCTTACCTTATTTGCCATTTGGCACTCCTGGTATGTGATCTTGCTGTCCAGTACCAAGTGGCATTCTAGGCAGTTGACATTCCCTCAGGTTAAAACATTGTGACCAGGTCTTTAACTCAATCCCATGGATGGATGCTTCACATGGATGTGTTTCTGGACATTATCCACTGGTGGGGTACTCCTCAAGTAGATCTATTTGCCTTCCCTCTGAGCAGACAACTTCCTCTATTTTGTGTCAGAATCCCAGGCCCCCTGGTGTGGAAGGTGGACACCCTCTCTTTTTCTTGGACGGGGATGCTTGTTTATGCATTTCCTCTCCTTCCTGTCATTCCAAATGTCTTGTTCATAATTCAATAAGACACTCCCAAACATCTTGTCGGTGACTCCTTTTTGGCCAAGACAGCATTGGTTCCCTCTTCTGGATTTAGCTAAGTGCAGTCATCGCAAGTTACCTTACAGGGTGGATCTACTCACACAAGACAAGGGATCTTTCATCATCCCAACCTTTCCTGTGGGTAATAGGATTTTGACTCGGCATAGACACCTTTTTTCTGAGGATGGGTATTGGACTCTGCAGTAGGCCAGAAAACCCAATAGTAGGAAATCCTACTCTCCTCTAAATGGAAGAGGTTTTCTATTTTGGTATCTCTCTAGTAACCTGGATCCACTTATTGTGGAAGTTCCTTTGGTTCTTTATTTGTGTGAATTGCTCAATGCTGGTTTGACCTATTCTTCTTCTAAGGCCCACTTATCAGATATTACTCCTTGTCTTTGTTTACATCCCCTTTTAGCTTCTAGATTTGAAGCTAAACAATTCCATAAAGGTGTCCTTCATATTATGCCTTCCAGAAAGCCTGTTCCTCCTCCCTGGTATCTTAATTTTGTTTTGGAGAAGTTGACCCAAGCTCCTTTTGAGCCTGCTGCTTCAGCTTCCTTGCAACATTGCTCTTTTAAGACTGTTATTTTGTTTGGCCTTTACTTCCGCCAGATGAGTGTCTGAGCTTCAAGCCCTTAGGGCTTTTGTTTTAAACACCTTTATTGAATTATCATTTGTGACGCAGGCAAATTTACATTTGTATAAAAGTAATCAAACTGTATTAACAAGTTCACATTTACAAACATTATACTTCACGTATATTGCTATATATCATATGACCTAAGGAACATTACAGAAATTATTCACTTCCTGAACTTTTTTAAACAAGAAACATTCTTGTTAAACCATCACTTACAACTCAAGCAATCATACATTTATATATGAAAACAAACAGCACCAACACAATCCTAGGTGCAAGCATTTTACATCACAAACTATACTGACACACTCCCAGTTGCAATCATTATACATCACTTATTTACCCAATCATTTTCAGGCAAACATTACATAGCTCATTTAAGTTCTGCCTTCTTTTAAACCTCATTCCTACCCTGTATGTATTGTTCCCACAATTCCAATTTTTCCTATGTACTTTGCTCCCACTCATTTCTAAAGATCTCAATTCAGTTGTTTTATCTCTGTTACTATATTCACTACTTATAGTATAGTTGGTTTAGATTTTGTCTAGGCAATTCATATTCTGTATCATAGCTCAGAAAAGTCATCTTCCTCATCCCACCATTCTGCCCACCCAGCATGTCTGACAGTGCATCTCACAGGGAATCTTTAAAGTCTGCCAACTGACTGCACTCCCCAAAAATGTTTCCAATTAACTCTTTCTTCCCATCACACCTCCCAACATTTGCTGTCTATCTGATAAAAACTGTAGTCTACTTGGGGTATAAAATATCTATGTAAACATTTCCAAGAAAAAATCCTAAATCTTCTAAATTTTGTTGCATACTTGGGAGACATGCATATATCCTTCCATTGTTTCTTTGTGAATTGCTTATCCAATCTCTCTTCCCAATTATTTCTAAACTCCTCTGATTGATTCTTATAGTTATCATGCAATATTTTATATGTTCCACTAATTATTTTTTTAATGGCACTCTACTAAAAACTCTACCAGTACTGGTCTTTCATTTAGGATCCCCCCTATGTTCTTCTCTTTGCCTATTCTCTGATCACAATCCTTGATAGGGAAGGTAGTCCCTAACCTGAAGTCCAAATAAATTCTTGGCATCTTCCTATTCTATCATCTTTCCCTCTCTAGTTATTTGCTTCCAATAACTTTGTTCATTTGCCAGTTTTCTCCAATAAATTCCAGCCCCCTCTTGCCTATTGTCTATATCCCTAATTGCAGTTAGCACTATCAGCAGAATCCCCTTTCTCCATTCCCACATTGGGATGTTCTTAGGATACTTTCTGCTAGTTTATGGATATAATATTCGGTATAATTAAGCCCTTATGGCTTGTCTTCCTTTTTTGGACTTTCATAAGGACAGGCTGTCCTTGTGAACTGATCCTTCTGTTATGTTCAAGGTGGTTAATCAGTTTGTTTCTTTTCATCCTGGGCCCTAGGTTTAGCTGTATCCAAGCAAAATATTTCTTCTTGGATCACAAAGGCTTTTTCTTTTTGTTATACTTTTTATAGTAAGAGCCTTCCTTCTTCTGTAAAGGCATATTTCTACTAGAGCTGTGGCTTCTTCTGGTGCTATTTTCAAGGGCTTGGATACTAACTCAATTCTTGAAGCAGCTGCCAGGACTTATGTGCATACTTTTACCAAGCACTACAAGTTGGATAGAATCTTCAGATCTAGAGCTGGCTTTGCTAGGGCCATCCTTATTGGCTTCCTGGAGGGGCTCTGCTGGTCCTTCTTCCTCACAATTTTCTTGAGCTTTCACACTCTCCCAGTCGTAAGGAATGCTGCAACCAGTGAATAGAAGAACATAGTACAGTTGTGTAAAATATTACCATAACAGTAGATATCCTTTCCTTCACTGTTGCAATATTCACTCCCTCCCACTGGTGCATTTCCCTCCTGGATGTACTGGTTACTTCTTGGTTTTCCTTGGACTGACATTCCTACTGGGGCTATCAAGGAGCATACTTGTGATGTATGGCATACCTTAAAGCAAGAGTAAGCTTTTGTACACTGGCCAGACATCGGACTACCTGAGGCAGGGAATCCCAATATTAAGGAATACTGCAACAGTGAAGGAAAGGATATCTACTGTTATGGTAAAATTTTGCACAACTGTACTTTTTATTGAAACCATTAAAAAAATACAGCCACATCCCCAATACCCTCCTAAAACCTATTAACTTAATACACCAAACTATCTGTATCTTCAAATATTGAAGTTTTACCCTCCTAATAGGAAGAAAAGTTCCAAACTGACAGCCACACACACATTTGAGATAACCTAATAGAAAGGTTATCAATGCTAAGACACGTGGTACAGCCTGTGATTCTATTAAGTGCTGCCTGGGTTTCTTATCTTTATAGCATTCTCAGCTGGGAAAACACCTGAATGCATTCAGAAAACATTTTCTCCAAGCCATTTCTCTTTATCAGGTTGTCTGCAGGAGGCATGAAAACCAGACATAAAACTGTCAAAGCATACATTTGCTTACTAGATAAAAAACTTGTAATAATCAATATTTTTCATTTACTTGCCTTCTCTTAAAATGTGTTACTAGATTAAGCTAATGGTCTTAACCCAGTCATTCCCCTATGCAAACATGAGAAAAAGCACCATATTTTTTATTATGCTCTTTTAACCAGATTTTTTTTACATTGCAGTGCCTACATTTAAAAAAAATGAACAAGGAGAAAGAAAAAATGGAGCACCTATTTACATTAGTATCCCCATTACCCTTAAAAATAATTGAAAAAAACTTTATAAGATGCAAAGAAAATAATGCACTACCAAAGTAGTGCTATTACAAAAAGAAATGTTTTACTTACAATTAACCCCCTCCCTTTCAAACAGTAATGACAAGTAAGGCTTATGCATTAGAGTCCCTTACAAGTTTAACAAAGTCCAAAAAAGACCAATATTTCCAGATTTTTTCTGTCATGTTTCCCAAATATAATTATTGCTTTGTAATCCTACATTTCCAAATTACTGTTTTTTATTCTCTAAACATTCATGACATGAAGTAGGACATATGCTTTAGAATCCCCTACAAGTTTAACAAAGTCCAAGAAAGTCCAATATTTTCAGATTTTTTTGTTCTATTCCTGTTCATCTCCCTCTCCCAAACCCTGTCTCTGCTTCATTTCTAATGTACTCTCGTGTCTTCTGGTCAACTCTTGTGCTTTTTCCCCTCTCTCAAATATTTTCTGTTGAAACACTGGAAAAGGTTTCACTGGCACAGTCTCTGTATTACCAGAAGCACTGAAAATACACTAAAACCACAGACTACAGGAAAAACAAAACATCTGGCAGGCACACTAGGACAAAAAAACAGTTGCAAATGAATCCAAGGCACAAGGGGAAGTTGCAGTCACTTTTTATTTGCAGGAAAACATAATAAAATAAGCACTTTCATCATCAACTATTGGAGACTTCATCAAAGTACCAAACGCTAAAAGCAGTTATTTTAACAGCAGGAGTCAGAATATGCCCAACATCCTAACCAATCAAATCAAAAGTGGGAAATGACATCCCAGCAAGATCATTATTGCACTTAAAGGGAACTGCATTTCACAAACTGATCCAAACATGTATAAATACATGAAATTATTAAATATTTATGAATAGACTAAAAGTTTAATGAAACATTCTGTATCACACTATATAAAACACATATAAAATTAATTAAAAAAACATCTGTATGTGTTTAACAAATGTAGTAAACTATCTCCCCATTGCTTTTAATTTTAAAAGGCAAGAAATGGAGAGACAGTCATTCAAACCTGGCCACTGGCCGGCATTTAAACAAATTTGCCATGTTAGTTTGTTCTTTTTCTAACAAAAGTGCCCAGGGGCCACCCCTTTCATCATGGTCAAGGACATCCAAAATAAAGAATTTAAATAAATCTCCCATTTTTTCCGTACAGTCTTTAGCAAGGGCTTTTGTGGGTTTAAGTCTTATGTCTGTCAAGTGTTCATATATTCTGTTTTTAAATTTTCTTTGTCTTTCCTATGTAAAAACATTCACAGAGGGAACAGACTGCACAATACACCACCCTTTCAATGAAGCAATAGACCCTCCTGTTCAATTGCACTCTAATCTTGTTCACCATAAATTTATTACCCTTCAACACAAAACATTAGGTACAAGCCCCACATTTCTTCATCACCCTTGCTGTGAGACACCACCATTTGATTCTAAAATCATTTTTAAATTATTACTTTTTTAAAAAACAATATTGGGTCTACTACCAACACATTCCCTTACATCTTCATCACTTGTAAGAATAACCCAATTCTTAAAATGAATGTCAGATATGTCTTTACTGTTCTTGTTAAATGGAACACTCAAAATGATGGGTAACTGTGGGGCCACCATTAGCAGTTTCCCTAACTTGAATGTACTCGCCAGCTGTCTATATTACTTGTTCATGACATACCTGTTGGCTACTAAGTAGAGGAGTAAAAAAACCTTTCTCCCTTTTATTTACCACTTTGATCATTACCTCATTGATCATCCCTTTGTGGATGCAAGGGGTTTGATTACACACCCCCTGGCGAAATATCTTGACATAAAACTTAAAAATTTTGTCCAACATGAACACCTTCTATGTAAAGATTTGTGGGATTTTTTTGAAAATGCTGAATGCTTTAGAATTCAATGAGAGCGTTTTTTTCATTACAAAAGATGTAAAAGGCTTGTGCACCATCACACCACATGTAGTGGGTATGGAGTGGTTCTGTGAATGTCTGGTGGAGAAGGGGCTCCCTCAAACCTAGGTTAACACATACGAGATATTGTTGGAAATGTCTCTCACTAATAATTTTATTTTGTTTGAAAAGGAGTTCTTACAGGTAGAAGGTATTGCCATGGGGTCAGCATGGCCAATATCGTAATGCTGCACTGAGAGAAGCAATTCTTACAATGTTCCCCTTTAAGTATTGCAAGCTATATACACATTTTTTGGATGACATTTTTATTTATTGGAATGGCCCGAGGAGTGAGATTGATGTTTTTATGGATTATATTAACCAGATGACCACTTTTCTCTGTTTTACCCACATTAACACTAAGGAAATAGCCTATTTGGGTGTATGGCTCACAAAGGATGTGGTTAACAAGGTCGTTGTGGCACAGATTTATAGAAAGGAAACCTATTCCAGTAGTTTCTTACACTATGAAAGTGCACACCCCTTCAAGCAGAAAAAAGCAGTAGTAAAGGGACAGTTTGTAAGGGCTGCCTGCATGGTGAGCCTGTTTGACAGTTTCTTGGATGAATGTGATTGCTTGAAGGGTATGTTTCTTAAAAGGGGCTACCCCCGAGTTTGATCAATGAAGTAATGATCGAAGTGGTAAATAAGAGAGAGAGGTTTTTTTTACCCCTGTGCCTAGTAGCCAATAGGTTTGTCACGAACGAGTAATACAGACACCTGGTGAGTACATTCAAGTTAGGGAAACTGTTGATGGTGGCCCTACAGTTACCCGTCACTTTTGAGTGTTCCTTTATTACTGCATTTAACAATAACAGTAGACACATCTCTGACATTCTTTTTAAGAATTGGGTTATTCTTATAAGTGATAAAGATGTAAGGGAATGTGTTGGTAGAAAACCCAATATTGTTTTTAAAAAAGGTAATTTAAAAACTATTTTAGAATCAAATGGAGGTGTCTCACAGTAAGGGATGATGAAACTTGTTTTATGTTGGAGGGTAATAAATTTATGGTGAACAAAATTAGAGTGCAATTGAACAGGAGGGTCTATTGCTTCACTGAAAGGGTGGTGTACTGTGCAGTCTGTTTCCTCTGTGGATGTTTTTACATGGGAAAGACTGAAAGAAAATTTAAAAACAGAACATATGAACACTTGAGGGACATAAGACTTAAACCCACAAACACCCTTGCTAAACACTGTACAGACAAACTGAGACATTTGTTTAAATTCTTTATTTTGGATGACCTTGACCATGATGAAAGGGGTGGCCCCTGGGAACATTTGTTAGAAAAGAAAGAACTAACATGGCAAATTTGGTTAAATGCTGGCCAGTGGCCAGGTTTGAATGACTTTCTCTCCATTTCTTGCCTTTTAAAATTAAAAGCAATGAGGAGATAGTTTACTACATTTGTTAAACACACATAGATGGTTTTTAATACATTTTATATGGTTTTATATAGTGTGATACAGAATGTTTCATTAAACGTTTAGTCTATTCATAAATATTTAATCATTTCATATATTTATATTTATACATTTTTGGATCTGTTTATGAAATGCAGTTCTCTTTAAGTGCAATAATGATCCTGTTGGGATGTCATTTCCCACTTTTGATTTGGTTGCTTAGGATGGTGGATGTGTTCCAACTCCTGCTTTTGAAATAACTGCTTTTAGTGTTTGGTACTTATTTATTTATTTTATTTATTTTATTTAAATTAGTTGACCGGGAGTGTCCGACTGGACGTGGGTCCATTTTCAGCGAAGGCCTGGGGAGAAAAGCTCCACAGTAAAATAAGCAGACAGTAGTTACATAGCGATTAACAATTTAACATAGAAATTACTTACAACATATTTACAGATGAAGAACATAGTACATCAGTAGACAACTAGAATCTTTATCTGTGAAGTACATAACAGGCTTTAACAAATGTAACAATGAGAAGTTCCTGCTGTATAATAAGTACTAGGCTTATGAGCATCTGAGCTTGCTATCATCAAGGTAGTTAGTGGAGGTGAAAGAAAGGTAGTAGTTGGATGGGGTGGATGATATTAGAGTGGGAGTTGCAAGGGCATAGCCAGCATGTTTTTAGGTGCGCTTTTAATAAAGTTTTGAAGTTGGTGCATGATGGTACGGAGGTAATTGTGGGTGGGAGTGAGTTCCATAATTTGGCTATGGCGCAAGAGAATAGTGCTTCACCAGCAGAGTTATTGGTTTTAGTGATCTGCAAGTGATTTTTGTTGCTGGATCTTGGTGGTCTGGTGGTGCGATAGGGTTGGAGTAGATTCTGGAGGGATGGGACATTTAGTGGATGGTTTACTAGTTTGTGGGTGAGTGAGAGTTGATACCACTGAAGGAGGTGAGGGAGTTCAAACCAGCCCAGTTCAGCAAGTGAGAGACAGTGGTGACTACGGTAGGATGCCCCTGTGGCGAATTTGGCGATTTTGTTGTAGCAGGTCTCTAGCTTGTTTAGATCACATTGCCTTAGGTTGGTATATACTGGAGAGGCATAAAGTAGGGTGGAGATAAGGTGGGAATTTGCTACTGAAATCTTTGCTGCTTTGGTGAGAAATTGTTTATTTCTGTATAATGCTCCTAGTTTTTTGTGGACCTTTTTTATGGTCATGGATATGTGAATGTCAAATTTTAGTTTATTGTCTATTTCCACTCCTAGCAATTTGGTGTGTTCAGTTGGGAATATAGTGGTGTTGTCTTTTGCTGTGATGTTAAAGTGAGAGTTGTTTTGAGTATGTTTGGTGGGTTGGAAGATGAGTAGTTTAGTTTTGTTTGGGTTGAGTATTAATTGGGCATCAGATAACCATGTTTCAACAGAGGAAAAGGCTTCCTGTGTGACTTTTTGCAGTTTGGGTAGGGACTGGGCTGAGCAGATGATGGTTGAGTCATCTGCGTATTGGATGAGTGTGCCATGTTTGGTGGCAGAGGCTAGATTATTGGTGTAAACAGAGAAAAGTAGGGGTCCAAGGATGGATCCTTGGGGAACCCCTATGGAGACAGGTAGTTGGGGAGATATGTCATTCTGCCATACAACGGATTGTTGGCGGTCAGACAGGTAACTCTGAAACCAGATGGTGACTGATTGTGAGAAGGATAGGGTCTTGAGGACAGAGATAAGTTGTTTGTGTGGGACCATGTCAAATGCTTTAGACAGGTCTAGGAAAGCAGCAGAGGAGAGATAGCCATTGTTTTTATGCTGAAGGATAGTGTTAGTAAAGGAGAGTAAGGCAGTGGTGGTGCTATGGTTTGGTCGGAAACCATGCTGAGTACTGGAAAGGAGGTTGTTAGTAAGGAGGTAGTGTGAGACCTGAGAGTGTATGCATCTCTCTAGTATTTTGGAGAGTGGAGAGAGAATAGCTATGGGGCGGTAATTGGTTAGTTCTGCAGAGGGTCCGCCTTTGTGGAGGGGAATTATATGTGAGACTTTCCACAATGTGGGAACGTAACTTTCTGACAGAGATCGGTTAATCAAGATGGATACTGGGTAGGCCAGAGCATCAGCTGCGATTTGTAGGTATTCACTTGGGAGGTTGTCTGCTGCTAATTTGGTGGGTTTAAGTTTAGTTAAGAGTTTTTTATGTTGGAGGTAGGTACAGGAGAAAAGAGAAGCCAGTGGCGAGATTACTAGTTGATGGTGTGGGTTGGAGGGGAGGGGGGTTGTGTTGTTTAGCTAGTGATAGTATGGTTTGGGTGAAGTGTGTGTTGAATGAGGTAGCAATATTTTCTGAGGAGTGAGGGATGTTAGGAGGAGGGGTACTGACTTTACCTGGGTGGAGGATGGAGTTTATGGAGGACCAAAATTGTTTGGGGCTGTGTTGTAAGGAGTCTAGGGCAGACTGGTAGTATTGGAATTTGTCCCGTTTTATTAGGTTTTTGACTCTATTGCGTAGTTCTAGGAATTTCTGTCTAGCTGCGGGGGGTTTGGTTTTGCACCAGTGCTCCCAGGCTTTATCCCTGTTTTTCATTTCTGACTTAGTGGTTTTCTGTAGCCATGGGGAGGGTTGTGCTTTGGTTCTGGAAAATCTTATGAGGGCATGGTAATTAAGGATGTTCAGGAAGGTAGTATTAAAAAATTCAACTGCGTCATCTAGACTGAGGTACTTTAAAGCATGCCAGTTACATTCTTTGAGGGATGAGATGAATGTGAGTGGGTTAAAGTTTATTTTTTTACATATTTGACGATAGATGACAGGTTTAGCTTGGTACAAGTATTTTTTGAGTAGAAATGTTGGGGAGTGATCACTGAGGCTATCTGATAAGCAGCCTGTTATATATGACTGGGGGTTCTTACTGACTAGTATCCAGTCCAGGGTAGTGTGCTTGCTGGAGTTTTTATTTATCCTTGTTGGTGACTGGACTAGTTGAGTGAAGCCATGAAGGTGTACATGATGGGTTGGATTGTTGCCAGAACAGGATTGTTGCCAGTCAATATTGAAATCACCTAAGATGATAGTTTCTTGGGGGAGATGGTGGGTAGACCAACTGAGGAGGTTTTCTAGTGGAGGGATGTTTTGGCCAGGTGGGAAGTAGCATCCAATTATGTTGATGGTTTTGTTTTGGTTAATTTTGAGGTTGGTATATATTATTTCTTCATTGCCTATTTGTGAAGCTGAAGATTTTAAGACCTGGATGTTTAGATGCTGTTTAAATATTATAGCTACACCACTTCCTTTTTTGTTTAGCCGGTCTACTCTTAGTATGCCGTAACCTGTAGGGAGTATTTGCTCACTGGTAATGTGAGGTTTTAACCAGGTTTCTGTCAGGATGACTATATCTGGGGAGTATAAGTCTGTGGTGGCATGGAGTTCATTGACTTTGTTGGATATACTTCTAATATTTAGGCTTAGTAGAAGGAAGTCACTTGGCTTTCTATTGGTTGTAATATGGGAGAAGTTGTGGTTTCTAGTCTGATTATGAGGATTGGGGTTGGAGATGGTAGGGCCAGGGTTGGGGTGGATGTCTCCACTTAGGGCTAGTTTTGATATGCATGAGATTATTAGTTTTCTCAGTTTTTGAATGTGTTTGTTTATAAGGGAAACTTTATGATTGTGCTCTGTGGGTAATAGGTATGGTGGGAGGGTTACTATGTTAAGTTGTAGGGATGCTTTACGTTTGAGTAATATAGTTGGTAGAATATGTGGGGGTGCATAGGGATGGTTTTTGAGCTGGTGGGAGGGGAGCTGAGTATGGGTGAGACATGGGTGGTGGTGTGAGTAGTGGTACAGTGGTAGTGGTTGAGTGGGGGAATGATGGAGCTTTGGTAGGATGTAAGATATGCAAGGAGAGTGCATGCAGTGAGCAAAGGAAAGGTATACTTGTACATGTCAGTTGAGGAGGTGTGATAGTAGAGGGAACATGGAGGAGGTAGTGTTGGGTTAGCGCTGTGGTTGGCTATTGGAAAGATGGGAGGGGTTTGAGTGCAATAAAGGTGGGACCACTGGGGGTGGGAGGAAATAGGGGGCAGGGTGGGGAGCAAAGCGGGTAGAGACCCTGTTAGGTTCTTGTATGAGGGGCTGGAAACAATCACAAAGCAAGACAAGTATGTGTTAAGAAACAATCACAATTGACCAAGGACTGCTCTGAAACTGTAAGTCTTTTCTTAATTTCTCAGGTGGAAAAACAGGATAACCTTGTATCAGTAGGCTACTGTGGTCATAGTTTAAATTAACAAACACACAGTATTGATCAGTTATGGATACTATTTGCTAACAGAAGGGAATAAGAGAAAGTGGAAGATGTGTGTGGTGGTGGTGGGGGGGCTGCTTACAGCCAAAGCACAGTGCTCTCCAGGGATAAATGAAGATTGGCTCAAACAGGTAGACACATACTCAAAGTTAACTGTAGCTGTTTGCAGACAGTTCAGACCCGGACTGCGCTTTTCTTATAAGAATGTTAAAGGTGGAACCGCAGTTGAATACTTAAGAGTGGTGTTAGGTCTAGAAAAGAAGAGTACAGAGAGGAGTAAGCACTTTTGAAATGGTAAATATATATTATAAAGATTATAAAAAACACACTGAGCAAATAGCTACCACATGCAGGACAATGTCCTGAACCACTACTTAGTATATGCAGATACTGAGCCAATTGGAAGAACATTAGAAAACAAAAACCCAGACAGTTATGCAGCCACAGATAAAAATATAGCGAGCAGCAATCTGTCATGGTTCTCTAATGTGATTCTATCCACCAGTAACAGCACAAACTTATAGAAATAATTTAGACACTAGTATGAGCTGTCTACACACAACACAATTACATGAATAACATTAGTGAATAAGGTGCAGCTATACAAATAAACCATACATACTATTATACTAGAAACAACTTGGTGCATACAAAATGCTAGCATGCCATAGTAACACCAATAATAAAGCATAAAACATATTAGATGTATAACACAATTCAACATAAACATATACAGTTGTAAAATGTCTAATACAATTCAACATAAATAGGCATTTACAGTTGTAAAACACTTACTGGAGAGACACTGAGCTTTCATGGAGCCTGTAGCAGAGTGGATTGTAGTTTTACAAATGGTGCCTGCCACAGGTAATATTTATTAACTCTGGGATTGTCTTAAGGTAATAAACAGGGAAGGGGAGGGGAGAACAAGGGTGTGAGCAGGCAGTTCTTTGTACTGCTGTTAATGAGCCAAAGCAAGATAAGTATGTGTTAAGAAACAATCACAATTGACCAAGGACTGCTCTGAAACTGTAAGTCTTTTCTTAATTTCTCAGGTGGAAAAACAGGATAACCTTGTATCATTGGGCTACTGTGGTCATAGTTTAAGTTAACAAACACACAGTATTGATCAGTTATGGGTACTATTTGCTAACAGAAGGGAATAAGAGAAAGTGGAAGATGTGTGTGGTGGTGGTGGTAGGGGGCTGCTTACAGTCAAAGCACAGTGCTCTCCAGGGGAAAATGAAGATTGGCTCAAACAGGTAGACACATACTCAACGTTAACTGTAGCTGTTTGCAGACAGTTCAGACCCGGACTACGCTTTTCTTATAAGAATGTTAAAGGTGGTACCGCAGTTGAATACTTAAGAGTGGTGTTAGGTTCAAAGTTAACTGTAGCTGTTTGCAGACAGTTCAGACCTGGACTGCGTTTTTCTTATAAGAATGTTAAAGGTGGTACCGCAGTTGAATACTTAAGAGTGGTGTTAGTTTGGAGAGACACTGAGCCTTCATGGGGCCTGTAGCAGAGTGGATTGTAGTTTTACTTTGTCTGATGAAGTCTCATAGTTGATGACGAAAGGGCTTATTTTATTGTTTTTCTGCAAATAAAAAGCGACTACAACTTCTTGTGTCTTGGATTTGTTTGCAACTGGTTTTGTGGTCCACGTGTGCTTGCCAGATTTTTTGTTTTTATTACCAGAAGAACAAGAAGCAGACTCTCCTTCTGTTTCACAGCTCACTTTGTTGGACAAACTTTTTTTATTTCTTCCTTAGGATGTACTTCTTCAAAAAAATATTTTCTTCCTCCAGGGAAAAATATTTTGACGATAGCTGGGTACAGCAGTTTGAATCTCATGCCTGCTTCTCAGCATTCCCTGAATAATGGAAT
Organism: Protopterus annectens; assembly: GCF_019279795.1. Lineage (NCBI taxonomy): Eukaryota > Metazoa > Chordata > Ceratodontiformes > Protopteridae > Protopterus > Protopterus annectens. The sequence continues at coordinate 260,080,646 of NC_056749.1, forward strand.
AAATTTACTCCTCTTCTGCCTGGTGTACAATGAGTAGTCATTCTTCACAAACACACTGCTGTCTCCCACTTTTAGTACTTTGTCCTTCTGGAATAGTTTTGTCAGAATCGACTCATTTTGCTTGCAAGATTGCATCTTTACTATTAAAGGTCTAGGTTGTTTTTTCATAGCCAAGTTTGGAGCATACACACCATGCGCACTTTCAATTAAAAATTCATGTTGTGGAATACCAGTCTATTTGCTTATTTGTGCTTTCATAAAATTAATACAGTCTGCTCCTTCCAGCTTCTCAGGTGCAGCAAAAAAATCTCTGGTTTTCCCTTTGTGCTCTGTCCTCTAATTCTATTTTTTGAAACAGCTCTTCTTGTGCAGTCTCGTATTCAACTAGCATTTTCTTCATTTCATCCTCAGAGTTTTGCAGGTTTATCACCTTATCTGCATATCTGTTTAAAGCATCTTCAATTTTTTTCCCTGCCTCTTATTGTTTGAGTTGATATATTCCATCGGTGTTCCATTTATTTTAGTCAGGTCTTTGTGCAGTTGCCTTATACTTTCCTCTAGGTTACTGGAAGACATGTCTGAAGCTTGCACTCCTTTTTGATGAACAGCTGCAGTTCTCTTGCCAGTCAGGTTTTTTCCATCACCTTTTGTAGGTGATTTTCTTTCAGGTCCTCTGTATTTATTTTTTTCCTGGCATCCAAGCAGTGCACTTACTAGCCAGTTACTGAAATTTACCCAGAAATCTTGGTCTACTGGCTTTCTTTGATAGGTTTTTCACACTGGGAGAGTTGCAATTATGCTGTTACTCAATGTGGAGCCATCTTGGAAGTTTCCATCTAAATTATCTTCTTTTCAGAAGCACACATGGACCAGAGCAAAACATAGTCTAGAATGGCACAAAACCCTGCAGTCATCCTAGCTGCAAAACATGTTGTATGATTTGTACAGCTTCCAACCTAATTTCACAAAACAGAAGTTTCAAAGTACCGGGCTCATTTACTCTCACTTCCAAAAATGTGGTTTACCTACTCAAATGTAGGAAATGTCCAGAGTCAGGTTACATAAGGGAAGACGGGCCAGTTACAACAAGGATGGATGGCCGCCATAGACGCACAGTTACAAATAAAATGATTGACAAGCCAGTCCTGGCACACTTTTTCCAGTCTGATCATTCTGTATCAGATATGACAGTTATGATTCTTAAAGGCTATATCTGACATACTTGGAAAGAATGATGGAGATTCAGTTAATTCAATTCAGTCTGAGTCAGTGATATGAAACTGGATTTTGGTTTTGAGATACTGTAGTACTTAACTTCTCCTTTTGAGCAACTAACAGTGGACATAAGGTATTGTGAAGAAAAAAAAACATTTCTGGTAATGCATGATTTATGATGAATTTACTCTGAATTCAAACTACTGACTGTGTCAAAAATATTAACAGTAACTGTTAAAATTACTATGCGCTATGTTTTAGCACCTGTGTTTTATTCATAAGCGAATACCTGCTTTCACACAAGGCAGCATTCTGGTCAGAGCAATAGTAACCATAAATTTAGCAGTCAGTGAAGCCTTGATGTTTGAACAGTTTTATTTATTTATTTAACATTTGTTAACCGGGAAAGACTGACTTGGAATGAAGCCAATTTTCAGCAGAGGCCCGGGGAGAAAAGCTCTAAACGCATGTCTTTATAATGTGGGAAGAAACCGGAGCACCTGGAGGAAACCCACACAAATGCAGAGAGGACATGGAGACTCTGCACAGATGGCACCCCAGCTGAGAATCAAACCAGAGAACCTCTTGCTGTGATGTGACAATGTTACCACTGCATCACTGCACTCTGCGTTTTAAGAGCATAACACAAAACGTTATCCAATTTTGCTGTTATTCAGAACCTTAGGCTGACATAACACCATTTCCTCTTCTTTCTCTCTTTCTCTACCTCTCTATTTCAGTTAGCTAAACCACATCCTGTTTAGTGTATTAACTGCAATATAGCATCCATACATTCTAACCTTGTATCTTATTCTCTTGGTAGTGTCTCTCTCTCTCTCTCAGTATGAAGTGGATATTATTGTTAATTCATATTTTCTGTTAACAAAAATATGTCTCACAAAGATTGCTTGTTTGACTAACAACTTAACAATTATATTTTCTTGTTTTCCTTTGCTGGTTTTAACTTAACTTCCTACACATCTCATGTTTTGAGACTTACTGTCTCATTAAATATCAGAGCAGTCTCTCACTGCTATCGCTGCTAAATGAACACTAACTGTAGTGTAACCTGCCAACCTTTGATTTGTATAGCATGTCATGACCGTATTCTACAGTTTCATTCTCTCTCACACACACATCCCCACCATTTCTGAGGTGTAGTCTGAGTTGCATTTTTTCCACACTACCATTTTTCAAGATTTTTTTTTTTTTTTAGCCAACTGGAAATAAATGATGTACTTCAATTTCTAGGCTCAAGTGAATATTTAAGCATTGTATTTAACATCAGTAACTTAACTCCTGATGAAGGGCCCATGCCAGCTCTAGTAATTGCAAAACCTTTGTTGGTCTAATAAAAGGTATTACATCATCCCCTGGATTCAATAAACTCCGTACAAGAATAGCACTATTCTTGCACAGAGTGGTTTGTGTTCATATAGGGCAGCAGTGCGCCTTGCATATTCATGAAGGTGTGCTGCCATTCTACCTATATGGACATGAACCATGAATGAGTGCAGGGGGCGTGTCCAAGTAGTGCATGGACATTGAATATGCCCCCTGCACTCAGAGTGCCATATGGCACTTCCTAAATTGATCTGGCATAATATTAGAGATTTACTCTAATATTATGCCAGTATTTCAGTGTCTGCCATAACCAGATATAGCTGATCTTTGCAGGCACTATGGCTGGTGTAGGAGACAGATCCTGCCTTTGGGCCCAGCGTTTGGGCATTCAGGGGTCCAGGGTCGTGGTTGAAGTCCTAGTGAAACACCATGAGGATTGACTGCTGCAGGGGCCAGTACCAGGGCTACCAATACAAAACTAAGGCCTGGGACCCTCTTGCATGTGATCTCGCTAGTGCTAATGGCATCTCTCAAAGTGGTCCGGCACCATTTTGCTAACCTCAAGCTTAGGAAGAGGGAGCTCTTGGACCAGTGGACCCAAGACGCATGGACACAATGTCCCAGAAGTGTCTAAGTATCAGTATCAATTAGTGTTTACCAAAGTCCAGCCTGCATATGTGATTGATAGGTATGCATAAATGTTTCTTGATCTCCTGTACAACTGCAGATGAGAGGGCTACGAACATAGAACGTTCATGCCAGCAGGTTGCTAAGGCTGTGCCGGGAGGCTGGTGAGTACAAATCTAGCTTGCAGTATTCAGGGCAAATAGAAAGGAGTACAATGTCAACTGCCAGTAGCTTAAAATGTGTACTGTGTGTAATGAATAAACGTTAGTAGAGTAATAGTGATATACAGGATATCTATCAATAAAAGTGTCTGTACCCTTCAATAAAACTAAAAACCCCAGACTGTTGTGTTTACTTTGGTATGTGGTGGTATGGATCGAAATGTGTACAGGTTCTGCACAGCAAATCTGGCTCTGACAGCATGAATTAATTGTGGCTCGTCTGACAAAAATTGTGGAGCTGTAAAACAGGAGATCAACTATATGACATGTTCCATGCAAAAAGATCTGATCCCTGAATAGTAATGTGTGAAATATTGAACTGTATCCCCTACAGCAGTGCTTTGTGTTAACCATTGATTTCCAGATTGTAATATGTGAAAGTATTAATACACAGTACAAGAATTATCTGCCATGCATGAATGCCAGAATTACAAGGTCAGATTTTCCAACCAAGAGAGTATTAGGCAGAAAACAGTCAAGCAAGAGACTGCAGTTCCTCAATAGCTTATTGTGATTAAACACAACTTTGTTGTACCTTTTTGCACAAACAGGCACAGTTTGAATTCCGGGAGTGGTAGTAAGCTGTATGCATAATTTCACCCAAGAATGTGATTATGTGTAGAAAGTCAGGTAGTGTTAACAGAAATTTTCTCCATAAGTCTGCCAGGTAAGGAAATGTTTATATTGGCTGTAAGAAGGCTGTACTAATACACTGTGTACAACACTTCCACTGTCCAACTCCAAGGCTGCAAATGACAGCAAGATAAGTACATACACCAAGCAGTTTCTTCTGATAAATGTCCCTCAAGTGTCATGCTGTCATGGCTAGTGGTCACTGCTGCCAATACCCAGGGCGACAAACAGAAATACAGATGGAGTATGGCAGTAGCACACACACAGCATAAGTGCAGGGTACCCATGTCAGTATTACATATGTAACTTTGAATATGCGAATATGCGTAGAAACAGTCAAGTAGTGTTAACAGATCTTTCCTCCACAGGTCTGCCAAGTAAGGAAATGTATGCATTAGCTTTAAGAAGGCTTTAGTTATAAACTGTGTACAAACATTCCACTGCCCAACCCCAGGCCATAGCTAGATGTAAAGTGAGGTCATACCTGGAGAGTAATGAGAAGAGTAATGGTCAGTACAATTGTGAACAATTGAAGCCTATACAGTTATTAATTGACATCTCTCTCCCCCACCCTATCTGCACCAATAATTCATATACATAATCAATGGGTATGTTTTTCTCAACCTACTGTTGGTATGTGTCCGATTGTTCTACAAATATTGAATAGTTTGATTATTAATGTTCCCCGTTCAAATACTGTCATTGGTGGCCTGTTGCTATCAATGTAACTTGCATGCCATTATAATGCCTACTGTGGTTCCATATATGCAAATGTTCTGTTTGCTATGCAACTGTTTCAAATCTCTTTTATGGGGTCAATTGGAACACCCATGCATGCTGTTGTAACTAATCTCGAAATGTGTTGTTCATCACTAACCAACATATTTTGTAAAACTTCAACACCACAGCACATCTGGGAAGGCAAATCCCGGTGGCTCCGCCTGTCCCGCTTCATCTGGCCTTGGCATCGGGTCCCTGCATGTCTGGGACCCAACCTGGGACTGCCTTGTCCACTGGTCCTGCACCACCTTTGGGTGGAACCATGTCCTCCTGGGAATGGGCATGGACAGGAAACTGTCACCCATAGCCAGGTCCAGGGTTTGGTGAGTAGCACCATCCAAATGGAGTTTGGTGGACAGCTACACCAGATTGAGGGCTGCCTGGAGCATCTTGAGGGTCAGCAGTCCCTCTTGTCCAGTCCCCAGCACAGCCACCTTTAGGGCCATGAAGATGCAATGGTGACTGCCCATGGGTGGAGATCTCAGTCCCACTGTATCCATTTGGGGGCTCATGGATGTCTGATTCCCAACCACCCTCCCCATCCATGGTGATTACCTCCATATGTCATATACTGTCCCCGTCTGCTCTTATCTGTCTTCCTACCCAAATTACTTCACCAGATATACCAACTGTCCTTTCCCAACATCCCACTCTCACCTTAAAAAAAAAAAAAAAAAAAAAAAAAAAAAAGGCATCTCTTCCCCCCCAAATAATTACGAACCATACATAGCTGTCCATTTTGCACATGCAATCTGGTCCAATTTGCTTGATAACACATTACTGTTGTCCTCACCCCTCTCTCAGGGGTTTGAGTGTCCAAATTCACCTTCAAATACTGTAGAAATTCACAGCTGTTGCTGTAGAAGAAATGGACAGCTATGGACCTTTCCCACACCCGTCCTGCACATCCCTACCTACCTTCCTTTCATACTGTACTTCCCTTTGTGTGCACCTTTTTTCACCACCTTCCTATCACCCATTTTTCTTTTATTTACAGAAATTAGAGCGAGGGTAAGTGGGGAAAAAGCCGGGCTAAGTGAGGCAAAAATGAATTAACTGTAGCTTGGCATCACTTAGCATCTGGCAAACCCACACAAACTCACTCACAACAGCTTAAAAGTGTCTTAATCTGTATCCATCAGACCATGTTCTGCCCAGCAACAAAATAGCCCTGCCAAGTCTTGAACCTGGGATGCGGTGCTCTACAATCACAGCAACATACCGCTACACCATCTGAGCTTTGAGATTCTGTAATGTTTTAACAAACATATCATGCATTCTGGTCATTTAACATTAATGAAAAACAAAATCAGTCCCAAGTCTTGAACCTTTGACCCTGTACACTATATTCAGAGCAATTACCACTACACTATCTTAGCTGTAGGAATTAATATTGCTTTTTTCAAGCATAAGCAATAGAAGCATACATTAGGGAGAAAGCTCTGTGGAATCATTTGTGTGTTGTATATAGACATATATACACACACACACCTATATCTATTGAAACATGTATATGAAAAAATAGATAATCTAGATATACATATAAAATATACATACATATATATATATATATATATATATATATATATATATATATATATATATATATAATATGCAGTCAAAGGCTGTAAAATGGGGGAGAATGGGCCACATACAGGGACATATTTCAAATATCGCTGTTAGAAACAAAGACATTTGCTACAGCAACAGGGTGCATTTCAACATACAATTACTGAAGGATATGAGGATGGAAACTGAAATGTTATGTCATTATTTACTGACATAAATCCTGGGATCACCACGGTGCTTTACCAGACACATACAAATAGATTGTGGAACAGAACAGAACTGTGGGCCAAATATCTTGACATTCTGTGAAAATCTTGGCAGTGGAGAGGTATGCTCAAAACTCCTTAGTGCAACTAATCTTGTCCAAGCCTGACAAAGTGGGGGGACAAAGGCATGAAAATAGGGACATATCCAAAATACGTGAGTAGATAAGCTGAGAAAGTTGATGTAGTAATACTGTATGTCCTAACATATTGACTGAAATATCACAAGTCCAGGACTCAATTGCTTCTCTTTAGTTAGTGTCCTCAATCCCCACATCATCCCACTGATGTCAGAGATACACAACAGTTGTGGGGACCAGGCCAAAAATATCGGCCAGACAACTGGACATCCTGTGAATATGTGGACATAAAACAACATCAGGGAAACTACACTGAGCTACCAAGCAATGTCCAAACTACAATCAGACTGACATAACACTACCTAAATCCAGCTCTGAGGCTGTACACATGCATTTGAAAATATAACAGGCACTACAGGGATGTAACACTAGTGGAAAACAGACACTGGTGTGAAGGTGCATACCCACAACCAATTGCACCACAGTCACAGCAACATACCAGTAAGCAAACTGAACACTACAGTATAATGACTGTGTGAGCAGCAATATCATGTTTGCCACTCACACATTACCCTTACATATACTGCCCCAAATCACGGTGTAGTAGGAATCTTGAGGTGTTACAGGACATGTCACGGTCTGCCCATACAAATGTATACAGGCAATAGAGAACAAGAAACTGGAGCAGCATGCACAGTCAGAAAGGGCCCATGACACACACGTACCCCCTCCCTACACAGCCCAAATAACATGTACACACTACACTGCTAGACAATCCTGATAGTCTGTTAATAATGGGTAGACATACACAAACTTCTCACATGTACAGTTTCCCACAGAATGTATAGGCACAGGGCTCATATCTATGGCCGCTTCCTTGTTACATGTCTGGGGGTCTATGACATCACTGGGATGGTAGCAGGAATGACGGCAATAAATGATGCTACATACCTCTGAACCTCTTAGTGCATGACATCTGGACAAAGCCTGACTTAATTGGGGAACAGAGGACCAAACACAGGGGTATATTGGACATATTGATGTTATAAATTTAGACAGTTGCTGGCATTACCAGATTTGTTGTAACATATCTTTTCTGAGGGATATGAAGTCAGTAACACCAATGGATGTTAACATTTACTGACTGCATCCCCCAGAATATCCTACTGATTAGCCAAGGACAACAACTGTCTGGGGAACACACCAAACATATGAGCCATGCATCTGGACAGAGTCTAGGCCTCTGAACAGTGTAGAGGTATGACCACAGTCATGTAACAGAATGAAAATCTCCTGACAGCTGCCAAACTTTGTCATCCAGCAGCTTATGAAACACAGTAAGATCAAGACGACACTCCCCCACATCAGCTCTGGGCAACTACCCATGTATATTCAAATATAGCATGCACTGCAGGGATGGAACTGTAGTGAAAAACAGATAGTGGTGCAAAAATGTCCACCCAAAAAACATTTGCACCACAGTCACTGCAACATACCAGTACTCAAAATTAACTCTAGAACAACTGTCTGAACAAACATATCCTGTTTGCCACTCTCACTCTACACCTACATATACTGGTCAAATTCACAGTGTACTGGGAATCCAGAGATGTTACAAGACATTTCAGTCTGCCCCTACAAGCATACAGACCTGATAGACTGCCAGCAGCTATAACAGCATGCACAGTCAGGTAAAGGATGTATGGCACTCACATCTGCTACTCTCCCTACCCAGCCCAAAAAACATCTACACACACTAATACACAATCCTGGCAGTCTGTTCACAATGGCCAGATATACATAACTGTCATGTACAGATTTCTACAGAATTACTAGGGTGTGTAACCATAATCCTGGCCACTCCCACATACCATGGCCATGGGTTTGATAAGTCACTGGGATAACTGGAGTGCAGTTGGTAATTAATGATATACCATACAATGCATGATGTACTTGGGGGACAGGGGGACAGAAAGAGGGACATATTACACATAATGGTGTTACAAACAAACTGTAGCTAATGTTACACGTGTTGTTGTAACATAACATCCCTGAAGGATATGATGTCTGGAACACCAATAGATGTCAACAGTTAGTGACTACAATCCTCATATTATCCTACGACCTCACAAAAACAGACATTTGAGGAACAGACCAAACATAACAGTCAAACCTTTGGCCAGTCTGTGGACAACATGCCAGTTGAGAGGTATGTCAGAGGCATATCACTGTCAAGATGTCAAGTCACTCAGTAAATGCATGGCCATACAAACCCTGTCAATCTAGCAACCCTCATGTGTATAACAGCACTAATGACATACAATCTGTACCCATTTCTGGAGCTTTGTCCCCCATGTTGTTGGGATGTCTCCACATGTCCTGTCCTGTGTGGTATTCTCACCTACTGTCTGTGAAGTGGTAGCCCACACACCTCTGTAATGTCCCCCACACAGGCAAGGAAAAGAGGCAAGGCTTACATGAAGGACATCCCATATGTTGGAACTAGCATCAGTGTCTAGGCCAACACCGCAATACTATGTGGGCACCTACATAGTTGCATGGCCTTAGCAATACCTGACAGGACAACATCAACCCTCTCAAGGTAGGCTGAATGCTTGTGGTGGACAACAATAATGCACAACTATCATAGGTGGAAATAATCACAGGACAGGCCAAAAAGGAACAGGTGCCTCATTCATTAGAAGCCATGTCACCTTGCTCTGCACAAGCAAATAAGGTCACAGGTGATGTACCCTAAGGCTGTCTTTGAGTGCAAACTGGATACATCCATCAAGGCCAATCACAAGGCCTTCCAGACATGTCTGCAATTCCAAAGGCAACACACATATCTGCTCTGTAGTGGTGGTCAATAACACCACATAAATATATGCCATAGATAAAGGCAACTGGCTGCAGACAGGTGAAGTGTAAACATTGGTTTACTATCACATAGTCAAATCCACTTTGTTCAAGTGTTCAGATGCCTGACTAACATGTTCGGAAATCAGAACACCGGACACAGAAAATGTCAAAGTAAACATTTCAGTAAAGTCGAAATGTCAACTTTACTGAAATGCTCTCTTCACTCAACATTAAAAAACACTTTTTGCAGGGGGGCAAACCCCCCTGCACCCTCCACACCCCCCTACTTATATATACCAACTCCAAGTTCGCACTACAGTCAGGGAAAGGGTACATTTACTGATCCCCACTATAGTGCGATCTGCACCACAATGTCGAACCTTACAACAGCGAATGCTCTCTATTGTAAGGTTTGACATTCTGGCAATCGCATTTACAGTTCTAAGTTTCACACATATGTCGATTGCACGAGTAAGCCTTAAACATCATCTCCCTGTCCCCATAGGTACACGTGCATGTACATCACCTGCCCCATCCCCTCATAATCAGGAAGCAGGTTTGTAATGCCCTCTCAAAGACAACACATAGAGGTCTCCATCAGCCTGATACTATTCCTGGCTGCATCCTACATGAACACAGGTATGAGGTCTCAGACCCATTCTGCAGTGTAGTCAACCACAGCCTGAGCACCGGTGTCATCCCATCTGCACAGAGGACAAACAGAAAGTTGATAGAAAACAGGTTATGCATTAGCATGAATGTTATGAAGGATACAAGTCTGAAACTGAAATGTCTGCCATTATGTCATGACAGCAGTCCTCAATGACATGGCAGAAAACCTCAATACTCTCCATTTAATATAATATTAATATCCAGTAGGAGATAAATAAAAATATACAGCTCAAATCCCCAAACCAAGATAGTGTAGTGGTCAGAGTCCCAGCTATGCAAGCAGGTGTACACGTTTCAAGTACTACAACAGGCAATCCAATTTTACATGGGAAAGCAGTGTTAGTACTATTTTTCATATTAAAATATGGGGTAAGTTATTTTTGTCACCCAGGGTAGTGTAGCTGGTGTAAAATGGAAGTGTGAGTGCATATAACATGTGAAACCACCCATGTTTACATGTGTCCCATACGGTATAGTTACACCTCTTGCTACTGTAATGAAAGTACATAGAGCCATGTCATGTAATGGAAATCATACACACTAAATGAAGTCATTAGTGTGATATTTTATAAGAATGAACTGTGAGCAATGGTTAGCAATGCTCAGCAGGTTTAAGCATTGCTCAAACATGAATGCTAAGCAGCAGGTAGCTCAGCTAAGCAAATTTGTGCACTGGAAAGCGTCGCTAAGAGAAACCTACATGATTTAAGCGCCTAATAGTTTAACCATATGTTGGCATTGCTTAATGTCATGCAAACCCACTTACAACTGCTTAAAACTGCCATAATCACTCTGCATCAGCCTCTGTTTTGCTCAGCAACAAAATACAGCCCTTGCAGGACTTGAACCCAGGACCCTGTACACCATAGTCACAGCAATTTACCACTAAGCCATCTGAGCTGTAGGATTTTCTGCTGTTTTTTCAAACATATCAATAGGGAATAAACATTGTGGAATCACTAATGATTGGTATTTACAAATATATATATATATATATATATATATATATATATATATATATATAATAAAGCATATACATATATAGATATATATGGAGATATATATATATATATATATATATATATCACAATATATAGATATATTACCAATAAAGACTGAGGTGTGTGTATATATATATATATATATATATATATATGAAAATATATACAAATATATACACATGTATGCATACATGTATGGGGATACAAATATATGCAATGGAATGTATGAAAAAGAATAAAACAAATATACACACACATGTGTACGTATAATATATATATATATTTTTTTTTTCTCCATAACATGCAGTGCTGTCATACCTCAGAACACCTTAGTACAAGGGGTCTGGACCAAACCAAAGTGGGGGGGGGCTATGAAAATAGGGACACATTGGAAATAATTGGATAGCTAAGCTGTGGATATTGCAGCAGTAACACTGTCCTAACATATTTGGAATGCAATATCAAATGTCTGAGAAATCATTTGCTTATCATTATGTAGCAAGTCCATTCCACACATCATCCCACTGAATTGTCAGAAATACACACCTGTCATGGGGACCAGACTAGATATATGAGCCAGACACCTTTACATCCTATGAACACCTGGAGAGTTGAGAGGTATGAGTGCTTCTTATGTAACATTAAGGAAACTACATTAAGCTGACACTCATGTCACCAAGCATTGTACAAAATACAGTCTGGACAACACCACAGTACCCTAAAGCAGCTCTGGGGAATTACACATACATTAGCTAATACAGCACACATTACAGGGATGGAACTGTACTGAGAAAAAGATATTGGTGTGAAAGTGCATACACACACCCAATTGCACCACAGTAACATACTGGTAAGCCTACCAAACACTACAGTATAACGACTGTGTAGACAGATATATCTTGGATGACAGTCACACAATACCCCTACATATACTCTCCCATTTCACAGTGTAGCCAGACTTGTGTGGTGGTATGGGACATGTCTCAGAATGCCCATATAAACATGTACTGCTGATAGACCATCGATAACTGAAGCAGCATGCACAGTTGGATGCAAAAGGATGCATGTCACTCACATCTACCCCCCTACCCTACACAGGCCAAGTAATAAGTGAACAGTGTGCCGCTACAAATTCTTGATAGGCCGTACACAATGGCCAGACATACAACGACCTCCTGAATGTACAAAGTTCCACAGGTTGTCCAGCCTTTGCGCTCATATATATGGCCCCTACCCCAGAACATGTGTGGGATTCCACATCACTGGAACTATATCAGGAATAATAGCACTAAATAATCATAGACCATACCTATCCACCTCATAGTCCATGACATATGGAGAAAGCCTAACACAATAGGGGTACAGTGGCCCAGAAACAGGGGCATATGTACAATAGTGCTGTTATAATCTGCAAAATTCATTTGCAATGAGGGGTATGGCAGTGTGGTAACAAATCGAGTGTGTCATAGCTGAGGTACAGCTGTACATAATTACCAGGTCTGTATAACAGTTATTGCATGTGCCGCAGAGTTTATGGGGCTGACGGTTGTATACAGGTAAGTGTATGATAGCAGACAGCAGCTCTTGTAAAGTGAACAGTGGGAAGTGTGTTGGGTATAACATACCTCAGAGTGTTGAAATCCACACCCCCAGAGGATATTGTGTCGAACAAACCCCCAAAGAATACCATTCACACACACACACACACACACACACACACACACACACACACACACACACACACACACACACACACACACAGAATCACAATTGCCAGTGTTGGTTTTGGAACCCCTGCCCATCTAGTTAGTGGTACTACAGTGTTAAGTAGTTATCGCAGGTGGCACAGAGCTTATAGTGTGAAGAGTGTTCTACAGTACATGTAAAGTGAATTGCATCACATGCCCTTGTAAGGTATGGCAGTGGGGGGTGTACTGGATGTGAATGGATTCATAATACAGTTACGCATGAGTCTACACAATCCCAGACACTGTTATACACACCAGTGCACACACACACAATTGCCAGTACTGTGATTAGCAGCCCTGCCTCTCTAGCTATTCATTCCATACTATTACATAGCTGTTGCACACAGCATGGGGCTTATAGGTATGCAGAGTGTCTACAGATACCTCTAAGGTTAATGTAAAAATCAGCCCTCACAGAGTGGAAGGTAGGACGTATGCTGGAGTACCATGGCCTAAACTTCTAAACCACGGCTACCCAATGGATATAGTCCTCACTCAAACACTCTCAGAATACTGGTCTTGCTCACGCATGCGCACACACACACACACACACACACACACACACACACACACACACACACAGACACACACACACACACACACACACACACACACACACACACACACACACACACACACACACACACACACACACCAGGACTGAGATTAGAACCCCTACCTTTCTAGTTATTGCTACTAAACTGTTATGCATTTATTGCATGCACCACATAACTTGTAGGGTGAAGTGCTTTCCACAGTTCCTCTAAGGTGAACAACATCACCAGACCTTGTAAAGTATGGCAATGGGAGATGTACTTTATGAGAATGAACTCAAAATACTCTAGCGTATAGAAATATACACAATGACAAGCACAGTCATACATTTGCCAGAAATTAGGTTCCAGCCCTGCCTCTCATTGTCAGTAAGTCTATACTGTTAGTTTCTACACACATCATGTCCCTTACTGGGCTGAATAGTGATATCACATACCTGTACAGTTGATGGAGACAGCAGGCCTTGTACAGTGGACCTTGGGACATGTACTGGGAGTACCATGGTCTACAAATGTAAAACCCACCCCCCCAGTGGCTATAGTACTCACTCAAACACAGGATACTGTTGTCTCACACACAGTCACACATTTGCCAGGACTGAGATTAGAACCCCTACCTATCTAGTTATTGGTACTACAGTGGCATTTAACACATGCGCCATGGACCTTGTAGGGTGAAGACTGTTCCATGGCTCTTCTAATGTGAGCAACATCACCAGCCCTTGTAAAGTATGGCAATGTGCAGTGTACTGGGAGTGTGAGGCCTCAAAATGCAGTCTCCTACAAATATGCACACATACAAACACTTGCGCGAGCACACACACACACACACACACACACACACACACACACACACACACACACACACACACACACACTCACACTCTGATTGGAACCCCTACCTATGTAGGTATTGGTACTGTAGTGTTATGCAGTTACCACAAGCATCAGGGATACTGTAGGGTGAAGTGTCACATGGTACCTTTAAAGTGTATAATATCAGCAGCCCTTGCAAAGTACAGTAATGGGGGATGTAGTGGATGAGAAGGGCATCAAAGTGCTTTCACCTATAACTTTACACACAAACACTTTTATACACAGTCATGCACACACAACACACGTTTGCCAGTACTGAGATTCATAGGTTCATGTGTTCATATGTGTGTACCAGGCTAATGGCCATGAAACCATTGCAAGCCTAGCCCATGGGAGTACCCTGGCATTATGCCATCTGACATTTGTCCACAGTGTGTCTATCAACTATTGCCACTTGAATGATCCCCATGGTGACAGTTAAATTCCTCATCCAGATTTCTCTTGAAGAGGGCCAGTGAGGTGCTCTGATATGTATGTGACATATACTCCATAACATGGCCAGTCTCTGGGTTATGGACCTGTCCCCCAGCATGCTCTGTTGATTGTGGTAATGAGGTTGTGGTCTCCGTGGCATGTGATGCAGCTGGATTGGAATTTCACTAGATGTGGCATTCCTAACAGGGCTGGACAGACATGGCTTTGTCAGTCAAGCAGAGATTGCATGTAAGTAGCCAAGATGTGACTGAGAATACTTGGAGACATTGAACTGTGTCCATATAGTACAGTTGTTTAAGGCCTAGGGTTCTATTTGTGAGGTACATTTGCAGCCTCTCCAGTTGCAGGTGTCTAGTGGGGTACATGGCAAATAGGCCATTGTACTTGATGTTTGGCCTAATGAGGGGAGAGTAGAGGGAGACATTGATCTTCTCCTTCCTGGATGCAACACCTTTAGTTATGAGATGTGCCACATAGATGAACTTTCTGTCCACGGTGGCAACATGGTGGTCATAAGAGAGGTCACTGTCAACCTGTATTCCCAGACCTCTTATAATGACTTCTGTGTCAAGTGGACTACCAGTGATGTGGCAATTCATGAAAACCACATTGATCCCAGAGGGGATGGTGAAACATTTCTTGCCATTGACCCTAAGGCCAGTGTTTGAACAACAGTTGAAGGTCTCAGTGGGGACTGTATGAAGGATGTCAACATAATTTGGGGATGTAAACATAGGACCCACCTTGCAGTTGTCTGCAAACACTGTCAGCCAGAGTCCCGTTGTGTTGGGCTGGATGTCAGAGGTGTACATACCGTACATGGGGGGAACCAGGATCAGACCCTATGGTACTCCACTCATGACTGATCAGCAGTCTGATATGGAGTCCACTGCCTTCACACTGTGGGTTCCATCCATGATCCAGTTGACAACCCACCTAGTGACATAGTGTTTGATGTCTAGCTGAGTGGGGAATGGTATCAAAGGATTAGAAGCCCCACCTATCTTGTTTTTGATACCATACTGTTACATAGTTATTTCACATAGCACACAGCTTATAGGGCTGCAGAGTGTCTACAGCTACCTCTACAGTGGTTGACAACAGTGGGCCCTGTACAATGGACATCGGGATGTGTACTGGGTGGACCACACTAAAAAAATTGCAAAACCCGCCCATCCCAATGGATATGGTTCACAACCACACACACACAATACTGTTCTCACACACACATACATTTGCCAGGACTGAGATTCAAACCTCTGCCTATCTAGTTATTGCTACTACAGTGTTATGCATTTATCATATGCACCACGGAGCTTATAGGGTGGAGGGCATCCCAAGTTACTTCTAAGATGAGAGACATCAGCACCCCCTTGTAAAGTACGTCAATTGGAGATGAACAAGTTGTGGACGGCCACAAAATACTGTAACCTACAGATACAAACACAAATACACTCACACACACATTTGCCAGGACTGAGAAAGAACCCCTACTTAACTAGTTTGTTGCACTATAGTAGTACGCAAGCACCACACAGCTTGTAGGGCTGATGCCTCCCCAAAGTTATCTGTAAAGGTGATTGACATCAACAGGACTGCTAAAGTAAGGTGATAAGTGTACAGGGTGGTACGCAACTCAAAATCATACAACACACACACACACACTCACTTACTTGCCACTGAGATTAGAACCCCTGCCTATCTAGTGATTTGTATTATAGTGTTGCGCAGTTATCGCATGAGCTACAGAGTTTACTTGGCTGGCACCTGGCCACAGGTGCTGATAAGGGGAATGAAATCAGCAGGACTGATAAAGTAGGGTACTGGATGGGAAACTTATCAAAATATTTATTCTTATAAACACACACACACACACAAACATTTGCTGGATCTGAGATTAGAACCCCTGTCTTACTCGTGATTTGTACTATAGTGTTACGCAGTTATCGTACGTGCTACAGAGCTTACTGGGCTGACAACTAGCTAAAGGTGCTGATAAGGTGAATGACATCAGCAGGACTGATAAAATGGGGCACTGGAAAGTGTTGTGGATGGGGATGGCCTAAAACAGTTTCACCTACAAACAAACACACACACACACACACACACACACACACACACACACACAGAGTTGCCAGTATTGAGAGTAGAACCCCTACCTATCTAGTTATTTGTACTATAGTGTTACGCAGTTATCACATGTGCTTCAGAGCTTATAGGGGCAATAGGTGTCCAATGGTACTTCTAAGGTGAATGACAGCAGCAGATCTTGCGAAGTAGGGCAATGTGAAGTGTACTGAGTGGGAACACTCTCCTAAAACGTAGACCTGCGGACATACACAAGGGCAGGTGATGTGATATTGTAAACCCAACCTCAGTACTGTTACACAATGGGGCTCACCTTTTATGCTGGAATGTGCAACTGTTTACAACTGGTATGTTACTGTCCACTGCAGGACATCACTGTATGCCATTCAGGGTATCTGTGTGTGACTCACTCTGTGTCCCTCTCTCTCTATCACTGTCCATCTCTCACTTCCCCACATCTGTGTGTGTGTGTGTATGCTTGACATATGTTATCTGTTGCCCATATATATATATATATATATATATATATATATATATATATATATATATATATATGTGTGTGTGTGTGTGTGTGTGTGTGTGTATCTCTTGCAATAGATGCAGATATATCACATAGCCACCTACAGCTAGCTGAGGGTAATCCTGTCTGGTGTGCGTGTGTGTGTGTGTGCGTGTGTGTGTGTGTGTGTGTGTGTGTGTGTGTGTGTGTGTGTGTGTGTGTGTGTGTGTGTGTGTGTGTGTGGCAACAGTTGAGATGTACATAGCTGCCTGTCTGCACAGACATATATACACAATAGTCATATATTCTGATGTGGGTTACAACATGTCCTGTGATTCTAAGTGTAGGTGCATGCCCAGTGTGAGCCTCTATAGTTAGAGTGGGACTCCATTTCAGGGATAGGTGTACCCCAGTCCAGGGTTTTGTGTGCTACAGCCATTATGTTTTATTTATTTGCAATTGGTTAACTAGGATAGTCCATTGGGCCAATAAGAACCTGTTTTCACTGGAGTCCTGGGGAAAAAAGCTCCAAGACAAAACATAGATTACAGCAGTTACAATTAAATTTTAGGTTACATTAAGTACAAAAAACAAACATTGCATTTGTAAATATACAGTTTCTTAAAATGGAATAGTACAATTAGAGAATTATAAGAAGCAATTTACAATTGGCTTAGTATTTGCTGGATGCAAATATGAAATTAGAGTCTGGAATAAATGAGATAGTTGCCTGTAGGAAGAAGAGAATAGGTTATGTGGGGTGAGCCATACCTCTCAGTAGTACACAGGACATCGATTTTCTGACATATCTGTAATCTGATACCACAATGTATTGTATCATTACTTAATGCCAGATATCCTCAAATCATCACAATGTTTTACCAGAGGAATACTAGTTGCATGATGCATAGACCAATATTATGAGGGCAGCTATGTACATCCTTGCTCAACAAGGCCATTTGTGAGGTGTGGCTACAGCCAGTTGGGTAATGACGTGCTGTGTAAACAGTCCAGCAGCCTGGTGATATACTGACTGGGGACCTCCTGCTTGTGTGGTATCTTTCTAACCTGAGATGTCATATCCTTATGTGGGCATACCTTTCACCTGTACATTTTTTGGCAGGTTGCCCTGGTGTTTGGCTAGAGGTTTCATCCTATCTATGTAAACTTGTGTTTTTGTAATTGAAGAGTGGCATTACAAAATAATGACAGACACTACTGTTTCAAACTACCTAACCTTCAGACAATTCCCATTTCTGCAAATCCCTCATCCTACCAACTTTCTCAGTATGTAAGGGTGGTATTTATAACACATGCCTATCATTGTGCCTTTATTCCACTTTTATTTCTGCCCTTGTCCAGACATCTTGCTGTCAGAGGTTGGGAGTATGGGTGTGGATACAGAATGCATTCTACTGTGCAGGCATGTCCATTATATGTAAAAGCAAACATAAGAAAAAAGGATTATTGAGAATAACCACTGGCAACAGTACCAAAAAGCACTTCTTCACAAAAGCCTTGGCACCTCAGCTACACATCCTTCAAGATGTCCCTTGTTGTTGTGTCTTTCAGCTTTTCCCGGTTAGGGATGCCACAGTGGAACTCCAGTCCGCTAATGATTGGCAGTAGATTTTACATGCCGAGTTGCTGGCCCTGACGCACAACCTTCAGTGAAGGTACGCCCATTCATGCATGTCTCCACACAGAAGATGCTCTAGCTGAGAATCGAACAGGACAACGTCTTACTGTGAGGTGACAATGCTACCGCAGCACCACCACCGCAGATTTTGCAAGATGTCCCTTGTATGTGTACTATATTCCACGTAGCACTGTGACTTCCAGGTATGTCAGTGGCAGAGCAGTGGATGTCACTGACATGCATAACAGTTGGCACTGTAGTTATCTGCACATCGCCCAGTCAAAGACAGCACTGTACCTAGGGCACTATGAGACGACTGCCAGGAGGACGTGCTGGCCAAGTCCTGACAGTATTAACCACACATACACATAGCTCATTGACTCCTGCATATTGTGGACAGGCAACATGTTTTTATGTGTATTGGTATAGTCCTGCCAATGTGTGCTATGCTGCTATTTACCTTGCAAACATACATGTTACTGCATTTGTGTGGGTATATGGGGGGCACACCTGTCAACTGTTCACATTTGCATAGACTGTGCTGATATTTGCTTTACATTTTGGTTCCATTTACCATACTTTTATGCCCTGTCTTAGGGACTTAGAGGCATATCAGTAAAGAGTACAGGTCAGATTGTAATGGCATACATTTGAGTTTCTGACTTCTTACCCTTCATAGCCTTACTGCAACTGCGGGGTCCTGCTGTGCTATCACTGTGTGAGTCTGTTGGAGGGGTAATTCAACATTGCCATCATTTGTGTGCCTTTATCAGACATTTCTCTGTAGTTTTCTACAGCTGACTTGTTGTGTGGGTGTGAGAGGTGTGTATGAGACCCCCCACACTGACATCCATGCCTGTGACATATGACCCCCCCCAGTTAGTTGTCCCCACACACATACTGCAGAGGGATTTGCCACCCTTGGTACTACTGCATAGTATGTGGAGGCCAGTTATGGCCAGACATTTCCTGGTGTCCCACATAGGTGTCAGATGTGTGCTGCTATTCCAGTAGACCACCCCATTACCTTGCATGCATGCAGCATTATCATAGATATGCTAGCAAAACATACTAATCCATTCATTTATTGTTAAGAAGACTGACTTGCCTTGTGCTTGCAATAGTTGTGAGGACAGTGCTTGAAGGACACCTGTGTGGGATGCACACAGTACACTGCCTATACATGGTAAGTTACAGGTAATGTGATGTGTGAGTCATCCATTTTACTGTGTGTGTGAGTCAGAGAGAGTTGTCAATCTGTGGGGTCCCTACAGTGTCAGTGTGTGTGCTGTGTGTTACCTCTTTGCCAAGGCCTGAATATACTGGGCATGCCTCTGTCTGCCTACAGGAGCAGGCACAGGGGCCTCCTTTGAGTCCCTCTGTGCCTGTGGGGACCTTGGCAATGGTGGTGGGCTGTGTGGCCCTTTCCCATGCTGTTCCTGCTGCAGCTGTTTCCACAGGCTCATATTGTATAGCATGGCACATACTATGAACATGTGTGCACATGTGGCTGGAGAGTACTGCAAAGCTCCAGCAGATATGTTGGCAACAGAACCATGACTTGAGCATCCCAAACACATGCTCTATAATGATCCTGGTTTGCGCATGTGCCTC
Organism: Protopterus annectens; assembly: GCF_019279795.1. Classification (NCBI taxonomy): domain Eukaryota; kingdom Metazoa; phylum Chordata; order Ceratodontiformes; family Protopteridae; genus Protopterus; species Protopterus annectens. The sequence goes on from NC_056749.1 coordinate 260,101,366, forward strand.
ATTATGGCATTCTTGTGTGGGTGTGTGTGCATTTCTGATAGGTGTCATCATCCACGGCTCCAGTGCATAGCCAGCATCCCCCGGCAGATAACCAAACAAGATGCCCCCACTGACAAATGCCTGGTACAGCTGTGACGAATGCCAGATGTGGGAGTGGTGATAGCTTCCAGGGCTGCTAGCACACACATTCATGATAATACCCTGGGCATTGCACATGACCTGGCAGTTGATGGAGGGGAATCCCTTGCAGTTTATGTAGACCCTACCCTGTTTACCAGGTGGTGCTTTGATGTGGATGTGTGTGCAGCCTATGGCACCCAGTACCTCCGGGTATTCTGCTACATTGTGGAAGAGACGCATATTGCTGGTCCTCTCCTCACAGGTGTTGGGGAAGTAAATGTGCTCAACGGCATGTGGTAGCATGGCATCTAGGAACTGGTGAAGTACCCTGGATGCAGATGCTTGTGAGATCCCCATGATGTCCCCAGTAGGTTTTTGGAAAGTACCTGTAGCTAGAATTATTAAGGCTATACATACCTTGGTATCCATTGGGATGGGTTCCCCCTGTTAGCTCTAGCTCTGAGTTGAGGCCAGCACAGTTCGGTGATTTGCTGAAGTATGTCTCTGTCCACCCTGTAGTGCTCTATTATCTCCAGATCATGTAGCCCCTGGTAAGTTACCCTGGGTCTGAACATGCTTCTCCTCCTCCTTGATCTGTGGTGGTTGTCAGCATTATCCTCCTCTCCACCCTCAGCCTCTAGCACATACTGATGGATCAAAGTAATGGCAGCCCCTAACATTTCTCCAGTTAAAATTCCCTCGCATGTGTACACCGATAGTGTAGTTTGTGGGGAAAAAACAGACCATTGGGTGTTTCCATAGTTTGCTGTCGTGCTGCAGATGCTGCCTGTATTATTGGCTGATTGTGATGCATTCCACTCGGTGGCTATGTAATTTGCTCTTGATTGCTTTTATTCTGCTATTTTCCTTTTTTTCCTTCCCTATCATGCCTTGAGGTGTACCGCGCAAGCCTGGTGCCCAAATGTAAACAGTCCTGCTATTTCCGTTTTTTTTGTTTGTTTTTTAGACCCAGTGCGCACTGCGCATACACATTTAGCTAATGTAAACATGAAGAAATGGCCCTCCCTGGACACGAACATGCTCTTCATTTCATGGAATGTCAATACAGCCTCAGACACACCCACTTCCTTAGCTAAGCTTATCTGTGCGCCATAGAGCTCCAATGATCTTACAACATGCCTGATACCCCCCCCTTTTTATGTTTGTTGCTCTTCCTAGTTACACAATCATGCTATAGCACCTACATGGTTAGGTGCAGTTTGGCACTTAGAAGATTTCTGTGATTCAGAAAATTTCCCTTCATTTGCATACCCCACTGCCCTTAGTCCATAGTTACTGCACTAACACAGACCCTTTCCCTTGACAACCACTGTTCCCTGGTATTGTTTTGATTCTGCATGCCATAGACTATAATGGCAAACTGCAAATTTCCCTTAAAATTGAGTTTTCACATTTTTTTCTTATTTTCGGCACAATCCCATTTGAGCGCCTTTGCCCTATGCTTAAACAGCTGAGATCGGCCAAAAAAAACCTTTGATTTTTATAAAAATTAAGCACTTTTCCATGACAATGGCCATATATTTGGCCACTGGCATGCTAAAGACTATAATACATGCTTTTATTGGAGCTGTCATGCCTCCGTTTTGTTATTTGCATAAATGTATTCTGTTAGTAACCGAATACATTTCTACAACTAACACTGTTCTTGCACAGATACCTACCTGCTTGCTGAATCACTAATTCACCTCATTTGCATGGTTTTCACCAGCAAATGAGGTAATTAGCATTCTGGACTGGTTTCCATGCAAGAACAATGTAGGCAGGCTTGTGAACGTCAAAACACTAGTTTACTGGATCGCTCAGTGGCCATATTCCATGCAGGAGCGGGTACACTGTTCCTGCACAGAAAAAAAAAATAGTTTATTGAATCCCAGGGAGATTGTCTGTTAGTGGACCAACATAGCATTTCTTTTTTTTTTTTCTTGCTTATTTGAGTAATATTTCCCACTATAATTGGTCTCCAGAGTACCAAATCACTGGCTTACAAAAAATAATATATACTGTTAGGAAAACTTGAAATTACTTTGGGTGTAGCTGGTTTTATGGAGAGGCTAATTCTGTAGTTCTCACAGAAAAAAATGCAAAAAAATGTTTGAAGTCTGAATAAAGTCTATTACAGCACTTTAGGATAGAAGTGCAGTAAATGAACAATATCTTAGTCTTCAGGAGAGAACCAAGTAGCATCTCCTCAGCCTCTTACATGAAATTTCCACTCCGACAAAGCTCAGACCAAAAGATGATATGAAGTCTTATCTAGTTGTTTCCAAAAGGTATGCAGCTAGGGACAATTGGCCCTAGACAAAATGGGGCAGAATTCATAATCACATATAACTAGAGAGAGAGTGAAAAGCTACTTGGATCTGTAAGACTCTGATACATGATGGCAAAAACTGAAACAAAATATTAGCAAGATATTAGGATCGCCTGAAGCTCAGTTATTTAAGTTTCATAAAACTGGACATTTATATGAACAGGCCACTAAAATTACATATGGCTGATTTTAAAACATAGGATCATAGGAAATAGAGGACATTAATAGGATCATCTAGGCTATTGGTCCTGAGGCCATTATAAGCCTAGCCAAGAGTTTAGCCCATGTTTAGACAAATCAGCACCCAATGCCCCTGTGCAGCAGGGACATGGGTGGAATCCCAGGGCTATATTTTCTGTTTCCCATCCAGCTTGCACTTAAAAAGGGGTAAAGAGGTACTATGCTTGATGTGGAGAGGGAGTCTATCCCATAGTTGGGGGAGTCTCTGGGACACAAATCTGTCCTGCCAACAAGTTTTGTTGATGTCACAGACCAGGTTGAGGCCATGCATGCAGGTTACTCAAGTGGAGCTTGACTTGTGGATATGCAGCAGTCCCATCAAGGTGGAGTCCGTGAACACCTTGTATGCCAGACAGAGGTCACCTCTGAGGAGTTTGTATGAAACTGAGTAGAGGAATAGGGCTTTTCGCCTATCTGTGTATGGTAGATGTTTGAGGCCCTGGATTCTCCTAGTGAGGAACCTCTGTGGTCTCTCCAGCTGCTGCATGTGCTTTGCGAGGTACATGCCGAAAGGAGTGTTGTACTCAATAGTGGGCCATATAAGAGAAGTGTACAGGGATGTTATGACCTCCTTGTCCCTGGATGAGATACCCTTACTTATGAGGTGGGCCATGTAGAAGGCTTTCTGTATAACGGAAGCAACATGGTGGTCAAAAGTCAGGTTGCTATCAACCTGGGTGCCCAAATCCCTCATGACTGATTGTGTGCTTAGGACGTTATTAATGTGATAATGTGTGGGGACATTACTCTCCTCAAAGGGGATGGTGATGCATTTTTGGTATTCAGCTTGAGGCCATGTTTCTGGCACCAGTCATTTGTCTGAGTGAGATCCTCTTGGAGGATGTCCACATCACTAGGCCATCTCTGGCAAAGCATCATGGTCTGTAAATCATATCTTCCCAGGCTGTCAGGTACTGGATCCCCCTGGAATGACACCAGAAACTAAGACAATTGTTAAAGTCAATCATTTTCTGTTTGTATTGAGGCATCATTCTGGGTGACAGCAGAATGCTGCTTAAGGCTAAGGACAAGTTTTAAAACCATTTATGCCTTGCCAGTACCCATGTTCAGACAGAACCTTATTTCTCGAGAAAGGCCAGGCCAATCAAGCCAAGAATTTGTGAATACCTATCCAGTTCCCATTTGAAGAAACATAATGCATCAAACTGCTTAATTTGCAGTGAGAATCTATTCCAGAGGTTGGGAAGCACTGTGCAATGGACTTCTCTCTCCTCACTGAGTTTTATTTATCTACTGGTGAATATTTCAAGTCCTGCTTCTGGTATTTGTGGGACTATTTGATTTGTGGAGAGATGAAAGATCTTGGACCAATGTCCCTTAATGGCTTATAAGGCAAGATGTAGATCTCGCCTAATGAGTATATAAGATGGACTATAGGGGCAGTGTCTGCAATCTTTTTTGGTAGCTTAGGGAGTTTTAAGCCAGTGATCATCTTAATTAGGAACCATTTTTTTTCTAGCTGGCTGTATTAGTCAATAATTGTTCTAATCAATACTGAATATAAGAAGATAATGACCTCTTTAGATCTGGATGATTTTCCCATAGCAACCAGGTACTCTAAATAGAAAGAATTCTGAATACTGTCATTACATTCTCCAAGGAAAGAGAATGATCAACCCAAGTTCCAAGGTCTCTAACAACAATCTTGTTTTGGTGTGGGTTATTTTTTGTATTGTATGCTGTGGGGAGGGATAATCTATGAAATGGGACAATTTTGCATTTTTAGCATTTAATTTAAACTAATATTAATACAACAGGTATTTATAAGCATAAGTGCTTGCTGAAGGGCTTAGGTGTCAGAGGGTGACTTGACACTGACTTCCAATTTACAGTCATCCACAGTCTTGATTAGCCTAATGTCTTAATTCATGGTCTAGAGATCAGAAAGTAAATGCCAAACAAAAGGGGTCCCAGCACAGAAACCCCTATGGGACAACACTGGTCACCTTCTTACTTTCTGATGAGGCCTTTGGTACCCCTACCTTGTGGGTTCTGTCATTTAGCTAATTTGCTATCCATTTTACCATATAGAGATCCATTTGTAATACATTAATCTTACTAACTATGCTATCATGGAGAATGGTGTCAAATGCCTTCACCAGGTCAAGGTATTCCATGTGGTCAGCATGACTGTTGATTTTTAATGGGATATTTTGTCAGGTCACTTAATATGTTCCATGGCTTTACAAATAAGACTTATCAAGCTGCTGGCCTGGTGGTATGCAAAGATAAAGTTCTAGTGACCCGGGTTCATTTAGCAGCTCAAATATCTGACAGATATGCAGGGAAGGACGGGGTATTCCCATCCTGGGGTGGAAGGTGGTGACATGTACATTCTCTTTGACATTCCTTACAGAGGTTGGGGTTTGTGCAGTCTAAGAGGGGATAGGGTGGAAGTATTGACTGAGTTTTCACAGAGGTGGGGCAAGACATCACACAATCCCATTGCATGCCCACCTCTACAACAGTGACCACATAACTAAGGGAGGGAAGGATGGGAAAACAGGGGTAGGCCTTAAAGGACCCCCCCCCCCAGTGTAGGACAGAGCTGCTCCCAGGATGCTTTAGATCCACATCTGCTTCAGTCAGAAATTTGCTGATAGCCCAGGGAGGGGAGGTAGAGTGGGGCCAATAGACCCAGTGATGGCCATGGGGTACTAGAAATGGCTGTCAGAGTGAAGCAGGGGAGAATGCATTCCTCACAAAAAGACATCTCAGGCTGATGGACCTAGAAGATCAATGGTAGAGTGATCTTTGTGGAGTGCATCACTACTGTTGTGCACCAAACAAGGACAAAGCCAGTGGCTAAACTCAAGTTAAATAGGTTAAGGAGCAGCTCTGCTAGGGCTTGTTTATCCAGGTATATTATCCAATCCCATGGAAGAAGTATTTAGTCTTGGAGAGCACCTTTAGTGCATGTTTTTAGTGATGATGGGGGGGGTCTAAGAACTTTAGGGATAGGTGGACTTTGAGTAGTCATCTGAGGGGTGAAATTTGCACTGAATTTATTTTCTAGTGTTTTGCAATGTCAACCTGATCAGAGCAGGTGGTGCCATTATGAATAACTTCAGAGTAATGTTGAGTATTATTTATTCATTTTTTATGTAGATAAAGATGGATTTGTAATTGTCCCTAGCTTCATATGCTAACCCAAGTCCAAAGGCTGCTTTATTAGTCCTAATAGTATTTTTCAAGTTTTTATTCAATTTTCTGATATTATCCTTGATTTGTGGTGTTTTTGATTTGCTGTATCTTTTAAGGATTTTTTTTTTATCTAGTTATAGTTTTGAGTTTTTTTTAGGTTGGTTGACCGCAAGGGTGGGTTGCTTTTAAATATCCCATTATATTTAAACTTGATTAGGACTGCCAGTTCTAGTAATTTTTTAAGTAGGCACAGAATTTCTTTGGTGAAGCTACCTGCTGTAGGAATATTGGGGTTATGCTGCTATAAGTGAATGTTAAAAGTCTGTTATAGAATTTGATGAGATTTGCATATTTGAAATCCAAGACATTGCTGTCTGCAGGTTTAGATATTTTAAAGGTAAAAGTTACTATTTTATGATCTGACTTAACCAGGAGATCCCACAGGAATAGTGCATAGTGAAACTATATCCATACAGACCAGTTAAGTAATATGCCTGCTGGTGAATTTGTTAACAGTCTGGTACATGGGGTTTATTTTTAGTAAATGTAAGAACATTTGGACATATCATACATTTGAGGGATATGTGCTCCAGTTTATTAATTAGTAGTTAGTCTCCCAAAATAATGGGGTTCTTGTTTATGGGGAGTTCATTAAGTACATTTGGGATCCTTAAATGAATGTCAGGGGATACAGAAGGTGTCCAGTAACAGGCAGTAGACTGATACTTGAAACTGTGGTTAAAACCATGTACAAATAAACTAAGTAAAAACTGGGAAATTTTGACTTTAGATAAATTTAAGAAGGCAGTCCCCAGTAACTTTTGAAAGTGAGTAGCCAAGAGTGACCCTAAATCTTCTGAAAAGCTAGCAGTTCCAGCATAGTATTTGTTATTAAGTTAGCATACATATTCTAGGTCAGAATTGCATGCACAAACTGCTAGCAATAAGCCTTCACCTAAGTCTGACTCTACTTGTAACAAAGAAAAAAAAAGTAATCACTTGAACCAGTTTGTTTTAAATGCTATTGAAAAGGTCAGATATCCAAGTACTACATAGTTAGCAACATAAACACTGTCTGTAAAAAGTTTTAATACTAGTCAGCAGTCTGATAATACTAACGCAGTACATTTTTAACACCTTTATTGAATTATCACTCAAGATAGGCAAACATGCATTTATGTAAAAGAAAACAAACCATGTTAACGTGTTCACAGTTACATCCCATATATTTTTATGCAATTGTCATCAATTCAGCATTACATAAATTAATGAATTCCTGCCTTTCCTTAAACCTCACTCCTCAAGAACATTATTCTGCATGTATTCCCACAATTTCCATTTTTCTATGTAATTTCCTCCTACTGTTTTCTAAAGATCCCCCATTTCCAGTTTTTATCTCTTTTACTAACTAGCAGTCTGTTAATCAAAAGGTACCTGAAAGTGTACCCATGGAATGTAATAATGCTGTACTGTTAACTTTTATAAGTGTAGAATCTGCTGCATTCTGTTATTGTATAATCACCAGATATATGAAATGTATTACTATAATAGGAAATAATTGTTAGGATTATTGGATTGGGGAAGCATGATTACATTGGCTAAATCACACGTTTACCAGCACAAATCATCCATTAATAAAACAAATAATATGAGTAAATGGAGATGAACAGGATTTTCCTGTAAAGCTAGTAGAAATGAAGACTGTTTTAGCTAAGGTGTTACAATCCATAGATTCTGCTGCCAAATTTTTCTCATAATGTAATCATTGGCTAAGATTTTCCCCAGTTTAAAGAACTATGGAAGTTTTGGGGGAAGACTCGGCCAAAAACACTACCAGATATACATAGCCCAGATGAAAAATACTGGTCTAAAAGACAAAGAAAAGTTAGATTTGGTTCTGAGCTGAAAGGTTAGATAAATTTAACATTTAAACTTGTCAAAAGCATCCCATGTAAATACCAAGGAATTCAGCATATGAACTAACAGGGAGTGGTCATTTTACCATAACATTCCAATAGTTAGTGTCGATGTAGAAAGACTGGCAGAAAGTAGCCACTAGATAGGACTACACTAAATGAAATATGAACAGAAACTGAGAAATGAAAAGAAAAACATGAACAGAGTTTTAATTTTTTTCGCTTCTACATCAAAGCAGAAAGTCAATCAAAAAAAGGAGCAAGTATCTATCAGAAAAGTAGGTAAAGTACTCCTAAAGAAAACAGTCAGTAAATACAATTATTTTTGTAAGTTGCTCTTATAGGAATGAAATAGCTGGAAGAGAAAAACCTGTATATGTATTTGTAGAAGGCTACTGGCTCCTTTTCATGTTAGAATACTGATAAAAATTCTAAGCTGAATGACCTTCTGATAATCAATGTCAATTTCAAGAAAGCTCATTGGGAACATGACACCCTATGTAGAGCGAGAGAGAGAACACAGGGAAAAAAAAAAAAGAACAGACCCACTATATACCCCTACTAAAAGGTAAGAAATGACCTACTAGATAAGGTAAGCAAAGAGAACAAACAGACACTGAGCCAGTTATTAGTTCCAAATTATTTACAACAGTTGTAATTAAATTAGCAAACAGCCACATTCTGGGTGTTAATTTAGTGATTGATAAGAAAAAGGCTAGAGTTTTGGCTAGATTGTATTATTCTGACCATATGAAGGAAATAAAGAACTCTTGTTCAGCCTACCCAGTGTAATGGAAGACTGCACCCACCCCAAGATTTAAGAATCCTCTGTATTTTTGCCATTCAACAGGTCCTGTTTAAATATATAGCAATAGTCATGGTGGGTCTGCTTGTAAAATAGACTAATAGCCATCAATATATACATGACTGTGCAACAAAATTTCATGTGGTAGCACCACTGTGAAGAGTCAATGCAATTTCTACAATAAATAATTAGAAATGGCTTTTTCTCAGTGGAAATTCCCCCCAAAGAATCCTTACTGACTAAGGTGCTCCATTCATATCTAGGTTAATATATGAGCTTTGCCAGGGCTTTAAAATGAAACAGCCAAGGACATCAGTATACCACCCTCAAAGAAATGGACAGCTAGATGAATACTTTAAGTAAAGTTAACATCCCTGTTGCAAAAAACTGGAATCACAGATTCATTTGCTATATGGTAGACATCCCAAGGCTTATCAGATTTAGTAAAGGAAACATGGGAATAATACATACCCAATATTTACTTATCAGGGAGAATACCATGTTTAAGAAAGTGGTTTCCCCAGGCTGAGGCTCTTTTGTATTTCTATGAACCCTTAAGTGCAATAGAACATTTTATGGATCTACAGGACAGGCTAAAAACTGTAATGCCAGTGATAGAGTGAGGAGAAGCAGTAAGAACAACCAAAAGTATGTAACAGAAATGATCATCTGAGAGTTCAAACCAGGAGATAAGCTACTTGTTTTAGTAACCACTGCTTGACATATTGCTTGCTTTCATTTCTTTGAAGACCCTTTGGAAGTGATAGGTAAAATAGGTGAAGTAGATTATAAGGCGAGACAACTGAAAAAAAAAGAATGCAGAACACAGAATGCTCTGAAACTATGTAGAGAAACTAAAGTTTCTGTAGAAGGTATTTTTCCAGAGGAAATTATGGTTCCCACAACATGTCCACAAGTCAAAATAGGGGAAATACTATACAAGTCTCCAAAACAAGAAGTGAAATAAATTATACTCAAAAATAGACCTAGCCTCAGAGCTGCCTAATAAAACCAGTTTAATTTAGCACAACATAGAAAGTGTGCCTGCAGGGAAAGTACATTGTGAACCATATAAATCCCAAAGATGCAGTGCTAAGCAGTTATGAATGATGTGCAAAAATGTTTAAACTTGGGGTTACTAAACAATTACTAATTGAGTGAAATACTTCTATTTGACTGTGCAAACTGCATTTTTCCTTTAATTTATTGTAAATAAACATGAACTTAAGACTGGGAAGCTGTCTCCAGTGACTGATTTAACTGTTACAAGTAAAACCATTTGCTGCACTACATACATATATATTTGTATATACATATACACACAGGTGGAGATAAATCCATAGCTGAGGAGGCCTTGCCTTATAGTGGCACACCTTATGTTTGAAACTACAACTTTAAATGATCTTAACACAAACTGAAAAGTAGCTAGTGATTACCCGAGTCATCATTCATTCTACTTGTATGGTTTTACTCATTTCATTCTAAGATTTTTTTTTTACAACCAAAATCAATAAAATTTAGCAAAGGCAGCATTCCTGACTGGGTACTCATTTCTTCAGCAAAATGTTTACATTAAGCCGGTACTACAGTTGATGTCTACATGATCCTCTTCTAACTTTTATTATCTGGAAGCACACAAAATAAGTAGTTTCAAAGGTTCCTACTCTCACTAACATAAAAAAATGTGACTTTATGCTTTAAACGTTGCTTTAACAAACTGGTCTCAATTTCTACCTGGATGCAGCTGCTACAAGGCAGAAAGGGTACATTCCCCTTTAAAGCATGTCCATGTAGATCACAGTACAGTGAAGACTAGGGAATTTACCCTTTTTGCCACTGTAGTACGGTCTCAGAGTTGGTATATAAAATTTGCAGGAGGGGTTACCCCCCCTGCAAAAATGTAGATTTTTTTTATTGCATTTCAGTTTTCAGAAACTTGAACATATTGTCTTGACCATATGAATTTTGAGTTTCATTATCTCCATAATATGATATAAATATATGTATAATATGAATAATAAAATAAAAAATAATGACTAACATTATCCATGGCAATCTATCACAAGACAAGACTTCTGTCTGATTTCAACATATTTAAGGTTTAATGTAACAGAGTAACAAGAAACATTCTTCCCAAAAAAAATCTTACTGCCTATGTCAGCAACAATGTCATAGATTAAAAAAAAATCTGAAAAAGCACTGATTACTTCTGCACCTGGGTCGTACTCATATCTGTTCACCTGTCACAGTTTGATGACAGTTCAATTGTTGAACATTTCAACAACTATTTCTGTGACTCTGTTCAGAAGGTAATATCAAGTAGCCTTAATATGAACATCAGGTTTTCTTCCCCATTCCTGTGAAATTTCTTTACATTACAGACCATTTGTACTAATGTGGTTTTCAACTACTAAAAATGCAAATCATATTTGACTGCCCTTGATAACCTTCCCCCAAATACCTGATTGCAGATCAACCGATCTCCTGTGCAATCAAAATGCTCAAGCACTGGTCTGTCAAAGAAGGGAGCATGCCAATCTGCTAGAAACAAAATAATAATGTTCTTCTCAAAGGTGATGTCTCAGTTTCATTTGATAATGTTTGACATAATGCTCTGTTGCCTTCCCCTATAAAATATTTAAAATAAATGGTGTTTATCATCACCTTTTAGAACACCTACTCCCTGACTACACTCCAGGTGATCTGGGTTTGACTAACAGCTTGGTTGTCTAAGATGCTGTCAAGGAGATGGAGGTTTGCATACTCAGGGTACAGTATAGTGGTTTGAGTTCCCTGGTGGTGACCAGTGACAACTGCATGGTGCTGCATGAGGAAGGGGAAGCCATCCTGCTGAAGTCAGCCCTTTGTGGAAGTGAGGGGTGGTTCTGCACTGGCACCTAGCGCATGCACCTCACTTGGGGTGTTAATTAGTATGCACAGGAGTGGAGAAAGCAGGAGAAAAACACTCCTTGACAGCAGTGTGATGCTGCCCCAGAGTCTTTTATCTCCTCATTGGTTAGCTGAAAAATGGAACATTTATTGGTACTGTCATCTTGGACCTGTGCAAAGGCTATAACACATCTCCCACTCAATTCTTTTGAATACCTTAGATGTGCTGTTTGGTAGTTTTCATATTACTTGAATAATATAATGTAGGCAGTAAGGTGGAATACTACCATTTTTTCATCTTCTAGTCATAGTTAGTGTACCCCCAGGACTCTGTACTTGGCCTTCTGTTTACTATCAAAGTGAACAACATGGCTAATCACTGTTGGAATTCCAAATTATTTTAATATGTGGATGATTCCATTATTACTTTGTTAGAAAGTTCCAGTGAATATCAGTTCTAATCTACAGAGACATTTCCACCTCCATCAAACTTGGTTAACACCACGAGTTTCCATCATAATGCTCCCCTAAAACAAAGCAATACCTTTTTTCTCTAAATCTGCCTCTACTCTTTCTTCTAAGAAGTTTAACTTTACTTCCTCCTAGAAGTTTTGTGTCATCTTCTAAAAGAAAACTACTGAGCACAACTCTTAACTCTACCACTACTGATGAGGTAACATCCACAAAGCTTCCTGGATGCATTTTTGACAATTAGTTTGACTTGCACATGAAGAATTCAGTTACAAAACCAGTATGAAACTTGGCAAACTACACAAATATTTTTTATCAAAGGTACAAAAGTAATTACTACAAAGTTGCACCTACTTCTCTCATTATTGTATTCTGCTCACTTCTTGAAGAAAGTACAAAGACATAAAACTGAATCCAGTAATGTGACCTATCTATATCAAACAAAGTTCCTCATTAGCACTCTTCAAGAAAAATCTTGATGATTGGATGGGATATAAGAAATTCACCCCAGGGATCACCTCTGTGGCTCTGCTCGACAGTGGCACAGGTAAATAATTTTCTTGGGTGGCAAAAGCCAGGGTACCTTTTTGGCTGGGCTTGTATAGGCCCCAGGGCTGATAGCCTAGTACCTACCTATGAACCTATGATTGTTTCTGCCTCTGTGCACTTGTGTAATGCTGCCCAGTTAATCACTGATGCCAATTCCAGCTTTTTCTAAGAGTAAACCTTTTAAAAAGATGAGTTTAAAATTACTCCATCATTATTAGCTTTTCTTGCTTGTGTTTTTGCAAAGCATAGCAGTGGGTGATATTCATATCAAGCAAAGCTCCTCATTAGCCCTCTTTAAGAAAAATCTTGACAATTGGATGGGAAATAGGAAATTCACCCTGGGGATCACTTCTGTGGCTCTGCTAGACAGGGCCACAGGAAAATAACTTTCTTGGGTGGTGAAAGCCAGGGCACATTTTTGGCTAGGCTTATATAGGCCCCAGGCTGATAGTCTAGTACTTACCTATGAACCTATAATGACATTATTATAGATAAACAATATTTTTTACCTCTTCACGTGTAACACTTGCATTTGCCTCAAATGCTTCATGCTTGCCAGTTAACTGCCCAATTCCATTCTTACCTTTTCACTTGCCCTGGGATTCAAATTAGCTATAGCCTGAAAACTGCTTTGGTGTTTCCTGACTAAAACTACTGCTACTATAAAGTGATAAATTCCTATGTTGTTTGTGGCTGCCTATTACAATAACAAGCAGTGACTGAATAAAAGTTTGTGAAACTGCTCCCAAGCCCAGTATAATTGTTTAATTTTTACATAGACTTTGTCCCCAATCTAAGCAAGATCTCTGGTTACCTTTCTGTCTCTCTTTCTGATTTGTGTGGGTGAATTAACATCATCAAAGTGCACCACATGATGGTGCAGTCCTTGGACTGAGGAAACAGTGCATGCTTTAAAAACAGTAATTAGTTCTGTTTTATTTTTTTAATCAACTTTTTTTAAACTATGCACTCAAAGTGTATATGGAAAAAAAATGGAACCAGAACTCACCACTGTCGATCATTACTTGAACTGCACTGGTTAGAATTTAGTCATAGTACGGAAATACAGGTAAACCTTGCTTATAAACTTCTGTATTCATTCAAATGCCCATCCTTATCTCAAATGATCACATGAAGGGAATTGCCTTGAAACCTTAGGGCCTTAGTTGTACATTTCAAAAGTCAAAAAAGTAACTTTATTATCATTTAGATCTCCACAAGTGTAGATTAAATGAGATCCCATGCAATCAACTCATCATGGGACAGACAAAAAGAAATCTGATACATAGAAGGATATAATTTACAACATATAATAATACTACCATCGCCTTATAAATCAGCTCTACATTTAAGTATATATCTACATATATTCCTAGAAACACATTACTTGTTAATATACTAAAAATACACATCTAGCAAGTAATCGTATTGCACATGAACCATGTGTCACATTATGGGTGAACAAGCACATAGCAGTAGCAGCTGAAGAAAAATATTTCATCTGGGTTAGTAGCATAATTCATAATGGTTGGCTGGGCTTAATAAATAACAGATAAAATAATATCGCACAGTGAATGGGAAGCCCCAACTTATTGACCTGTCAGTGATCAGACTTAATGTTGGAATTAAGAAGCCTGATCACTTTCGGATACAAACTGTCTTTGAATCTAGTTGTCCTGCATTGAATACTGTGGTATCTTTTACCAAATGACAAGCTCATAAGCAGACTATTTGTAGGATGAGTTGTATCATTTAATATTTTGGTGGCTCAATTTAGGCTCCTTGATGTATAAAGATCCTGGATTGTAGGCAGCCAGTTATCCTCTCGGCAACTCTCACTACTCTCTGCAGTGACTTATCACCTGCGACCAAACAGCTCCCATACCATACCAAAAAATTGCATGTTAGGATGTTTTCAATTGCTGCTCTGTAGAAGGTGGAAAGTGTTGACAATGGTAGTTTCACCTTTTTGAGTCTTCTCAAAAAGTGGAGATGTTGGTGTGTTTTTTTCACTATATGGCAGGTGTTCCTGGACCAAGAGAGATCATCAGAGATATGAACTCCAAGCAATGTGGTACTGCATACCCTTTCCACTATCTCGCCATTGACCAGGAGTGGTGTATAGGGTGTTTGCCTCTTCTTAGAGTCTGCGATGATTTCTTTTGTTTTACTTACATTCAGGTCAAGGTTGTTTCTTGCTCACCAGGCAATCAGTCTGTTAACCTCTTCTCTGTATGCACGCATCCTGTCTCCTGATGAGACCCATGACTGTGGTGTTGTCAGCAAACTTGATATGATTTGTACTGAAGTTTGCTGTGCAGTCATGGGTTAGGATAGTAAACAATAGGTGGCTGAGAATGCAACCCTGAGAACACCTGTGTTAAGTGTTATGTTCCTAGAGGTATTCTTGCCCACACAAACCTTCTGTGGCCTGTTAATCAAAAAGTCCAGGATCCACTTGCTGAGATGTTTACTGATGCCCAGATGTACTAGCTTATCGATCAATTGCATAGGGACAACTGTGTTAAATGCTGAGCTAAAGTCAATGAATAGCATTCCATTCTCACATAGCTGTCCTTGCTCTCCAGATGCTCAAAGGCAAGATGCAATGCGACCACTATTGAATCAACCATGGATATGTTTTCTCTGTAGGCAAACTGCAGTGGATCAAAATTTCATGGTAGTTATGCAGACAGGTGTTTCTTGACTAGCATCTCAAAACATTTTATCACTGTGGATGTTAATGCAACAGGCCTAAAGTCATTCAAGCTGGAGGGTGAGGCTTTTGTGGGTAGAGGGATGATATTTGTTAATTTGTAATATGAAGGGACCTTTGCTAGGCCATTGAGGTGTTAAATATATCCATAAGTACTGAACATAGTTGGTCTGCACAGCTCTTTAACACCTTACCCAAGATATTATCTGGACTGGCCGCCTTTCTGGGATTGACTTTCTGTAGCACCCTTTTTACTTCCATTGGGCTAAAGCTGAGTACTGTATCATACTGCTCTTTGTGTAACCTTTGTACAGTTGTGGTGTTCCTCTCCACAAATCGTCCAAAAAAAGTTTGCAGAGGAAGTCTGTGTTATCATCACATTGTGCAGCTCTTATTTTATAGTCCATAATTTGTTTTATACCCTGCTACAACTGTCTGGTATCCCTCCTGTCCTCAAAGTGATTTAGTACCTTCCTCCCATATTCCCTTATACCATTTTTATGCCTTTCTTCAGGTTTGCCCTTGCCACAATTTTGTGCCTTCAGAAGATCATAGACCTTACTTGTAAGCCATGGCTTTTGGTTAGCTCTTGTGATGATGCTTCTGATCTCTGTGACATCATCAATGCATTTTGTGATGTAAGCCATAACTGCTTTGGTATATTCATCTAGGTTGATGCGCTGGTCTGTTGTGGCTGCCTCCTTGAAAATGCTCTAATTAGTACACTCAAAACAATCCTGGAGAGCTGATAATGCTCCCTCAGACCAAATCCTGATCTGTTTTACCATGGGTTTCTCCCTGACCAGCACATTTTTATAAGCAGGCACCAGCATGATAGAAAGATGATCCAAGCCACCAAGGTGTGGATGCCACACTGCTTTGTAGGGTTGCTTTATATTGGTGTACACTTTATCCAAGATACTCCTATCCCTTGTTGCAAAGTTTACATGCTGGTAGTAATGAAGTACTGACTTTAGATCAGCCTGATTAAAATCACCAGCTATCACATGAGCAAATTCAGGGTGTTTATTCTGTATGACACAGGTAGACTGGTACAATTTTGTGAGTGCCTCATTTGTGTTAGCACTAGGTGGGATATACACCACTATTATGCAGATTCCATTTAGCTCTCCAGGAATGTAATAAGGTCTACATTTTATAGACAGAAACTCCAGATTCTCAGAGCAGTGAGACAAAATGACCACACAGTTACTGCACCATTTATTAACATAAATGCAGACTATGCCTCCCCTAGCCTTTCCACACAGTGCTTGGCTTCTGCCTGCATGACACAGTGTGAAACTCTCCAAACTAATTGCATTGTCACTGATATTGCTGTGCAGCCGTGTCTCAGTAATCATAATTAAACAAATGTCTCTCACCTTGTTCTTTGAAGAGAGTTCCATTCTTAAGTAGTTCATTTTGTTGGCAAGAGAATGCACATTTGAAAGCAGTATTGAGGGCAATGCAGGCCTGTGAGGGTTTGCCTTTAGTTTAGCAGTAGTACCAGCCTGACATCCTCTTTTTCTTGTTGTTTCACAGCTCTTCCTTTTCTTACTTATCCAGCCTGCTCCAGCACCTCCCATCTCATGTTTTAGGCACTTACCAGCATGCAGGGTTAAGACCCTTAGCTCATTTAGTTCTATTCCAAAGTTTAACAAATAAATATGGTAACCTAAGATCTGTAGTTTACATTGGCAAACTGGAATAAACTTCCAGTCAATGTCAGATGCAAACCAAAAGAATCTTCTTCAAGACTCCACTCATCAGCTGCTATTGCAACTGTGATAAAACTTAACATCCTCTTAGTGCTGTAATTCTATGTATTCTATGATGACGTAGCAAGTGGTGCTTTAAATATTACCCTTGTTTAACCATATTGTGGTACTTTACCTTGCAATAACTTATTCCAAGTCAGTTTTAACTTGGATAATATACTGTTCCTTTATATTAATTGCACCCTCTCTGTCTTTTGATGCTCTTGTAATGCGATAGTCTGGAGATTTCTCTCCAAGACACCACCAGAAATGTGATTTCCCAAATGGAGATATCCCAAATTACCAAATGAAAGAAAATATTTAGATAGGCAGGCAGAGTCAAGTAATGATTGTGAGGGTTAAGGGACAACAGGCAAATTAATATGTGAAAAGAAGTTGGCAGCGGCCCCATGCCCTAGCAACACAAGGGCACTTTTTCTATGCACATGAAATTTTGTTTCTTTATATATTTCTAGTAATTTGGTTTAGTTACCTGAATAACTCTCAGCTCAAGAATCATGGTGGAGCCAACAGATAAGGACAAAAACTCAAAATCAGGAACATATGAAAAAGCAGCAAAGGGTTACAGACACGAGGGGTTGGGAGGGTGGCCTAATGGTTAAGGTGTTTGCCTTACCCTACAAACAGCAGGGAGGGGAGTCTCACAAGGGAAGATTTTTGGGCTTAATAAAATGACTCACAAGAGCAGTTAGCTTAGTACTCCTCTATGAACCTATGAACCTAAGACCAGATAAAACCTATTTCCTCACAGCCGTAACTGTGGTTTCAAAACCAGAAAAACAGGAACCACAACAAATGAAAGTTTTAGCACTTTCCATTCATTAGAGTTTAATAACGAAAGTGCTAAAACTACTTTCCTGTGTATGTTGTGGTTCCTATTTTTCTGGTTTTCAAACCACAGTTACGGCTGTGAGGAAATAGGTTTTATCAAAATCAGGAACAGTTCAGGATGTCAGGTTTTGATTTAGGGTACTTTTTCTGAACAACAACTGAAGAACAGAAAGTGTGACACTTTAATGTCTAGTATTATTTAGTGAATGTAGTCCGCAAGGAAGTGCCACAAGAACACACATTTTGCAAGGTTCAGACTAAAAATAAGAAAATCAGGGAAACAATGAGAGCTAGTCAGCTGCTGGCTTCATGTGTTAAAAACTATCGTTTTCTCTGTCTTGGCCTTAACAGTTGTCAAGGAAACCATATCCAAACCTGCTTCAAACTAGGAAGGCTTACATATCTAAAATGACTAAGCAACAGTTTGAAAGATTAACTGGTTAATAATAACTCTACTGATCTTTAACGTTATTCAACTTGAAAAATAAACTTGCAAAAATGTAAATTTCTGTAATATTCTACCTTGCTTGAGCATAAAATGGCAACAAAACATGATTATGCTGTCCATGCAAACTCATACAAGTTTTTCTTTTTTTTTTTGCCTCCACCTATGAAATGGAGTGAAAGACCATTAGCCATGTCTACTTAGGCAACTTTGTTCCAAAGGTCTTAAGATCCGGATGGAGGCTGGCTTAATTAAATGTATGACATTCCACATCTTCCCAAACCAGTGAACTGAGGCTTTTTTATGTCCTAGAGTCCTTCCTCACACAAACAATTTGCATCTCTCTAAAGCAGGGCTTGCGATGTTGACCACAGAATACATACCTCAGACTGACAAGAAGACATCGACCACTCACTCCCATCTGCTCTAAATGGTTCCTTTAGTGATCTGACCATCAATCACACCCAGGTTAAATAGGTCATAGTCAAAGCTTTATCACACTACACCACGCTAATTCTGATGCATTTTTAATTATGTGCAGTGCCATGACTATGTTTTTCTTCTCATTAATACAACAGTTCTCCATGTCACAAACTAAAGACAATATCTGAGGAGGACAAATTACTATTAAGCATGAAGTAAAATGTGTCTATTATGATGTGTAATCAGCAAATTTAGTGTTGTAGTGTAAGCCAAGCTTGTAATCTGTATTCAGAAAGCAGGCCACATTTTGGCTATTTGTCGGTTACAAAGGTGATGGTTAGTGAAAGCTTTGTCTGAAACTGACCTCTTTAAAAAAAAAAACACAGAGCAACAGTTGAACAGAAACCAAATTGGATGTGCAAATGTAGCAGCCCCAAAACAAGAAAAACCCATGTGGAAATATCTGCCACTTCAACCATTCTGTGCCTCTTCTCCAAGATATTTATGCAGCAATTTTTATATGTTCTGCATGAAAGTTCTTTATTTACCACATAGTAAAGCTGCAGCATTAGCAGAACATTTATATCCCTGCTTCTAAACCAACAATAAAATGACGGGAAACCAAAACAAATAAGATTATCATATTTCAGACATCCAA
This sequence comes from Protopterus annectens, assembly GCF_019279795.1. Classification (NCBI taxonomy): domain Eukaryota; kingdom Metazoa; phylum Chordata; order Ceratodontiformes; family Protopteridae; genus Protopterus; species Protopterus annectens. Next base: position 260,120,704 of record NC_056749.1, read on the forward strand.
AAGACAACTTTGGTGAAACAGGAAATTTTGCAGCACAGTCCACACTCTTAATCAGTAGAACACTTGCTGAACTCTAGTTCCAAATTTTTTTCTCTGTGATTTTTACCTCTTCACCTGACAACCATCTACCTCCATGAGTCTCAGGCCATTTGTTCATTGCCAGAGACAATGTGTCTGCTAACTTGGGTGATAGCCATCATCCATGCAGGTAAGAAAGTTTCTTGACACTGACTGTCCATGAGACCATTAGCTTTCCTTACACCTTATTAAACTGTGAGTGGCTCTCTAGTCTTTACTACAGACCCTCGCAACTAACAAACCATGGACAAACATGAGAAATCATAGTTGGACCTTTCTCTACAGCCTATTGCCCATACAGAAGTTTGACATTCCCCCAATCAGTCTAAGGGCCTACAAGGAAGTCCTCAATATGGGCACTTCTGTTAGGCCCTATTCACTATCCCCAGGTGGCTGACATGAGCATTCACATCACTGAGGTGGTATGCTATGCCTTCTTCATTTCATGTGTGTTACCAAACATGATTTAACAAATGCTAGCATTCCCACCTTGACAATGTTAGTCTCATGTTCCTGATTTGGCTGTTAGAGGTATCACCCAAGCCTCATCTTGCATGGCAGTGATCAGCTGATAACAATCACCTCTGATGCCGCTTAGAATGGGCAACCCAACATTAACTGCTCACTCTCATCCCCCTCCATGCATGTCCATTGCCCAAGCCACTACTTGAGATTAGGCCACAGTTAGGGTTTTATCTGTATATGCCATAAAGGCAGGCTTATTTCAAAAATTAAGACTCTGTTATATAACTGCATCTGTTAATGTTGTACTGCATCTTGTACAATTAAGTATAACAGTTTCCTGTAATACTTGGAAAAGAAACTATCTATTCTACTAAAATATCAGGACATTCACCTTTTTCCTTTTTTTACTGTGGCACAACTGCCTAGACTTGCTCTATCATGGAAAACAGAGTAAAGGTGGTACCTCTAGTAGCATTCATTCATTCTTCTATCATCTGTAGTAGATGATCATGCTTAAGTACACTCCTCTCACCTTCCATCATCTTGGCAATGTCAGAACTTTCACTCTTGTTTTACTGTCCTTTAGCATCACTGCCTAGCATTCACTGACTCTTCCCCCTTCTTTCCCATTCAGCCTAGGTGGCAGGTAGGATGCTCCTCTTCTTTCTCTACTCTTCCTATGTCTAATCTTCTCCTTCACTGACATTTATTATGCTTGTTTGTCTTTCTGCCTAAGTGGCAGATAGTACTTACCTATGAACCTAAGAGTAGTCTATATCAACTGCCCTTGTGGGCCATTTTAAGCCTAGCCAATTTCCCTTTTTGTGCTCAAAATAACCTATTGCATTTTGACTTTCAAGATGGCTGCACTTTGAGTGACAGCTTAATTTTGGTTCACCAAGTATGAAAATAAGAACTCGGAAGACAGCCAGAAAACATGTATTTGGGTAAATTTAAGTAACTGGCTAGTAAGTGCACAGCCTGGATACCAGCAAATTCAGAGAACCCTAAAAAAATGCAATCACAAAAGGTGAGGAAAAACACTGACGGGGAAGAATTCTGCAGCTGTTCAGCAAAAAGCACTGCAAGCTCCAGCTTTAGTGCAAGACATGGCTTCCAGTAACCTAGAGGAAAAAAAATAAGTCAAATTTACCCAGAACTGATTAAAATAAATGAAAAGCTGATAGATTATAGCAAATCAAAAAGGCTGGATAAAATGGAAGAAGCTTTAAACAGATATTCAGATAAGGTGATAAAACTGCAAAAATCAGAGGTCAAAATGAAGAAAGGGCTGGCTGAATATGAGACTACTCAAGAAGAGATGTTTCAAAAAATAATAGGATTAGAGGACAGAGCACATAGGGAAAGCCTGGGATTTTCTGCTATACCACAGAAGCTGGAAGAAACGGACTGTATTAATTTTATGAAAGCACAAATAAGCAACTGGACTGGTATTCCACAGCAGGAGTTGTTAATTGAAAGGGCACAACATTTGGTATGCTCCAAACCTGGCCATGAGAAAACAACTTAGACTTTTAATAGTAAATATATAATCCTCCCAGTAGAAGGAGATGATTCTGACAAAACTGTGGCAGAAGGACAAAGTACTAAAAGTGGGAGACAGTAGGGTGTTTGTGGAAAATGATTACTCACTGAACACCAAGCACAAGAGGAGTAAATTCATTCCACTATCAGGGAATGTTGAGAAGCAGAATGAGATTCAGACTGCTGTACCCAGTTATCTTCAGAATATTCTTTTCTGGAGGAACAAAATAATTTTTTATGCATAACATGCTAAGGAGGAAATAAAAAAGTTTGTTCAGCAAAAAGTGAGCTGTGAAACAGAATAAGATTCTGCTTATTGTTCTTATGGTAATAAAGACCACAGAGAGAATGTGCCAGTGAAACCTTTTCCAATGTTCCAACAGAAAATGCTTGAGAGACAGAAAAAGCAAAAGAGTTGACTAGAAGAACTGAGAGTACTTTGGAAATGATGCAGAGACTGGATTTGGGAAGTGGAAATAAACAGGAAGAAACAGCAACTTGGAAGATGACATAAATGTGGGATTACAAAGCATTAGTTATATTTATGAAACATGACAGAACAAGAAAACCTGGAAATATTGGACTTTTTTGACTTTGTTAAACTTGTAGAGGACTCTAAAACATTTGCCCTACTTTGTGTCAATGCTTGGAAAAGCACTTAGGCAAGGAGAATAGGAGGGAGAGAGTTAACTGTATGTAAAACAAAAATGTTTTAACAGTAGTATTTTTATAATGCATGATATAATCTGCATGCTATAAAGTAATATTTTCTCAGTTATTTTCAAGTGTAATGGGAATACTAAAGTAAACAGGTGCCCCTGTCTTTTTCCCTTCTTGTCTCTTTCTCCCTGTTCAGTTTTAAGAAATGTAAGCACTGCAAAGTTAAAAAAAATAATAATAATAAGAAAAGTCTGGTCAAAAGAGCATGATACAAGAAAAATTTATGTGTTTTTTCTCATTCTTGCATAGAGGAGTGAATGGATTAAGGCCTTTGGCTTGACCTGCTAACAAAGTTTAAGAGAACACAAATAAATAAAAAAGAACATTGAATATAATTAAGTATTCCTCTAGCAAATAAATAAATGTTTGTAGAAGCAGCTCTGTACCCGGCTCTCATGTCTCCATGGAGATAATCTGCAATAAAAATAGGATATTTCTTTCTTCAATGGCTATGATATTATGTTTTCTGAAAGCATTTAAGTGTTTCCCAGTCTGGGAGAGCAATAAATATAAGACAAAACTAGACAGAACTTAGTAGAAGTTGAAAAAGTCACAAACAGAAGTCCAATTCCACTGGTGGTAGCCAAATACTTTATTCTTGAACAAATGGGTGCTTTTGTCTTGAAAGACAAGACTTAAACAGATCAGAACTTAGAAGAAGCACAGGTTGTACCATGCATCTTAGCATGGATAACCTTCCTTTTAGGTTAGCTGTGACATAGGCTCAAATGGATATGACAAGAAGTAAGTGTATAAAAGATCAACTTGCCAAACATTAGTGTATGCATGTAACACAAAAGCTAGAACTAGATATTTAACAAAAAAAAACTGTTACACATAATTGGTGGAATAATAACTTTTTAACATAATGACACTTTCTATATCATCTTTAAATGTAAATATAAATTAATGATATCATGTCATTAATACTCAGAAAAATGGTTTGGGGGGAAAGAGAGGGAAGAAAGTTAACTGTAAGTAAAGAAAATTATATTTTTTCTTAATATTATTTTTGTGGTGTATAGTTTTCTTTGCAAGCTATAAAGTAAAGTTTTCTCCATTATTTTTAAGTGCAATGGGGACTATAATTAAGTGTAGCTGTTCTCTTTTTTCTGTTCTTTCTCCCTTCTCTCTTTCTTTTTGTTCAGTTTTAAGAAATGTAGGCACTGCAATGTTAAATTAGCCTGGTAAAAACAGCTGGACAAAAGAAACATTAATGTGCTTTTTCTCATTCTTGCATGAGGGAATGAGGAGATTAAGGACCTTATATTGATGTAGTAACAAGTTTTAAGGGAAAGGAAGTAAATGAAAAAGAATATTGAATATTATGAGTTTTTTTCTAGAAAATGAATGTATGCTTAATAGCAATTATGTACCTGGCCCTCATGTCTCCATGGAAACAATATGGTAAATAGAAATTGACTGTTTGGTTCTCATGTCTCCATGGAGACAATCTGATAATGAGAAATTGGCTGTCTGGTATTCATGTTTCTCTGGAGACAATCTGATAAAGATAAAATGATTGCAGTCTGGTGGACAGTGATTGATTGGGGAAAAAAGAGAAACTGTCTGGGAGATAATGCTCTCTGAAAGCAGTCAGGGATTTTCCCAGCTGGGAAAGCCAAAAAGTTAAGTCAAAATCAGTTAGCACTTATTAGAAGCACAAATTACACCATGCGTCTTAGAGTGGATAACTTTACTTTTAGGTTAGTTCAAGTATGTGAGTGTGGCAGTCAGTTTGGGACAATTGTTCCTATTAGGAGGGTAAAACTTCAATATTTGATGATGTACATAGTTCTGTGTATTATTATTAAGTAAATATCTGTTAGGGGTGTACTGGGGGTATATTTTCTGATGGCTTTCAATAAAACAAAAGGTTTTGTAAGCTGTGACACAGACTCAAATTGATATGACAAGAAATAAATGTATAAAAGATAAATCTGCCAAACAGTGTATGCATGTAACACAAAAGCTAGAATTAGATACTTAACAAAAAGCTGTTACACATAAGTGGTGGGAATAATAACTTTTTAACATAATGGCACTTTCTATATTATCTTTAAATATAAATTAATGAATTCATGTCATTAATGTTCAGAAAAATGGTTTGGGGAGAAAGTTAACTGTAAACCGCAAACCACAACATAGGAGGTAATCCCCTGAAATCTGAAGAAGAAATAAGGGATCTAGGGACCCAAGTAGATAGTCAGCTTTCCTTTGATAACCATGTTGCCAAAATGGTTAGAAAATCCTTCTATGTGACCCATCTGATCATGAAAGGGTTCGCATCAAGATCTAAGGATGTAATGGTGCCCCTCTACTCTTCCCTCATCAGACCCATTATTGAGTACAATGCACCAACTGGAATGTACCTGGCTAGACATCTCCAGCAGCTGGAGAGACCTAACCAAGAGGATTACTGGCCTCAAACAGTTGCCCTATGCAGCACGACTGAAAAATCTAAGACTGTTCTCTGTTGCATACCGCTTTCTCAGAGGTGATGTCTGTCTAACGTACAGAGCCATGTCCAACCCAGAATTGTTGAACATGCTCCATCTTAGCAAAACCAAATCTACTCGAGCTACACGCTCTAGGGATATAAACCTCAACACAACAATGAATAGAACATGCTGGGGGGATAGATTCCCTTCGCAGAGACTTCCCTTACTATGGAACAGGGTCCCAATCTACATAAGACAGAGCCCCTCACTATCACTCTTCAATAGGAACCTTGATGAGTGGATGGGTAACAGAAAGTTCACACCGGGGATCACACCAACAGCACTACTAGATAGGGGCCAAGGGTACTAGCTGCTAGTACAAGGGTCTAGGGAACTACTAAAGGGGTGGTGAATACTGCACAATGTGGCTGGGCTAATATATGCCTTCGGGCAGATAGCCCAGTACCAGCCTATGAACCTATGAACCTATGTAAGTAAAGAAAACATTTTTTTCTTAATAGTATTATTTTTGTGGTATATAGTTTTCTTTGCATGCTATAAAGTAAAATTCTGTAAGTTTTCTCATTTGTTTTTAAGTGTAATGGGGATTGTAAATAGGTGCTGCTGTTCTTTTTTTCCCCTTTTTATCTTTCTTCTTGTTCAAGTTTTAAGAAATGTAGTCACTGCAATATTACAAAACGGAGAATATAGAATAAAAACTGCACCAAAAGCTCACGCACCAAAGATTTTATTTAAACAAAAAAGTAAGAGTGAATATGTTGGCAGGCTATGCAATGCTTGCAAGAAAATGTGCCAAAGTGATCATTTTCATTAAAAAACATTGGAGTATTTTAGAATAAACACCTGGGTTGACAGACAAAATTGGAAAATCCCCCTCTTTTACATTTATGAATAACATCTCACTGAAACATCATCTGTGCAATAAAAAGAGATCACAGCATACTGGTAAAAATGTTCGCTTTGGCACATTTTCTTGCAAGCATTGCATAGCCTGCCAACATATTCATGTTGGTACCAGTTATACCCATCCATCTTTAGGCTTTAACATTAAGAGCAAATGCTTTGCCAACTGCAGAACTTATAATGCAGTATACTTCTCTTTCTGTGTGTCCTGCCATTTATTTTATGTAGGAAAAACTAATAGAATGTTCAAAGATAGAGTGCTTGAACATATTACGGACATTAAAAATAAGAAAGACAGCAGTACATTAGCTAACCATGTAAGCTGTGAAGATCCTACACATATTTTTAAATTTTTTTTGATGCAAGTAATACATCCTGACATCTGAGGGAGCGACATTGAGAATCACACAGAAAGCATTGAGCAAGAATGGATACTGAAGCTTAATGCTGAAAACCCCCCAGGTTTGAATGGCATTGCTTCCCTTAAACCTTTTCTCAAAGCACATCCATTGCCACATAAATTCTAGTAACCTGTCCTTGGAAGCTTTAATTTTTAGTATGATATATACAGAAATGGTTAGCTTGTTGTTATGTGCAGTGTTATTGTTATGTGAAATGCTTTCTCTACTTTTATAAGAGCTGAGTAAGGCTATACAATGCACAGCACTCATTTGTTTTTAATTTAACTAATCATGACAATTTTTTAATTAACTATAACCAATGACCTTAGCAGTGCTGATCACCTGACATGTCTTTTATTTATTTAAATGTTTTTATAGTATTTTACTAGCTGTCTGATGAAGTGACTTGGTTAGTTGCAAAAGCGCTTACTTTTTTGTTTAAATAAAATCTTTGGTGTGTGAGCTTTTGGTGCAGTTTTTATTCTATTTTACTTCATTTTCTCTGCACCTTGCTCTGTTTCCCTGGAGCTGCTTTATCTTTTACAATATTACAAAAAGCCTGGTTAAAACAGCAGCAGAAAAGAAAAATTAATGTGCTTTTTCTCATTCTTGCATGAGGGAATGATGGGCTTAAGGACCTTAAATTGATTTAGTAACAAGTTTTAAGAGAAAAGAAGTAAATGAAAAAGAATATTGAATATTATGAGGCTTTTTTCTAGCAAATGAATGTATGCTTAGTAGCAAATTTGTATTTGGCCTTCATGTCTCCATGGAAACAATATGATAAAGAGAAAATGACTGTTTGGTTCTCATGTCTCCATGGAGACAATCTGATAATGTGAACTCATGGAGACAATCTGATAAAGAGAAAATGGTTACAGTCTGGTGGAGCGTAATTGGGTAGGAAAAAAGAAACTGACTAGGAGATAATGTTTTCTGAAAGCATTCAGGGTTTTTCCCAGCTGGGCAAGCTATAAAGATAAGACAAAACCAGCTAGCACTTAGAAGCACAGATTGCACCATGCATCTTAGCATGGATAATCTTTCTTTTAGGTTAACTCAAGGCTGTCAGTTTGGGACATTTGTTCCTATTAGGAGGTTAAAACATCAATATTTGAAGATGTACATTGTTTTGTGTGTAAGTATTAAATTAATAGGTTTTAGTGGGTATTGGGGGCTTGTTTATTTTTTGTTGGGATGCTTTCAATAGGCAATTTTTTGTAAGATGTGACACAGGCTCAAATGGTATTTTACTAGTGTTCCGGGCTGAGTGAAAGATTGGGAATGGAAGCCCATTCTCAGTTTGGGAATTAGTGTGTTTTTTCTATTGTTAAGTGTCCTTCTGGAGATAGAGGATGTGAGATTTAATAGCACATTTTCATTTGAGTATTTACTTGTGATCAAGTCTGTTTGGGGTATGAAAGTAAGGGCAGGGTCAAGTAGAAGACCTAGGTATTTTTGTTCAATTACATTAGGAATTGAATTGCTCATAAAAATCACTAAAGTGTAATGGGAGGATTGTAGGTAGTCTCCTTTGAGCTGACAATACAATGTATTTGCTTTTCTTGGGGTTTATTATGAGTCTGTTGTAATTTGACCATCTACATATTTTTGTGAAGTCTTGTTGAAACTTATTTTGGAAGTATGTGATTACAGTCGGAGTATATTGTCTGCTTAAATGACTATTTTGAAATTAGATAATTCTATAGGGAGGTCATTGATAAATAGTGAGAATAGTAAAGGTCCTAAAACGGAACATTGAGGAACTCTAGTGTTTAGGTGGTTGAGTGGATAGTGACCATTGTTGTAGTACACCTAGAAATATCTGTTTTGTAATGTTGAAACCAATTTATTGTGTTGATTCCAAATTTGGGTCCCCATCACTAAATGAGCCTCATTTCTCCTCAGTACTCAAATTAAAACCTAACATATTTGTTACTGCACACCTCTGAAATGACTATTACTCGTATATAATAAAACCAGTGCAATGCATTAAATTACTCCACAAAACATTGACCCAGATATATGGCATTTAATAAATGGCTCAGTAGATAACCTTATTCCTAATGTTACTAAGCAAAATTATTTATGTCAAACTCTTAATTTTTCACTACATACTGATAAAATTACAGCTAAAGTATCATCCCAACTCAAACTTTGCTATCATATCTTACCTCCAGCAGGCTCAGCTGTGGCTAGAAATGTATTAATGACTACATTAAAATATGTACATTCATACCTATGTTTGTACTCTTCCCAAAACATTCACAATCTTCCAAGTGTAAAAAATAAAATATGCATATATGACAACAGCACACCACTAGGATTAGCTAAAAAATTCACTTGGGTCCCCTTCACAAACAGTGCCTTATTTTTCAGCTCTACTCTAATTAAATTCCAATATTCTGGCTACTGCCCACCTCTAAAATGACTACTCCCTGTCAAACCGAACTGTAACTTCTGCAGTAATTAATATGATTCCCTTACTTTAACCAGATCAAAACTTAAAACAGCCTTCTGTACACTAGGCCCATCTCTATGGAACCACATCCCAAAGTAAGAAAAAGTCTAGACCTCACAGGTTTTCTAAACTGCACTAGATGAATACTTGGTTAAGTAATCCAATCATAGATGCTTTCAAGACCCAGGCTAAATGCTTCTTGAGTATACCATAACAAATTCTCTAATATTTATTTATTTACCTCCCCTCCCTTAGCAATCAATCTCATCTGAAGGTTGGCACACTGAAGAGTACTGCAATCCAGTCACCTGAAGTGGGAACAGAACACACAGTCGTCTGGTCTTCCACAGCCTACAGGTAGGTGCACTACTTGCTGAGGGCCACTGTGTGGACAGGAGTTTTGTTCTTAATACTAATTTGTATAAAATGGGCCCAACTGTCCAGATTTTGTCTGAATGTCCAGATTTTTGCTTCATGTTTTTGATATATTTCTCAAAACTGTGGTTTTCTTACAAATCATTGAAGACTGAATTCAGAAAATGATCCAAGACATTTTGAGTTTCAGACCTCATACCCTTCTGAAAATTAATGCTAATGCAAAACCTGTTATTCTATCAACTTTCTTTTGGAAGAGCAATAATTAAAAATTATTCCTATTTTGAGGCATTTGTCCCCTCATTATTTATGGCCTTGTCCATATTTCTTGCTCATAGAGGTTGAGAGGTATGGTCTATCGTGACATTGTGCATCTCTTTGTGTACTTGTTTGACGGGCAACTGTTGTGAAGGAATTCAGCACTTTCATCTGTACTAGCATGTCTTGCTGATGTTTTGTACATAATTTCAGATTAACCTGTGTATTATATGCCACCATGACTAGCTGTGATATTGTAAATAAGTTCTTACATGTCGATTTATGTATTTACAGAATGTTTTAAAGACTTGAACAGTGTTCCTTTACATTTCTAACTGCGTATATTTGTGAAAAAGACTCTAAATGCAGACTTTCTCAGAATCAACTGCTCTGCAGATGATGTAATCAGAATGTTGACAGTTGCTATGTGTTACTGTCAGAAGCTGTTGGTTGATTTTCAAAATATGAAATGAAAATTAGAACTGCAACAGTTGTGACAGTTAAGCAAGCCTATAAAACAGTCTGCTGAAGACAGCTTAAGTCAGTTTTCAGAAGTTTTCAAACACAGCCAATAATTGCTGCAGTTATAGTTACAGTTGTATTGTGCAGTGGATACCCAAAAGGACTCACAAAGAACTGTAAGCCTGTCTTTGCTCTGTTGTAATAATTTAGTTAAGATCAGGGACAGTGTTCTTTAGTCAGATAGGAAAAGTATAACTAATTAGTTATAGTTTTTTTAAATGTGTTTCTATCTTGCGGTATTGATTTCATTTTCCTGGTGACTGAATTCTGTTTGTTTATTGGAAATTACTGTTTTATATTTATTTAATTGTTTTGTTCATTATTAAATATTTTATTTACTTACATTATGTCTGGTCAATCAGTGTTTTCTTTAGTTTTTTGAGAGTGCTTATACCTGCTTTGATAACTTCCTGGGCCACTCCGAAAGACTGGCTGCTTTAGGTCATTTGCTATCATTTCTTTTAATATACAATTTATAACTGGATACCCCTTTAAAAGGGCATGTAGGCTCTCTGTTGGTGGCAGCGTATTACCATATTATTTTGGGGAAGTGGCACAGCTGGAAATCTGTGTCAGGCTTTCCCAGAAGCGTTTGGATGTGTGAGATTTCGTTAAGTGTGAGTGTATCAGAGGTCTTAAACTGGGACACATTGCTCTGAAATGTGTAATAGGGAGTTACATTAAGTTGGACAGAAGTATACAGTGCAGTCTCAGGTTATAGAGCATGTTCCTGTTGTGTTCTTAGGCGAAATTGTACTCCTGTTTATGTGACAGTCTCATGTTGGAGTCAATAGTAAGGATTGAAGCTCCATAGTTTCTGTCGCAGGATAGTAAGGGATTTCAAATTATTGTTGGCAGTCAGGAGGGGTATTATGTAGACGTCACAACTGTATCTGTGCCTGTACTTTTTTCTACTGCAAATCATTGTACTTTGCTTAGGGTTGCCACCTTTTCAAATGGCCAACGTGGGACATTTTCGGGGGACACATCAGATTTTACAGGCCAGCACATAACCACGGTCAGTGCAAAGGATAGAACAACTTTTTTCCCTAAATAAAAGCTTATTCTTGTAGCAGTTTAGTTGTTTATTATGTTTCTTGTAACATTTAGGTATTTTAGATACAGAATAACTATTTTATGCAACTATTACATAAATCTCAGGACATTTGCCCTTTTAAATATTTTTTGTCAAGACACAACTGCCCAAAGAGGGACAGTCCCTCACAAAGTGGGACAGGTGGTAACCCTAACTTTGCTATACTTTCCACCAATACATGTAATGTACGACATGTGGGCAATGCCAAACGTAACCGGGAACAATTTTTAAAACTGCTTTAACAGTAAACTCTATGTTAACTGACTTTCATGGGGATTGGTAGATGCCGGTTAACTGTAATTTCTGGTTGCTTTAGAGTTATTATTTAGGGTGGGGAAGAGAGAGAATTTATTCTTAACTCCCTTTTTAAAACTCTAAAAACGTAAGGTATGTTTCGAGTGGGGGAACAGAAAGTGAAACGCATCAAAATTGTACCGTATTTCTTCGATTTTTTTTTTCTGGTTGCTTGAGTTCCGGTTAAATGAGAGTTTACTCTATAAAGTTGATAGAATAATACGTTTTGCTTTACCGCGCGTTTCAGAAGCATAAGGAGTCTGAAACTCAAATGTGTCATTATTGACTTCAGTCATAGCGATTTGACAGAAAACAAAGATTTAAACAAGAGCAGTCTAAAAACATAACAGACAACAATAACAGCATGTTGTGAAAATCTGGGCAGTCGAGAGGTGCGTGCTACTACTTGGGTCGTGACCGAAAAGAATCAGTAGACCCGCATATAGAAATAAAAACGGTAGCATTGCGTACATCGCATTCATACTACGAAAACAACAATCAGGTTTGATTAGCACTTAACAACACCTCAGTTAAATGTCTGATACTTAAACGAAAGCCAAAGAAATCGTAGAACACAGACAGAATAACACTGACAACTATATACACGTACTCTTCGTGTATTAACCAATAATATCGCACCAGCACGGACGCTAGTGATAGGATCCCGAGCTTTACTGATGAGTAAAACGCGACACCTTGCTACATTTGGGTAGCCAATTGAGAGCCGCGCGTTTACTGACGTTGCTGTGTTCAGTTCTTGTCAAAACTTTGCTGTAGAGATGGCAGCTATGTTAGTATTTAGGATATTTGGTTTGCTTTTCTTTCTGATGCTTTGTGGATCTCCATCTAGCGGGCAGAAGAAAAAAGAGGTATGTTTGCATGTTAGGGCTACCGGTACAGTGTGCTGTAGATTGTATGATGGAAGTGAAGTGAGAGAGTTTGAGAGTAGAAAAGACCTAGGGAAGTAGGAAGTGCTGCTTACTTCAGATGCACTCTTAGGTTATGTTTGAATGGCAACGTTTCGTTTACACCGTATACGCACAGTAAAACGTCGCTTATATTTTAAGACATTAAGCTCTGCTATCGATAGTAAGATTGTGATGCACAGCGAGCTGATAGTGTTAATCTTAAACGCATAATTAATAATACTAAACTAAGCATCAAATGATGTGTCTTCGCTCTGTCAGTAGTGTTTTTGATTTTTCCCGATTGCCGCAAAAAATATTAGGAAATGCGTCGTCAGTTTTCAAGTAGTAATTTGATAAGTAGAGCGATATTTACTTATAATGTATGGATGAGATGAAGACGTCTTACAAAGGTGCTGCATCAGCATAAGAGATTAAGGTGAGGAAAGTAAGGCGTTTTGTAAAATTATATGTACTTCATACGTTGGTTATTAAGTTGTGAGGATCTCAAGAAGCGTGGCCATACATTCCAATTTTAGTTTTTAGCCCATACATTTTGCATAGGAATAATCCCAAGACTAGCAGAACAAGGATATGTTGGGGCATTTTCTACTTGTCCTTGAGGGACGTGGTCATTTAACTGAGGATGAATGTGTGATTTCCCATCCATTCATTCAAATTACATGTGACTAGAGTAAGAGAAGCATTTAATTTTCTAAGTGTAACACGCAGACATAGAAAAAGTATAGAATAGGAGAAGCATAAATGTAACACGCTCTCGTAGAGAAAGTAGTCTATGTGATACATATGTTCCTTCAACATATTTTAGTTATGTTGCAAGAGAGACTGGGATCCATTTAATGGCTGTTTACTCTACCAGTGGACTTTTGTATGTTTGACAGTGTATGGTCTGGTTTGAGGCTCTATATGCAAGGCAGAGGTCACTTTTTAGTAGCCAGTATGATGCTGAGAAGGACAAGGTTTTGAGGTAGTCTGTATCGATTTTGTGTTTTAGGCCCTTTGTTGTTTTATGAGAAAGAGTTGTGGTCATTCCAGTTTGACAAGTGTTTGGACAGGGGCAAACTGAATACAGCATTATATTTAGTAATTGGCCTGATGAGAGCTGGGTGCAGGGGAATGCTTACATATCTGAACCTGGACGTCATACCTTTAGATATAAGCTGTGACTGTGTGATGAAATCGGGCTTCCTTATAATAGTAGATACATAGTGATCAAAAGACGTATCATTGTTGACATAGGTTCCCTGACTACAGGATCAAATTTCAGGGGTGTGTTGTGATGGTTGTAATGGAAGTTATACTTGCCAAAGGGTACAATTAAATGTTTCTTGGCATTTAGTTTTAGTCCAGCATCCCTTGTTTGGGAAGGCCATCTTGGAGGAGTTTTGTGTCCTCTGCAGAGTTTGCGATGGCAGAGTGAGGTGGGATTGGCATAGTGTTTTAGGCTGTCACCACACAGAAGCAAGGTACAGGGTTTAACTCTGACCTTGGGCTATTGGTTAGGCTTAAAATGGCCATTCAGGGCAGTTAGCCTAGTATTCATGTATGATTTGAATTTTCAGTCTGCAGACTTGGCCAACCATAAACCCTTAATCCTGCTTTGACCTTTGAGAAGTAAATGCCAAAAAGGATTTGGCCCAAGGACTGAACCCTGAGCTACACCATTAGTGGGAGGTCTTTCTCAGGGGGTAGAGCCACTCACTTTAATCTTCTGTGTATGTTTGTGAACCAGTTTGTTATCCAGTGAGTTACTTGGGGATTATGTTTAGCTGGGAGAGTTTTTCTGTAATACCTATGTGTGGGATGGTATTGGATGCCTTTGTATGATCTGGATTTGTGATGTATACTGGTTTGCCACCATCTATTGCTTCAGTAACCTTCGTAAAGGCCAGTTTAAGCAGGCAGGATCTACCCTTGATGGATCCGAACTGGCTTGGGTTGAGAGTTTGTAGGTTATCTATGTCCTTAGTTAGTAATTACATGATGTTCTTTTCCATAGCTTTGTAGATGAGGCTGGTTAAGCTTATAGGCGCATACTTATCCGGGTCCATTGAGACCCCACCTTTGTGTAAGGGGTTGACTTTTGCTGTCCTCCATTCATCTGGCACACAATCTCTTTGTTGGTTGATATTGTATAATCGCTGTAGGGGGTCTGACATGTTTCAGGCTGACCAGTAAACAGTTTTGTATGTCTTCTGGCAACATAGAAGTTGTGTTCTTGGTCCTGGATAGCTCCTTGAGAACATTTTTTCTGGGAGTTTGGGGGTGGGGGTTGCAGGTATGTGATCTTGGAATATAGAAGAGGAGAGGGATGTGAAGTTTTAAATAAATTTCTGTGTTAGTAGAGTGGATATGTCTTCTGGGTCTGAGTATGTGGCATCATTTAGCAAAAAAAGAAAACAAAACAGATGGAAAACGCTCTCTTTAATGAATAACAAACTTTCGGGAATGTCCCTTCAGTGTTAACACTGAAGAAGGGACATTCCTGAAAGCTTCGTTATTCATTAAAGAGAGTGTTTTCCATCTGTTCGGTTTTCTTTTTTGCTATTTGGAGATATAAGAATCGTTGGAAGTTAACTGGCAGTGAACTTTTTAATTTTCGTTATGTGATCTCTTTTGCCATTAGCTTTGTGCAGTGCTGGGCATTATTTCTGAGATTTGTAACGGACAAAAGAAAGATTTATCACTATTCTTCTTCTGAGTAGCAAAGTTACGTCATAACTGACTTTGTTTTACTTTTGCATGCAGTGAGTTTTTTTCTTTTATTTTAGAGCCTGTTTATATTCAAGTCTTTTCTTTTACTGTAGAACCTGTTTATATTGGCGTTATATGATAGTGTATTTTTAAATTAAGCATTATATTTATTTCTGAGTGGGGATATGCAGTTATTTACATGTGCACAGAATTTAGCAGTAAAAGAATTCCTCTTAAGTAGTGAGGTCATCCAAGATGTAAGGAACTTTTGAATTTGGCCAGTTTGTCACTCAGTGTTATAAGATTATCCTTTGCATAATCTATGAATACCAAGGTATTGGATGATGTTTCCATCTTCATTCTTAAGGTGAATGTGACTGATTTGTGGTCCGATTTGACCAGGGAGGAATTTACAGTTGGTGAGGAACAAAGCTGCCCTGTATTGGTAAGGGCCAAATCTAGGATTTTATTATCCCTTGGTTGGGGTGCAGAATAAGTTGTCCAGGGCATTTGTATTGATAAGGTACAGAAATTTCTGAGAGTACATGTTTGACATATAAGTATGTCATTTAATGGAGGAGTAGTTGATGTCCCCTAGGAGAATGGTGTTTGGTTTAATGCTTGCTTGGAGACTTCATACTGGTAGGGAGGAGGTGTAGACTGGGGGGGATATGGAGGGGATACTATAGTTAGATATGATACGGGGTTTTGTTTATAAAAAGCTGGACATGGTGGAGTTCCAGGTTGTTTTGTCTAATCAGTCTGGAGGTGAAGTTTTTTTTAAGAATATGGTGACACCACCTTCTTTAGTACCTTTGTTTAACTTGGTAGGCATGAATGTCTGGAAAGCCTTAAACCCTGCAGTGATGGAGTGCTTTTATTGGTCTATGCATAGATCATTGTTTTCCAGAGTAAAGAGTGCTTGTAGGAAGTGTCATTTTTTGTTAAAGCTCTTAGCACTGAATAGCTGTACCGTTGTATTACCTGCATTCTGTTTTGCTATGCTGAAAGCTTTAGAAGACTGAATCTACCTAAATGGCACTTGGGAAGGGGGAGTAAAAAAGAAAAATAAACCAGAATGCAATCCCGTTAAATGAAGAAATCCAATCCAAAATCTAATGGTCACCCACAAGCAGTAGTCTCACAGCACTTTCAGCTAAAAAAAGAATGCAACTTAATACTCCAAATAAGAAACTTCTTAGCTTCTCCTACTAATTAGCTAGCTTTAATTTCTTTTCAGTCAGCAAATGGAAAGTAATTTTTTTCAAACTGACCCTTGCCAAGGACTTTTAAAAGTCCAAGAAAAACAGTTTAGGGTACAATATCATTTAAAATAAAACTAACTGTAATATAGTAAGAGCAAAATAAATAACATAAAGTAATGGAAGTATCTAAACCCTAAATAAAGAAATTAAATCCGAAATCCAATGCAGTCACACAACAGCAGTAGTTTCATAGCCTTTGCAGCTAAATAGGCTAAATAAATGGGTTCATTAGATAAATGAGGAATGAAATGTTATAATCTGAGATTTGAGTATTTAGAGATGAAGAAAGTCATTGGCATTAAGCTTGTAAGATATTCAAATCTAACCACAAGGGTAGAGGAATAAGAAAATGGTTTTATAATGTGTGTTCATGAAAAGATGTGTCTTCCTGTCTTTCAGTGTCTTGGAGTTTTGGTTCACTAGTCAGGAAGATGCTAGCATATGGGATTACTAGTTCATTAATGGGTTAGTCTTACTACTTCATAAGGAAGTTTGAGTTTCGTCTTGTTGTAAGGCTTAGGTTCATTATGTCCACTGTTAAGTGTCAACTAAAAAATTTCTTCTGCAGAGAATGGTTTATGCACATGGTTACCTGACTGTGACTGAATAGTATTATTTATGATAGTACACATTCTGAACAAAATCTTAAAGAAATCAGCATCATCTTTATAAAAAAAAGTGTTACATTGTACATTTTAAAGTATGTTTACACTTTGAAAGTTAATTTTTTGTCAGTATTGACCAGTGAAATGTAGTTAAAGCTGAACTACATATATGCATGGTTGGTTACAGCCAGCTCATGTGGCTAAAAGGGTTCATTTTTCAGCCACATCCTTTATATAAAATGAAGTATCTGTTTTTCCGTGCAGTCATGAAGTAAGTTTTGTTATAGCAAATCTTAATGTACAGGTAATAAATAAAATATGAAATATGGACATTACCTACAGGTTGCATTGTGGTGTATACGGGGTTGTATTATGAAGCTGTCAGAGTAGAGCATTAATTGTTTATTGAGCATGCAGGTCATATTGCATTGGGGTTCTTGTCTAATAGTGAGGAGGTTTATGTGTACAGATTAGTTGTATACAGCAAGAGTATGTATCAGGGAAATATTTGGCTAAATGATTTTATGGGGAAATGGGAGATTTTTATTTTGTGCATGTAGACTGCATAGTTAAATAGGTGGGTTGACTTTTTATTTATGAATAATGGAAAAGTTGATCTGTGGCTTATTGGTAGGCAATTTCAGAGTCTAGGGTCTGCTGTTGAAAATGCATTAATCTTAGGTGTATTAAAGGAAATGTCTTGTGGATTGCAAATTAATAAATTTAAAATTAAATTGCAAATCAACTTGCCTCTGGTGTGTATTAAAGGAAATGTCTTGTAGATTGCAAATTAATAAATTTAAAATTAAATTGCAAATCAACTTGCCTCTGGTGTGGTGTCAGTCAGTCAAGGTATTCCTCTAACCACTCCTACTGCCTTCTCTTCCCCCCTTCCTCCTTTCGTCATACAAGTTAAACTGCTACAACTTAGTACAGGCATTGGTTCATCCCTGCTTCGCTTGCCCTTGCTTCGCACTCCACCCCACCCTCCCCCCAAATACCCCCCCCCCCGGTGCTGCTACATTTATTGGTACTAGACCACACCCCACATTTTTAAACCAATCAGTAACAACTTGTAGTGACAGCACCACTCTCAACCTGATACCACCAGTCCTCCATATCTACTATTCCTTTCGCCTAAGTGTCAAGTACCATTCAGTACGTATGCTATCACCCAGAATAGTCTTATTAACTCTACTTCTACCCCTTTTACTCATCCCATGTCTCCTAACAGCCTGTGAGTATCAGGATCACCCAGGTTTCCACTAGCCTAAATTCCAAACATCCATCCCATCTACAACAGATAATAATGCACCCTTACTCACTCCCCTCATGCTTACCTCCTTAAAACCTAAATACTACCATCTTACTAGACCTAGTTACATTAGTCATAAAACTAGACACTATATTACAAAACTTTATTCAAAATGTTAGAACTCCTACTCTGGATACACTACAACCTCACAAAGGATGGCGACATCCACCCAAACCCTGGTCCATCCCCACCTGTTGGCCCCAACCCCGCTACTATATCCCCTACCACCATGGCTCCAACAAATAGACCTCCTAGCTCACTGCTGGCCTGCCATCTAAACATTAGGAGCATAAATAACAAAACTCAACACCTGCATGCCCTCTAAGCTGTTCATTCCCCAGATATATTATGCCTAACAAACGTGGCTGAAGCCTGCCACCAAGGACCATGAGATTCTGCAACCAGGGTATAGTATGTTTAGACTAGACCGTACCACCAGAAAGGGTGGTGGGATAGCCATACCTTACAAGTCTACCTTGTCTGTCAGCATAGATGCCCAACAACCACCCCAATTCAATAATGCTGAAATTCTTATCTCAAAACTACAAATTAACAAAAATGTAAACATTGTCTGTGTCTTCGTTCCCCCCCAGGGAGGAACACAGAAACCTTAGACTTCTTATATTGGTTATCCAATAACCACCTCCAAGAAACAATTGTTCTTGGGGATTTCAACATTGATTGGAACACTTGCTCTTGTGAAACCCCCACAGCCCACATAAACCTCTATGGATTTACTCAAATCATACCCTTCCCCCACCAGGACAGGAAAACCCAATAACAAGGAAAGTACCCTAGACTGGATACTTGTCAATACCCATCTTCAGTCTTAAAATCGGGCACTTTGCCTGATGACCTAAGTGACCACTGTCTCGCCTATGTAATCAAGCTCAAAGTAGACTTCTCCTACCAACCCACCTATAGAACATTAAGAAACAACAATAATTTTATTCTCACCAAGTTTCAAAATGGCATGCAACTGGTCAGTACTAAAAAGTCTCCCCCTAGATGAAGCAGTAGCATACTTTAATACCAAATTCATTACTATTCATAACTCCCATGCTCCCAGCTGCTCTTTTAGAACCAAAGTTAATATTGCACCATGGCTTTCTAAAGATACCAAAACCAAAATTTCATTCAGAAACAAAGCATGGGCCACCTACCGAAAAACAAAAGCCCCACTTGATCAACTAAGATTCACACAGCTAAGGAATGATACCAAAAAATCCATAACGTTAGACAAAAAGAACCACTGCTACCATCTACTGGAAATACACCAAAACAAACCTCAAAAGTTCTGGGCAGGAATAAACAAACTACTCCACCTATGCCAAACCGCCACTCCGCCCCCCCCCCCAGCTTCCCAACAAAAATCCCCAGTAGACATTGCTAATAACTTCAACAGCTTCTTCACAGAGACTATCCAGTCAAGTCACTCCCAATGGCTCTAATTCTAATGTAGCCACACCCAGTACCCAAACATACTTTACCTTCCAACCTGTTCCTACTCAGCTTATTCATGCCCTACTTAAGAAACTAAGACCCACCACCCTGGCTACCGACCTCCTCCCAGCAGACTGTCTGCAAAAGGCTGCTGACACCATAGCCTACCCCATCTCTATCTTGATCAACAGAGCTATATCTGAAGCTACTGTACCCACTATATGGAAAATCTCCCATGTCATACCTCTCCATAAAGGAGGTAGTTCCACTGAACTGTCAAACTTTAGACCCATAGCTATTCTGTACACATACAGGTCATGCACTACCTCACACACAACAAGCTGTTGTCCAGCTTTCAGCATGGCTTTAAGCCACACCACAGTACTACTTTTGCCCTCCTGTCTTTCTTTAACATCATTAACCACAACCGCAATAATAACAAACTATCCTCAGCACTCTTTCTAGATCTGTCCAAGGCTTTTGACATTGACCACAAAATGCTTATAAATATCTTGACGGCCTTCTCCTTAAGCAACCGTGCACTCCAGTGATTTCAGTCCTACCTGCAGGGCAGGAAACAGACAGTCCTATGGCAGGACAAGCTATCATCTCGCCTACCCATCACATTAGGAGTCCCCCAGGGCTCGATACTAGGACTCCTTTTCTCCATCTTTATTAACGACCTTCATTCAGTCATCCAAGATGCTACCTGCATTCAATACGCGTTTGACTCCACCTTGATTTGTTCTGACACCTCACCAGCTACTTTATTCACATTAACTCAAATTACCTTCAGTACAGTGGAAAAATGGCTCTCCAATCAACATCTAATCCTAAACCTCAACAAAACTAAGTTGCTCCTCTTCTCCCCCACATGCATGACCCCCCCCTGCCAGCCTTCAACATAACTGCTAATAATGGCACTATCATCTCCCCAGAAGCCCAAACTAAACTACTGGGTGTCATAGTTGATAACCACCTGAAGTTTGATGCCCATATTAATCAAACTATCTAAACATTAATAAAAAAATTGGCTGTCTTTACAGAATCAAACCTTTCCTTACCCCACTTGCTAGAACTGCAGTTGTCCATTCCCATCTGCTATCAACTCTTCTCTATGCCTCGCCTCTGTTCTGCAACTTAAACAAAACCAGATCTTAATAAACTATCATCCTGCTATAACCACATTGCCAGATTTGCTTCAGGCACAGCCTACCGGACACAACACTGTCACAGCCTAAATCGCCTAGGATGGCTTGAACTGCCAAGCCTACTGCAGTTCAACCAGCTAATAGTGGCACATAAAGTCCTTTACCAACCAGAAAATACACCTGTCCTAAAAAAATATCATCAGCCCCTACACCAGCACCTGGCCACTGCGGTCATCCACTAGACACCTAGTTCAAACATACAAATCCATCTACTCAGCTGGGGACACTCTGTTGGAAAAATGTGGAACAGACTCCCAGCTGACTTGACCCTAGAACCGTCACTAACTCGATTCAAAAACAAACTCAAGAAATACTTCAAAACTCATTGGTTATGTCCTTGCACTAACCCCGACTAGTGACCTCTCTCTATTTCTTGGGTACCTTACCTTCAACTACTTCTAACTTTTCTACCATTTCATATCAGGAAGGGTCAGTTGTGTAACTGCTGCTCAGTGTGTCTTAAACCTGAATGTAATGTTATGTATGTTTAACTTTGAAAATAATGTTATGTTTTGTAAAGTGTTTTATAAAAGTACTATATGTGCTAAATGCTGGTATTGCTTATGACTGTAATCTGCTTGAAACTAGCATTTACTAAATGTTCAATGTGTATTATTATCTTGGAGCTTTTCTCCCCAGGCCTCTGCTGAAAATGGACATGTATCCAGTCGGACTATCCCGGTCAGTAAATGTAAAATAAATAAATGAATTGTAAGTCAGAGTGCATGTGCTTTTTTTAGTTTTTTAGAAGCAGCTAGGTATGGGCAGGAGTTTATTTTATTAAACTATGCTAACTTGGGTGTTGAATATAAATAACAGTATTATGAGTCTGGCAGTGGTGCTCATTTCTGGGCAAGCTGCACATGTCGATGCTGTTTTTAAACACAGTAGTTGTATGCGAATGCTTTGTGTAGCAGTAGCTTACTAGTGTTGTAGAGTGATTTTTATTTCTCCTTGGAATCTGCATATACATTGTTTTAAGTAGTCTTTATATTATCTTTGTTTTTGACACATAATTTGACTGTCCTTTTACTTGGATATTTTTATCTAGTCTAGTGTGTGTGGTTTGTAGAAAAGAGCCAAAGAAGAGTGCGGTGAAGAAGGGTATAGAGGCCTGGTCATCAACGTACAGGAGAAAGTCATAGGAGGCAAGAGCATTTGATTTATTGATGAGAAGGGAGAAAAGTTTTAGACCATGTGTGAAGCCCAAACTGGCCAGTATGTAGGTAGGTTTGGGGTGGTGGTGGAAGTAATTGGGATATTCATACACTTTTTTTTTTTGTTTAGAAGGTAGTGTCAGAATAAATTGACTGAAAATATCTAATCTAAATTGTAGGATGGTTTGTTGGAGTTTGCTTTGGAAGGCTGTACTAAAGACCTCCACAAAGTTACTGAAAAACTGTAGTATTCATAAGGTCATAGATCTGATCAGTGAAAGGCGGTATATTCTTTATGGCCTTTTCAAAGCTATGACCGTGTGTATAGAGTAGCTTATCTTAGTTCAAGGTAGTGTTTTACATCATTTTGATATAATTTATTTCCCTTTATAGATCCCATAAGCAGTTTGCAATGTAGAGTATATTCCAGAATGGAAAAAATGCATTTGCTTTGATATTTTTCAATAGTTTACTGTCCATTTGTAAAACTAATGAATTGTTGCCAGTATATGTACATCTAAGACCTTTTATGATGATATCTTTCTGTGACCATACAGTTTTACTAAATGTCTTTAGCTTAAGAGATGTTCTCAACTGCACATTTTTGACTCCTCCTTTGGACATTAAAATATAATATGTACACATCGTGTGCTGTTGCTTCTGTTTCCTTTAGTGACTCTGAACAGTCGTCCAAAGTAGGAAACATAAATAAATTACCAGATCTTTTCTTCATATGACATTAGAGCTTTGTCCCTAGCCCCATGGTCTCTGTGTTTTCTAGCCACTCCATATTTCTCTCTGTGCTTGTGCAGTCTCACTCTGGAATGGGGTTTACTGTTTCTTACTCTCTGTCTCTGTGGCGCTCACACTCCACCTTCCTGATCTCGAAGACAAAATCTTACTGCTTTCTGTCTTCCACTTAAATGAGTTGGGGGGGGGAGTAATTTCTCCACACCAGAAAACTTGACTCTGTTCTCAGTCTAATAGTTCTGCAAGCATTTCAACTAGCATGGCAATGTATCACATGACTCCCCTAACAAAGAAACATAGGTTTAAAGGGGTTATATTGGGTAGTCCACAGTTAACCCACTGAAGCTGAAGGTCAGCATCACTGTACCAACATTCTCTTTTCAGGTGCGGTCTTCTGTATGGCATGAAGTTGCTTTTCCTCTGGTCATGTGATGACACTCCAAGGCCTGCTTGGTTTGGTCCAACTGATTTGGAGTGTATTCTGTTCTCACCTGGATGTTTTCTCGGCAGCATCATTGTACAGGGGTCTCTACCCTTGGGCATTACGAAATAAAAATAAATAAATGAAATACACACGTGCACTTTAAGTATAAAGTGGTTTACCCAGCCAGAAAATTTTTAAGTCTTCCCTCCCTGCCAGTGTGTGGCAACAGTGGTAGGCAAATTGTATTACAAGTCCCACATATGTTGAAAACATTTCTATCTCTTACTGAGAAACTGTCAGCAAGTTGTGCTACATTGCTATAATTGCTCACTTTATTTTTTCAACTTGGTGAACAAATTGGGCACATGCCTGTTTTCAGGGATAGCTCCGGAGTGCTGTCAGATAAAATTCTTTGCGAAGAGTCCCTTTGTAGGGAATTTAAGGTTGAGAGAGTCAATTTTTTTATTGGATGTTTATCAAGTTTGAATTAAAAAATATGATGTAAAAGGCAAAGATTTCATGTGACCCATAATTGTCCCTTTTCTGCGGTTGTAGGATAACCCAGGACCTGTAGTTAACAGGTTAACGGGACTGGCCTGGTTATGAAAATGGTATTATGTACAGAAGGTTGGTGAAAGTCTTGTGGGTTTGTTTTGGGATAGGTTTTCAAGAGTAGTGGAAAGATGCCAGAAGCAGTAATGTGAAGCTTTACCCATTGGCTTGTTCTCTGAAAGTGAGAGAGCTGCTTTTAAACAGTGATGACATGTTGAAAGCATTGGTTACATTGATAAAGAATATTGCAAGTACAGGTTCCTGCCATTGGAAGGTTTATGAGTAGGGTTAGTGAACAGAACGTGCCTTGTTGTAGTACTTTAACCTCATCTTGAAGCCATATTGTGTGCCTGTTTAGTGGGGTGTAGAGCAAGTCAGGCATTTGATAAGCCCCAGTGAACAAGGTAACTTGATGAGGAAATTAATTGTCTCTTTCAGCTTTTCCCATTTAGGGGTCTCCACAGCGGACCTCCGGTCCGCTAATGATTGGCAGTTGATTTTTACGTACCAGCTTGCCAGGCCTGACACAATCTTCAACGAATGTACACCCATTCACGCATGCCTCCACGCAGAAGACGCTCTAGCTGAGAATCGAACCGGACAGCGTCTTACTGTGAGGCGACAACGCTACAGCAGCACCACCGCCGCGGTATTGATGAGGAAATGAATATGGATTTAATATCTTAAATTTTATCTCATGGTGTACAGATGAGACAACGCTGGCAGGTTACATATTGCTGTGAACTGGCATGCAAGCTCTCCTATTCACTGCTGAAGTCTGGAATTCACACCTCCTTATTTAATTATCACTTGTGACAAAGGTAAATGTAATTTACACAATGGTTACTTTGAGGTGATGGACATTGTTGGGATTTCATGACTAGTGCAAGTTTTTAGTTGTGTGGAAAGTTTGAATAGTACTGTTTGGGATGACAATCTGAGGCTGTAGTGCCTATTTATAGAAAGGGGGGACTGGGGGATGGGTTTAATTTTTAGAGAGAATCCCACTACTTAGCCGTCCATGAAAAATATATGCTAGGGCACTGGAGAAGAGGCCTCCTTTTAGTAGTGGAGCCTCTGATTCAGAAGTAGCAATACAATTTCCAGTGAATCAGCTGTTTGACCTTTTGCTTTTGTAGGGATCCTGGGAGTCTGTCGGTATTTGCTTGTGAGTGTTTTGTTAGAATTGCTATGATAGTACAAGGTCTAGTAACAGCTGCTGCTGCAGGTTATTTGCTCTTTGTATTTGAGAGGTGAGACTTGAATTTGTTTTCTGAGTGTTAAGATAAATACATTAAGGTGGGTGAAGGATTCCATCAGAGGTGTGACTTGTCTTCCTCCCCATTTGTAAGTTTCCTGAACTGGATATCAAGATGTAGCCAAGGTCTGGAGAGTGTCTAGCTCGGAGATGTGAAGGTGACACCTTTGTTGCTTGAAGATGATGTCTTTTTAGTTTTAAGTAACATTGAGCTTCATTGTGCACGCTTGTGCTTTACTGCTGATTTGTAAAGTATCTTGGATGAAAATTAACACTTCAGATGAGGTGTCATAGAAAAGAGTAACTGACTGCTTGTAAGCAGTGGAGAGCAGATAAATCGGGTAGAAGATTTGGGGTATATTGGAGTCTTGTAAATGAGTGCAAATAAAGGACATATTTTTTTCTTGTCCTTTTGTTTACCAGGTTAGTCCCACTAGGCTGGTAGCCGGTTTTTGGGGAAGACCTGAGGTGGTATTTATACAAGGGAAATTTTGGCCATTGCATTGAGGAGCTTTTAGTACTCTTTGAGAAGTGCTGTGGGAGCTTTTACATCCACCATGGGTACCACCAACTCCTCTGTTTAATGTCTCATCCGAAGGATAACAGAGTGCAGCACCCATCTACCTGGTGTGGGAATAGAACCCACTGTCTTCTGTACCAAAGGTGAGTGTGCAAGCTGTTGTGCTATTGACAATTACAGTAAAATAATTCTGATTTGCAAAACCTGACAAACGTTCATACTGTGTGCATCTAGTAGCTATGCTTCCTGAATGTGTACATGTGTTCTGACTGTGCAATTTTTGTATTGTTATCCAAGCGCCAAAAGTACCAATAAGCTAATAATATCAGCAAACCTTGAATCCTGGTTTCAAAAAAACTTTAATAAATAAAACTCGACCAAACAAGAAGATACAATCCACAATAAATCCACAGGACACTAAGCGCTTTCACCCTCGTAAATAGGGCATCATCAGAGTGCAAAGATTCATTTCACATCATCCCTTAAATACTAATTGCTAAGACATAAAGTGAATAATGAATGGTTCATTGAACAATTAATTAAATCATTAAATAAGATAAAATACTGTGAAACAGTTCGTGTGTTTAAAGAACAGAAAAATCCATGAACAGTTTAACGGGACAAACAGATAGGTGAACAAAGAATTCCCTCAAGGAAAATAAATGATGAAATATGTTAAAAATATTTTAAAAATATGTAACAAATGTTTGTATTGGTTGAGATGTGAATATATAAAAATAATTAAATGAAGTGTTGAACATTATATGTAAATATTAAATATTGTGTTAAAACAGTTGATGTGTATAAAATTCATAATCTATAATATAAAATATTATAAATATTATAAATATCATAAATATGAATACAAAAAAATTATTAAATAAATGCATTGATAAATAATGAATAAATATCAGTTTCATAGTCCTTTGTTGAATCTATATAAAATGCATAAAACACAAATGAATTACATAATTTTAAATAGAAATTAACGGGGAGTACACATTGTAACTAATAATGTGGTTAGAATGTACTCTTAAATATATAATTATATAAAATGAGATCTTAATTTAAGAATACTGGAAATTGATATTTGCTCATTGATGCCAGGCCATTTACTTGCGTTAAGCCTAAGTTGCCATAAGCACTCTTTTGCTTCCAACATAGTTTTTCCGTCACCACCTTTTTGTCTATACTGTGGTATTCTGTCAATGACGAAAAAAAGAATTTTTTTAAAGTTGGAGCAGTTAATACTGTGATTATATAACATACTAGTTGTTTCATGTCTTTTTATATCACTCATATGTTCTATAATACACGTTTTTAACTTTCTAATAGTTTTGCCAATATAAAATGCTTGGCAAACTGTGCAAGACGCAACCATAACCGAATTGCAGTTACAATGGCCTGGACATCTAATATTGAAAATAGAAATATATGGACCATCATTTATAAACCTACAAACGTGACATGTACCACATTTACTCATCTTGGAATTTTTGCACAAATCAATGTTATAGTTGTTTTCAAACAAATTTTTCTAATTTTTCCCTCTACTGTATGTAATTTTGGGTTGATTACCCAAAATACATGAAAGTTCTGTGCTAGAATCAATAACACTGATCCATGCTTCCTGTACTATGTTGACAATCTCTAATGATCTATCATTAAATGGAATAATGAATGTGTCGTGTCTAGCTGCACTTGAATTTGATCTGTCAACTTCTGGTAATCCATATAAAATAATAGGTTTATATGAAATATATTAAACTATATTCACTAGTAATTTTTGGAACAAGGTTTTATTATATTTACGCTATTTGGATGACATTCTTATTTTTTGGGGGGTACTAAAGATGAGTTTAATGATTTTATTACATTTTTGGGACAGACCACAGATTTTTTTAAATTTACTAGTCACATTTTTGATAACAATATGGAATTTTTGGATATTGTGTTGTCGGTTTCTAATAAATTTGAATCTGGCATATTCAGGAAGAAAACTTATTCAAATTCGTTCCTACATTTTGACAGCTGCCATCCGGTTTATCAAAAAAGAAATCTTGTTAAAGGCCAGATGGTTAGGCTGTCTAGAATTGTGAGTGATAACCAAGTTTTCGATGAGGAGTTGAAAAAATTCATGAACATGTTTATTGCTAGAGGTTACCCTTGTGACTTTATCTTAGAAATTAGCAAAGAAATCAAAATCAAAAGGTTTATTTCATATAAACCTATTATTTTATATGGATTACCAGAAGTTGACAGATCAAATTCAAGTGCAGCTAGACACAACACATTCATTATTCCATTTAATGATAGATCATTAGAGATTGTCAACATAGTACAGGAAGCATGGATCAGTGTTATTGATTCTAGCACAGAACTTTCATGTATTTTGGGTAATCAACCCAAAATTACATACAGTAGAGGGAAAAATTTGTAAATTTTGTTTGAAAACAACTATAACACTGATTTGTGCAACAATTCCAAGATGAGCAAATGTGGTGCATGTCACGTTTGTAGGTTTATAAATGATGGTCCATATATTTCTATTTTCAATTATGGAAAGACTATTAGATGTCCAGGCCATTGTAACTGCAATTCGGTTATGGTTGTTTATGCTGCGTCTTGCACAGTTTGCCAATCATTTTATATTGGCAAAACTATTAGAAAGTTAAAAACGTGTATTATAGAACATATGAGTGATATAAAAAGACATAAAACTAGTATGTTATATAATCACAGTATTAACTGCTCCAACTTTAAAAAAATTATTTTTTTCGTCATTGACAGAATACCACAGAATAGACAAAAAGGTGGTGACGAAAAAACTATGTTGGAAGCAAAAGAGTGCTTATGGCAAATTAGGCTTAACGCAAGTAAATGGCCTGGCATCAATGAGCAAATATCAATTTCCAGTATTCTTAAATTTAAGATCTCATTTTATATAATTATATATGTAAGAGTACATTCTACCCACATTATTAGTTAAAATGTGTACTCACCATTAATTTCTATTTAAAATTATGTAATTCATTTGTGTTTTATGCATTTTATATAGATTCAACAAAGGACTATGAAACTGATATTTATTCATTATTTATTTATCAATGCATTTATTTAATAATATTTTTTTTGTATTAATATTTATGATATTTATAATATTTATAATATTTTATATTATAGATTATGAATTTTATACACCAACTGTTTTAAAACAATATTTAATATTTGCATATTTACATATAATGTTCAACACTTCATTTAATTATTTTTATATATTCACAATTTTTGTGTTGTCAAATATATTATCTTGATGTCTTATTTTTTAACATAATTTTTTGCCCTGCTACCTACCAGTCAAGTAGCCTATACATGTTTTTTTGCTGTCATAATTCCTCCCCTGGGTAGGGTTACCAGATACCTGTTAACCCAAAGGAAGACCCCAAAGGTCATAAAGGAGGTTAAAGCCATGATAAAGGAGGACAAAGGGGAATACTTCCTGTACTGCTCACGAAAGACAGTGTAGTGCAGCTACAAATAATTCCTTACTGATACCACAGGGTGCACCTGGACTGCTGTACAATAACATTTCAGTGTGTAATTACATTAAGCTGGTAGTTTGCTTCAAGGACAAAATAACCAATTTTATTACTGAACAGGTGGAGAAAATAACCAATTCACCACTGAATAGTTTCATGGAAAATATAACAAATCCACTACTTAACAGGTTCCGATCTTTAATATATTCAAGAGTTGAGGCATGTTGCTTTCTTCATGTAATGGTACTGCTAGGAGTTTACTGCTCTTAAATACAGAAGCTTAATACCAGACTACATGCAAATCCCCACAGTATATTGCACCCATAGGCTTTCACATCATTGTCTTACTAATTTAAACCAAAATACTCCTTGCACATGCCTTGAAATATAAATATTAAAATAAAAGTACTCCATAAACTTAAAACTGACTTTCTATCACTTAGTAAATCATCTTGTGTTCTACGACATTATGCCTGATTTAATAATGATCCCAATCTAAGCTATAGTATGAATTTGCAGTGCTTTCTGAACTTGTTGATATACCATATATAGTATGAATTTGCAGTGCACCACAACAGGGACAGCTACATTTAGACTGTGTTACAATGAAAACTTTAAAAACAACTAATCTGACAGGTCACAAAACGAGTCATCAGAATTAAGTTATAGTAAAACTGTGTTTTCATATTTCTCCGATGAGGTGATTTTTCGCAGCAGTTAATCATTCTTGGCAACATAGGTGTGTAACTCGAGACAAGAAACGTTCTTAAAATTGTACTTTGTAAGAAGAATTCCTCTGGAGTGAACAGACGGTCTATTTATTTCTTTTGTCCACTGTGCATTCATCAAGGAAAATGTTGTTTTAACGGTTGATATTGTACCAGGAATGCAAAAGAAAAATTTGCAGATTTTAAGCAGCTTTTGAATAAGTGGCTTCATTTGCACAAATTTTAAAGGATGAACACCATTGTTCATGAAGGAGACTGTCAAAAAAACTTGTCATCTTTCTGTTCTATGAATGATTTCAGTTTGTAGTACTGGTTAAAAAAACTGTACATGGTTTACAACAATACCCATTTCGCTCATGTATTGTATGTATGGCAACAGTTCATTGAACGTACTCTTTTACTTTGTTTAAAAACATCCAACAAAAGCACTGAAATTCATTGAAGAGTGTCATCCACTTTTCCAAATAATCAGTGCACCCTTGGTACATGGACTGAATCTTTGTCATGGATGTGTTTTATTCTCCATCTCGGCTGTCTTCATGCAGTTTTTTCAGAAGTTCTCTCATTTTCAGGGAGATAAGTTTCACTTTGTCTGCTTAGCAGAGTTTGCTTTGCCGACTGTAAGATGTTACAAACCTCCAATGCAGATGTTTCTTCCCTTTTAATAGCTGCAGTTTTCGCCTGAAATACTGACGTCAGCGAATGCAAAAACCACAAATATACTTCTGAAAAACTGTTCTTGAAAAAATTCTTTATCAGCATTGGTGGCTGATTTATGCTCTGAAAGTATGCTTTCAGCATGGGGAATAACTGCAGCAGCCTCTGAATTGCTGGAAATAGGCTGAGCCATCTGGTTTTGCTGTGGTATAGCAACTGCTGATAGTTCACCGCCACAAGTTCACAGAAATCTTTTAGAGCCTCTGTGCGAACAGTATATACAGAATAATAGTTGAACAACTTCAGCACAATTGCTTCAACATCAACTGCCATTAAATCTGCACCATGTCTAATACAGTTGTGAAGAACATGGGCTGGACATCCAAGGCCCACCAATGGCTTCTTTAAGGCTTGTTTTCAACGGTGAAAAAACATTTTTGCCGCCTTTCCTGTTGATGCCCCAAAAGTTCACGTTTGTATGGTCTCTTGCAATGCATTTTGATGACAAGACTATTTCTTAAGGGTTTCCAGCAGGTAATTACATACCGCTTCATTTGGCATGCTGTCCAGCGCAAGTAATCTAGTCTGAGTTCCACCAGCTTTCCAATTAAAATACTGAATGATTATTGAATAACTTCTCTGCGCCATGGTTACCGGCATCTGTTGCATTTCCAAAGCAGTTAATGCAATTTAATAACTTCCATGACAGTGTCATGACCAATGACATTGTTTATAATTGCCTCTGGTTTTGTCCTGGCACATGTAATACTTTTAGCAGTTTCGGAGTCACCAAACAGTCTATGCATTAGACCAGCAGTGTAATCCATAGATTTATGACTGATTATGGGTGACAGTGTGAAATGCTAATGTTGCTTTGGCAGCATGTCTTCAAAGATTTTGCCGAAAGTTTCTGTTGAAAGAAATGAGGCGTTTTTTTTTATTATTTTTTTCCCAGATGAAGCAGACTTCTTTACCATGTTTGTGTTTTTCGCTGGTAACGTCATTCTAAGTCGGTGATGCCCTTGTTTGCAATGGACACGTAAGAATCACAAACCAAACGTTCTTCTTCCTTTTCTGTGCATACTTCACCAAAGCACAGATGCATGGTTTTCATGTGGTCTGAGAATTTACATTTCCTCTTGTTATTGTTACTGCTGGATGACATTTTCAGGTAAGACTCCACTAAAAAGGTATGACAGGGCTGTTGCAGAAGTGTAAAAAGTTATACATAGTCTCTGACCCTCTTGGGGAAACTGCACAGCGAAGGAGATTTAATGCAATATTTTCTGCTAGCCAATCAAAGCCGTGTGTTCAGTGTACATTTATAAAGCTTTAGTCAGATTTCTTCTGCTAAGAGGTTGAATACTGTGGTCAATATTCTGGCAAACTAATACTAATAAAATTATAACAGCTTTAAACAATATAAATTGGAGCTTGTATATAAATTATATTTACTCTGTCTTCCAATTCTAGTTGATAAACTACTAAATACTGTAGAAAAAGTTTAAATATAAAGCAGTGGTTCATGACAAAGGTTATGGTGAGTTCTACCCACGTCTGGCTTGTAACACCTGGTTATGTAGGCTACATAGTCTTAACTAGACCTTTGCATGGTTAATTACTTCTCATCATAACCCACATCCCTTCCATAATAGCCTGCCACCTGTCAGAATGCTTTCTAAGCAGCACTGTGGCTGTGTTTCTAGCTTTCATTATGGGGTTTATTCAAGCTTCCTTCTAGAAAGGATATGCTTCCTTTTGTGCTCTGGATCACACCATCATGCACCACATATCTTATCTATTTATTTAAGGATATATCTCACTGTAGTGCTCAATTATATATTTTAAAGAGACTATAAGATGCATTCTAAGATTTTATATTAGTTGCATTAATAAAATCTTCCACAAATTGATAATGTAATTTATACTGTACTACGACCTTATAAGCTGTGCTCAGTGAGATCATTCATAGCTACCAACCCTCATTTTTCCAAAAGTGGAGCAATGCTTCATTGTATCTCAAAGTATGGAGCAAAACACATGTGAAACGACTGCTAAAATCTTTAGCTGGAAGGCTTGCAGTATAATACATCTCAAGTATACCTCGTTACGAGGAACTTTCCTCATCTTTAGTCTTAAAACGTCTGACATGATGACCTGGACTCTTAGAGTAAATTGTACAGTAATAAATAGCAGGATTTGAAATTATGTTTTTAATAGAATTTATGTAAAGGAAGACAGAAAATTTAAATGAGTGGAAGAGTAGTTACAAAACAATGAGAATCTAATTGCAGGCTTCAATACGACTACAGCAGTACAACACAGATACAACTTCAGTAGCATAAAACGAGCAGAAACATGTCAGCAGCAATGCTGAAATTTACATGAAATGAAAAGCAAATATTGACAATTATTTGCAACACAAACTCTGGCATGTTGTTGTTGTCTTTTGGCTTTTCCCGGTTAGGGGTTGCCGCAGCAGAACTCCGGTACGCTCATGATTGGCAGTAGATTTTCACGAACGTCGAGGTGCTAGCTCGACGTCCAACCTTCAATGAAGGCACGCCCATTTATGCATGTCTTTCGAACGCCCACCCAACCGCGGGGATGACATGCAGACTCCACACAGAAGGTACTTGCCGCACTTCAGCCAAGAATCGAACGGGAGAACCTCTTGCTGTGAGGCAGCAAAGCTACCGCTGCACCACCGCAGATGATAAAATAAACTCTGGCATATTTGCTACAAATAGAAACTGAAATTATTTACAGCATATGCTACTGTAGGCTTGTGTTAAACAGAGAAGTGGGACATGGATATAGTATAAAGTACATTAAAAGAACACTGTTACACAAACTTAGGCTAGGGTCAGGATGCTAAGTCCAGATAAAATATGCTTTGCACTATGGAGTATAAACCTCACACTTCACTTTACTATATTGCTTTCACA
The DNA here is from genome assembly GCF_019279795.1 of Protopterus annectens. Lineage (NCBI taxonomy): Eukaryota > Metazoa > Chordata > Ceratodontiformes > Protopteridae > Protopterus > Protopterus annectens. Next base: position 260,154,276 of record NC_056749.1, read on the forward strand.
TGTACATTAGCCAAAGGTCTGCGCTTGTACTCACCACATCTCACTAAACAAATGCACCGCAGTCTTGCAGAAGCAGAATTATAACAGTAAGTAGTAGGACCTCAAACAGCCCCCCGTACCCATTACCTACCTAAAGTAGGTGGTTTGGTCTTGGCAGCATCAGTAATGTTTTCATTACTGTATTGAATTGATGCATGCAAATAGTCAGTTTGCCTTCTATCTTGTTTCATGCAAGTATGCATTAGTCCTACAAAGCCAGAATTATTACACCAAGGCTACAGTACCAACCATTTCATCTGCAAACAGCAATCGTATAAATTGCTCACCTAAAGTATCTGCTTTGACCCAGCCAGGATTAAAACAAAAATAGCAATGATTCCATTAATTTACTCTGTTGCACAGAAATAGTAGTTACAGGCTTGTTATGACAGCTGACTTTAGCCAAATACACATTAAACTTGCAAAGCCACATATACAACAGTAAACAGCAAGGCCCGTCAACTCATTTCATTCACAAATACCCCCCATTACCTAACTAAAGTAGCTGCTTTTTACTCTGTCGGGATTAAAGTAGAAGTAATTGTAACAGTTGGTTTGCATACCAGCATTACTTTCATTTTGTTGACAGAAACATTAGTTACTGCTTGTGTGTGTTTGCCAGATACTCATTTCATTTTATTTATTTTACTTTTGTTTGTCCGGATTTCTGCAACTGGCTTTAATTGAAAACAAAAACAAAAAAAATTTTCAGCATAGGTCCAGAGAGAAGAGTTCTAACATATTAAAAAAAATTTTAACAAACATTCAGTATATACATGAACAGATATGAAGTAACATAAACTAGCAAGTTTGAGTAATTCTTAATTATTTTACAGTCATCCTAAAGTACGGACAGAAAAGTATTACAGTTTTGCAAAGCTGGAATTACAACAATAAACAGCAGAACCAATTGTTACTTTCACATACAGCTCCAATCTCCACTGCCTACCCCACCCGCAATATCTGATTTGATCTTGCAATATTAAAAACAAAAACAACAAAAGACGACACTGTTATCAAGGTAAGTATTTTTTTCCCCACATAAACAATACTAGAGTTCAGAGCTTGTGGTCGATCTTACTTCATTCAAATGCATATTTTTCCATTCGCACGTAGGCACTGCCCCCATTCCAAATGCCTACCCAGAGAATCTGCTTTGAGCCTACAAGGTTTAAACTAATGAAAATTAAATTAAAAGACCACTGTTGCATTACATTCTTTCACATCACATAGCCAGGAACTCGCACGTGATCTTACTTCAGTTCACTTATGCACACTTTACTCATGCAAGACTAGTTTTTCAACAACAAAACATTGACAAACCATTCTAATGCATCTTGACTAACCTTGCAAAAAGATATTAAATTGAAAAAAACAAATCTTCCACAAACAGCACCCCAGAACACACTGCATAGCTAGTATCTCTTTGACACCTGCCAGAGTTTTATATTAAGAAAAAAAAAGTAAGTCCTCAACAGCTCCCAAAATACACCAACTACTGGCATCTGGTTGACCATGCCAGTGTATTATGTTAAACAGAAAGTCAACAGTCCCCAAAACACATTGCCTCCCTATATCTGGTTAACCCTGCCAGGAAATATTAAAAAAAGAAAACGCACATCTCAACTGTACAGATTTTTGCCTTGTAGTTTAGGTCTGTCTCATAAAGTTGTGGTATTCTGGCAAATCATTAAAGATTAAAGTCAGAAAATGTGTATTTCATAGCCTTCAGAAAATATATGTTCATGCAAGATCTGTTATTATGTCAACTTTTTTAAGTTTGCAAGACCAATATTTAAAAATTGTCCCTACTTTTGGGCCTTTGTCCCGCCGTTATTTATGGCTTTGTCCAGATTTTTTGCTCCAAGAGGTTGAGAGGTATGAAAGAAAGTGAATGAAAGTCATCAACACTCCCAAAAAACACACAGACCACAGGAATCTGGTTGACCTTGCCAGTGTATTAAAAAAAGAAAATCAACATTTCCCACAACACACTTGCCTCCCTAGTATCTGGTTGACCCTGCCAGGAAAATAAAAAAGTATTTACCTTGAACACTAATACAACTGTCAACCCCTCTCTTGGTCTCTCCCTCGCAACTAAAGGGCGGGAAGAGAACGCAAGAGTAACAGGACTAATCAGCAGCTATGTCACTTGTACAGTTTACGTGACAGACTGCTGACTTCGCAGTCCCATCAGGTTGGAGCAGGTTGGTTAAACCACAATGACTTCCGGGCATCTGCATAGATGCCTTCGGTCTTCTCAATCCAGACTATTTTTAAAACTGTGTGGAGAGGGAAGAAAAGTTTTTTTTTTTTAATTTAATATTATTGAAGTGGAACTTCAGCGAGCATGCGCACTGCCCCAAGTTCGCATAGAAATGCATTACTTTACTTTACACAGTAGTAGCAGTTCGAACTGTTACTACTGTGTAAATTAAAGAACTTGTGTGTTTTTTTTCTTGTGTGTGTGTGATGTACCTGTGGATTGAAGAAAGCCGGACATTTGTGCCTGTTTAGGCAAGTGTGACCTCATAACATTGAATGTATATGTTTGCAAAAGTATTGCATGTATTAAGACGTTAAACTCCTCACAACTGTTGTATTGTATCCTGAACTAGTAACTATGTGCTGTCTGATTTTTACTAATACTGTTCTGCCTCATTTATGTATGTATTGTTTTTAATTGACTTATGTATGTAATGTGGAGCTTTTCTCCTCAGGCCTCCGCTGAAAATGGACCTGTGTCCAGTCGGATTTTCCCAGTCACCAAATGTAAAATAAAGTAAATGAATAAATGCATGTCAGATGGAGGACACAGTGCTGAAAAGGACATGTCGTCCTTTTGCTGGATGTCTGGTAACCCTACCCCTGGGTAACGTACAACACTTAGAGATGCAAGGGCAATTCTATACATTCCCAGTCCAACCATATTTGACCCAGAGCCTTTAGTTTTTGTACTGATTAAGTCAGAGGTCAGAAGAATACATGTGGGCTAAAACAGTTGGTTAGTAATCATACCACCTCCAACCATAAAGTTTATCATATTTTTCAGGCAAAATCATACACACTCGCCACTTAAACTCTATGTTCTTATAACCATTCTCTCTTCTTTTTATATAGTCAAGATGTGAATTTCTGCCCCATTTTTGTGTATCATCTGTATGCCACTTATATATTTTCTTTTGTTTGCCTGTGCATGTATTTGAAAACTTTTTGAATTTCTCATACACACTTTGGGTAGTTTAAAATTTTAATCCCATTATATATTTCTAATGTTTTATGTTTTTAATATGTAAGCATGGAGCTTTTTTCCCTGTCTTCAGCTGAAAAGGGGTTTGTCCAGTCAGACTGTCCAACTCAGCATGTGGAAATAAATTATTTAAATTCAGTGTCTTAAATGCACATTCTTCTCCTAACTCTCTTAGAGTCCGGCATAAATACAAGGCATGTATTTGTAATCTGCTTTTCTAGCCATCTCTTGTCTGTGCTGTTAACAGACTGAACTGCTTTTGCATCATCATTACTGCATTACCTGAAACTGTTTTCACCTCTAAAGCATGACTGTAATCACTGTGTGAAGTTCAGTTGTGCCAAACAATCAGATTTGTTCTGTTTATTTACTTCTGCTACACTTTCATTTTGTTCATACACCTTATTTTGCTTTTCAGTGACTTTTGTAGAATGGTTAAGACTTCCACAGAGTCTACAGACTCTTCTGATTGCTTTGCAGCATGATGTGCCTGTAACCTCATTGCTTACACTTTGATTTATTTTGTGGACTTGTTACCAGACATTACCAATGCTTGTGTGGTCTCCACCATTATTATTTTTATTTATTTATTTTTATGATAAGCTTTGTTCTCTCTCTATCTTGTCCCTCACATCCTTTAATTTCAATTATTTCTTACACTTCTAATAATTTTAAGCTGAATATTCACTCACTCTGTAGGCATCTTCTGCATTTTCATTCTCAGATGTGTTTCCCCATTAACAATTTACGTTTGTCCTCTCTTCTGATTCCACAAATTGTTTTGTGAGAGAGGTTGCCAGATTCCAGGTTTATGCTGTGTGGTTTAGTTCAGTTAATAGGCTTCAGTTGATTCCTGGACATTTGGATTTCTAGTCAAATTCTATGCCTTCCATAACATAAATTCTTTGCCTTGTAATATGCTTGGACTTTATTTCTTTAAGGTAAAGGTTTTGCTTCTGTGAAGTGTTAAATGCCTTACTTGCTTTCTTGCCTTTGACATGAAAAAACATTGCACATTGTATTTCTGGGTTTATCAGCAAGACCATTGGCATTGAATGACAATTCATGAAACACATTGAATCCAGAGCTTCTGTTTTCCTGAGAGGTTTCTTTGAGGTGTCAAAATAGTTGATGGTGGTGAAATCACCTTGAGCCTAAAATTAAAGAACTGTAGCAGAAACTGTGGTGGTTTAGAGGGATATGGAAAATCAAAAATATTTTGAGAATGAGATTGAAAAGTGTATTTTCATGAAAGTACACTTCTTTACGTGGTAATATATGCAAATGCGATAACAAGATTGATTTTTGGCTTCTTTGTCCCATGAATAGAATAATATAGAAATTTGTTTGAAAATTTGATCAACATGACCACACATGGAGTCAAAATGTAGAGCAGGATAAAAATGCAGCCTCTGTCATACGTTTAATTCTAGCTCTTATATCTTAATTGTTTTTTCTTCCATCACCATGTCTCTTAATCCTGACATCCTGGCCAGAAAATCCTGTTTTCTAATATCTTGCAGTATGTGAACACAATCACATACATACTTTCAAAGAGTGGCAATTGATGAGGTTTATACATGTTTCTGAACACACTGAAATGCTTTTGAGGGAAGGGTCTCCTAATGCACACTACCCAGTAGCTTTATCACCCTTGGAGACCTTTTATTTCATGTATGTGACAACAGCTTTCCAGACAGAGTTGCACAATTCTCATGTTGTGCACATACTCATCCAGCATGGTGGTTTTAGAGACTAGAACTGTTTGATTTTAATGTTAAATAGCAAACTCTCATTCTGGTCTATTATCTGTCCTTTCACTCCTGAATGACTGAAAGTTACTTTCTTTAAATGATTGCTATAATTGGGCATCCAGGTATAAGCTTGGATTAGGGACGGCCAATACGTTGTATCTCTGCTTATTTTTAAGTCCAGTACAGTAATAACTGAGTCTATAGTCAGATCTGTGGGCTTGCTTGAGAAGTTTGAAGAGGTTGATGGCAGGAGGTGGGCATTTATTACAGTCCATAGGGACTAAAGGAGGGAGATGGGTTGGTAGCTGACCATTTTGGGGTCTAGAATTGGTTTCAATGCTGCCATCCCTGGCAGTAGTCAGTACAGCAGTGTATCAAAACAAGGCAGATTTGCACACACTTCTTATAGACAGGTTAAATGAATTTGCAAAGGTTTCAGACAATCTTTGCTATCTGTGAAAAAGCAAGACAATGAACCTAGGAGCTAATTTGAGTAAAAAAGAAACTTGTGTAGCTTAAGCAAATATGTTTGCATGCTGCCTTTATTTCTAATGCCGTAGGCTTCTTTTAAGTGGATTATGAGTGGAAGAAGGGGATAACCGGAGACGAGTAACAAGGAGTCTACTGGATCCTTTCATGGGAGCAGAATTTCAGCTGAAGGTCTTCCATCGTAACACAATATTGCTTTGGATGAATGGACTCAATGACTTGGACCCAGGGAGTGGGTCAAGTTATATGATTATTAGCATATGAAACATAGGAATTGTTTAACTATATAAGTGAAGCTAGTAGATGAAAGCAGTGGTTCTGGCATTGTGTAAAACTGCTAATGCATATGGCTCCTGGGAGATGCTGGCTTCTTGTAAAGGAACAGAAAAGGTGATAATTTTTTTTGACATGCTGATAAATAACCAGCTAATTGTGAGACATAAAATCAATGCATAAATTAAATAAAACTAGAATAAAAAATATGGTCTACCATGGAGAGAAAATGTAAGTTAAGACTTTAATTTCCTGAAAGGAATTTTGCGAGTTGTAAAGAAATGGAGAAACTGATAAGGTTATGTTATGGGTAGTATGAGCTTTCATTAATTTTAAATGGAGTGTAAAGTAGATGTTAGAGTGGTGTAACATTAAGGATTCTCCTTCCTAGAAAAGTCCCATTTTATACAGTACAAGAGTAATTGAGTGAATTCTGCTTAAGAGGAGCTAATAAAGTAAATATTTTTTGTTTTACTAATTTTTGAAGAGATAAGAAGTAGTTGACTGGGGAACAGCAGATGATTTAAGGAACATAAATTGGATGGACTATTGCAGGACATCATATGCAAGCAGGATACCATATTCAGAGAGAAAGAAACGGCCCATTCAGCACTTAAGATGGTGATGGGCAATTTCCTTCTTTCTCAGATTTCGCTTCAGATGTCTGGCTATTCTGTTTATTGCCTTTGGATGTGATTGGCAGCACTGTTGCTCAGACTGGGATATAGTAACCCCAGGTGTCTTGTTCCTGCAGCTGATGGTGTATGTGGTGAACACCATTTGGGCGTGACAGGAGTTTGGTATCTTTCTGCAGGTTTGCAGAGTTTGAGTTTTGGGCATATATTTCTGTGGATTTCTGATTGGTTCTTTTCCACTGTCTGTCACAGTCTGTTGTCAGTATTCTAGTATTTCAGTAGAAAGAAATGTCAATAGTTAGTTGGTGAGTGGAGAGCTTTCTTAATGGTAACTTAACAGATTTCCAACAGCCTGATTTGACATTGTGGTATGACTTGATAAAGCATTACACATGTAGTTTGTAAAAGTTCCGAGGAGCTTTGATTTGAAATGTTCCTTGAAAGTTCAGCTATTATTTTGAATGATTAGATGTAGTTTAGTTACTACTACTTTTGACATTAATGTACTTTTTTAAGACTCTTTTGGCAGAAAAAGTTGGACAACTGATGGATTGGGCTACTAAAAGACCTGTGATACGGATGAATGGTGACAAGTTCCGACGTCTTATAAAGGCCCCACCAAGGAATTATTCTGTCATTGTGATGTTCACAGCTTTGCAGCCTCAGAGGCAGTGTGCAGTTTGCGTAAGTACAACAGGTTTATATTAAAACTGTGTGCGTTACATATACTTCTGTGTCACTTTTTTTTTTTTATTCCAGCCTGTGTAATCTTGGCATGTGCGTATACATATCTGAAAGGGTGCATGTATGTATGCATAATTTACGTATGGAATATTTTCTTTTGTAAAAAATCTATCTGATAAAACTACAGAAAACGTTTGGATTTTTTACATTCCATACACACATGTAGGGTTTATGCCCCTGTATCAATTGCTTTTAATATAGTGATTTCTACGTTTACTGCATCTCTGTGGGGAAGAACAGCATGTAGTTGCAGTGACATATTCTCCTTGATTACATTTTATATTAAATGGTCCAAAGTAAAGTATCAACAGAATATTCTTTGGTTACATTGCCTATTTCCCATTTCTGTCATGAATTCATGGTTTATAACTTTTAATAGTGATGAACCTAATCATGCATTTGGCAGTTAATCTAGCTGTTTTGATGTAAGGCTTAAGAATCAAATTTCAGACAGAAAAGTCTAGCTAGATTACAAAAAAAAAATGTAACTAGAGAATACAATGAAAAAAAAGAAAGGTTCAAAGATCCAGGAGTACGACGTGAAGCTTATCACATACGCTAAAGAAGAGGAAGAATATGAGACAAATTTTCTAAGGAAGTAGGAACTGCAGCTATTTGACAACTGTTTAGGAATCTTTGGGGGAACACAAAATGTCAACTCGTCAGGAGAATGTAGAAGGGCCCCCAAAAAAAAGGTGGGTTTTGGTTC